>NW_027282199.1:0-396769 GCF_046629955.1 Centroberyx affinis | reverse complement strand
TTTGCTGCACAGTCAGCGATCTCTCAAATGTATTTCTTTATTATTTTCATGAACCAAGTAAAAAAACACACACCGTTTAGTGTGCGGCAAACCTATTTTTCACTTACACTGTTTTTCCTCCATTTGCGAGCACTTTGAAACGCAGCCACTGCTGTGCACAGGACCTTGCAACTTCATTGGACTAAAAAGCAGGTTTGTGTTCTGTTTCATTACTTTAACTTTTTTTTTCAAGATGATTAATGCATCTGTTATGGTGGTCTTGGACTCTAGCTATACAGTAGTCAAATATGTTTATAAAGTGACACATTCAATTGGTTGAACACAGGAGGAAGCTCCAAATACATTTTCCAGGACTTACTTTGTGAAATCTGGGACTTGTCTGGGGGTGTCCTGTGGCTCAGCTGGCTAAAGCACATATCACTTAACTGCAACGTCCCAGGTTCAAATCTGTCCTGGGACCTTTGCTGCCTGTCATCTCCCTCTCCTTCTCCCAGCCTTTCCTGTCTATCTCCGCGGTCAAAATACCCCAAAAAATCGTCGTTGATAGAAATGATCTCTATGATCCAGCACATCCAACCTGACACAAACTCTGAGAATGTGCTGGTTTACAGGGTTTTGTCAGCACCCTTTTTCTGTGTTTACATCAACCTCTTCCCATCTTGTAATAAGCAATACACTCAATGTTCACTGACATGTTGAGTGGCATTTCTTTCACTATTCCATTTTTGAAGCACCACTGCACTTTGAGAAGTGTGATTAGGGGAGGTAGCTTTCAATAGCTTTTGTTTTTAGGGAAAAAACATTTTGACAACTACATAATATTAGAAAGAAAACATAACAGTTTGTAGTGGATAAATTCTCTTGTGCCCATCTTTTAAAACAAACATGGGTACTTTAATCTGAATTTACTTTCAGAGAAAAAGAAGGATATCTCCATTTCCCTCCCAGTGGACATTCCTGTAGTTCATGTTTACTTACAACAGTAGCCATTGTGGAGGTCTCTCCATCCTGTATTTGTACTGAAAGATTTGCCAAACAATTCTTTTCTGGGATGGAGAAACTATTTTTCATCAGAAGAATGGGTAGGTAAGAGTGGAATTTCTCTTTTAGATGGCTACTTTTTATGTTTACTTATGATTCTTCATAAAGTAAAAAGTAATAAGATAATATCTGCATAGCATCTTTTTGTGACTTTGTTAAGAAAAGTGCTTTACAAATTTAGCTAATATAATATGAAGCAATACTAGACTGGTAATTACAGTGAGAGACAGATTGGATAATAGAGGAGTGAGATTGTGAGAGAAACCAGTGTCCCAGCTTTCCTGAAAACTCCAGTAGTGTAATCTCCTCTTTTAGTCTCTGTATGAAGCAAAAAAGCAGCAATAGCGAAAGGAGAGAGGGTTAGTCAGCCATGTTTCCATGTATAGCGGCCTATCACACCCTAAGAGAAATTACAGCTGGTACGTTGTATTATTTCAGCGGGCATGCTGGTCATTTGACTGATCTCAGTGAGAGCTATTTTCACAAATTTATATTATGTATTCTGGTTTTACTCCATTTTCATATCAGTATTATAGTCAGCCCATCTATTGTAATGTGTACTCTGACATATTGAAAAAAAACAACACATAGTTTGAAAAATTTTACAAGCAAAAATCCTGGAAAGTGAGAACACAAGTCTGAACTGTTTGTTCTTTGGATGAGAGTTTCCATATATTTTGTATGAAAGACCATTTACACTGTAAACTATTTGTACCATATCCTCAGTTGCTCTTTAAGCTGTATACTATGTATATCTGGAGTCTGTATCATAGTTCAAATAATTATATAATTTTTGTAGTGGAGTGAAATAAATGGTTACATTACAATAAATATTTGTCTCCTCGTCTTTGTTTTTAGAACTCAAAAGGAGAGCAGGAGTGACAGAGTGCAGTCAGGAGAATACTATAAACTCAAAGCTAATGTGAAGTAAACCTTATAATGGCAACTTAATGAGCGGTCTGGATTGCTCGAGTTGCATTATGACCAAAATGATAAATGACTGTAGTTTGGGATTTTGGGAGTTCACGCAAAGTCCTTGTGGCGTCTGGCACGGACGAGTCACACTCTCAAGGAGACCCATTTCCTTTGAAGCCTCGCCTGACGTGACATAAGCAAAACATTTAACTTTTCTTTAAGACCCTTATATAACATCAGCACCAACTTTTCTCTGGCAAGCAATGAAACAGCTGCGACGCACACAAAACGTATTAGGAAGCCCTTAAACAGCTATTAAGCAAGACTTGGACAGAGCATTTGTGAGGTTTAGCTGAAGGCCCCTCGCAGAAGGCATGGACACCTGCCTTAAGCAAAGACGCTGGATCAGTCTCAACAGTTGGATTAAGAGAGACTACAGCGCAATCCAAGGACAGCTCCACTGTCCATCTGCGTTTACCTTTTCACTGTGGGGTTCCAGAAAGAAAACGCTAACGCCCCAACTTCTCAACGGTGTCCAGAACGAGCAAGAAGTGACTTATGGGTAAAGACATGGCTGCCTCTTCACTCTTAAAAAGAAAAGCCCCGGTTGATTTTGGTCTTTGAATTTCACAATGGTTTGTGCTGCTAATGAGCGACTACACCTCACCCTTTTCATGATTCTGGCCTGCAGTTGCCCACTAATCCTTCCAGTAGACCAAGTTGAAAGGCCCAATCCTTTATTTCAACAGAAACCCCACTACACTTTGTTAGGATAAAGCTCATGGCTAGGGTTTGGAGTGGTTGGGTGGTGAAGTAACCTCTCTCAGATTCGTACATGGAGCTCAGAGGTGCAGCATGCAGTGCTCATGATTTTGCATGATATGAAAAGCTGTTTTCAACTAAGAACTGAAATCAACTACTACATTTTAAGGAATTTTGTGATAAAGTTCACTTTGCACTTATAGCTTTAATATTATCTCAATTGTATTTTTGCATATGTACATTGTATGTTTGTCTACACTTCACTTCACTATCATGACATTGTTTTTCTTGACTCTTGATTTCTTTAAGAGATTTTTAATCTCTCATGGGACTAGTTAAATACATGTACATATAAGTAAGAGTTAAGAGACATGTTAAGAGTTTTTGCAAACAAGTTGCCAATGATGAAATGGTCACTATTGTATAGAGTGTGAATAACAGCAATAAAAGTCAGGCCAGAGTGTGTGCCACCTGTGACACTGACAACAATTACAATATTAAAAGTTCAGTTATTGGAGTGTTCACTGTTGTTGGGTACAAACCTTGCATCTCCAAAATGTCAACTTTTCAAGAACTAAGAAAAACAGTCTTCTATTTTATCTTGACATCCATGCATTTTTCAGCTTGTCTAATGGGGTTTGGAAAGGTTTTCATAACCCCAAGGGTCATAGAACTTTCTCAACCCGCAGATGACCTTGTAATAATTAAGTTAAAACATCAAAATCACAAAAATTGGAGTCAAGAGGATTTCATTCAACTGTGATATGTTCTTGTCATGCCATGGGTTTGAATCTGGCCCATGAACTTTACTGTATGGCATGTCCTATGTACTTTCTAATGAGTCGTATGTGTCAAAAATAAACACTTAAGTTCTTCATGCTGTGGTAAAGTGCAGATTAATTTTCATTATTAGCTGAATTCACATCCACTGTATCAAACATAGCCTTATACAAGGGAGCACTGCCTTTGAGTGATATATTTTTATTATACTTTTTCCAGCATGGAGAAGCCCTGTGTTTACAGAGCTGGAGGTCTCTGCGGTCCTGTCCCGTTAGAGCGACACATGGCGCTGCTGACCTGTCTGTTTATTTTTAGAGCACCACCAGAGCCTCAGTGTCCATGGTTCAACTGTCGTCAGGCAGCAAGAAGCCAGCCAGGCCTGCATGACTCCTGCCTGCCGTACGGTACCCCACCAAACATGACAGTTAGCCACCACAGATAAACAGTAAAAAGACTGTGAATTTACACTACATTTAACGTATTCAACCGACACACTTATCCAGAGTGTCTACACTGCCACCAGCTATACAGACTGCCTTGTGTCTGAATACAGGCAGGTTCCTCAGTACACACACACATATTTCAAATGGATTTGTAGGAGCTGAGAAGCCAAAAATAGCCTCCTTTCATGTGTTTCCATGTATCATGATCCCCTTTGAAACTGTTCACATAATTATTTGGTCTATGAACTGGTCTTGGCTGCAGGAGTTAGGTCTAACCTGAGTCACACAGATGCTACAGGTGTCATTTTTGCCATTCACATACAGAAGCTCTCTACAGTCTCAACTCCCTTGAATCCTTTTACTGTGAAATTTGCATGTTGTCCCTGTAAAATTTATCATAGGATCACTAGTTCATAAATTGATGAGAGGAAATAAAAAAAAAACAAAACGGTTTTCATCTCCTTATCTCATAACTTTATGGTTATGGTCATCACTTAACGACTCAAAAATCATTTACATTTAATGAGGTGTAGATTTTTTTTTTCACTTCACGGTTATCAGAGTCCAAACGCACCAAAATAATACGCTGTAATTCAGTAGTCGGTCCTAGTATTTTATAGCGGCGTTTCCCCTTTAAATCCGTCCAGATGAGCGCAGCCAGGAAGCAGCGCACTGTGCTGAACCGACACCGTCACCAGACAGTCACGTTTGTTTATTTTGATGTGTCTCTCGTCTAATTTATACACATCCAGATCATTCGGCTTCGCAGATTTCGGGAACCAACTGTCGACACACTGCCTGAAGCACTAATTTAAGGTTGCAGGTTTTTATATCAGAGGAGACTTCATGGCCGACGGTCCAGACGCTGATGTTGACGACCCACCCAGTATCAGTTTCCCTCCGCTCATCACTGTTTCTGATCTGCCCGGTGCCACTGCTGCAGGTAACAATGACGCAATTAAGCGAATGAATGGATATGTATCGGTTCTTACAGGGAAATATGCATTGTCCAAGTGGAAACAGTGTATAATAAGACAATAGACGCAAATTCATGCAGACCTAAACTATATAACAACAAGAAGATCACAGCCATGCTGGTAAGGGTGGATCCTTTATGAGGCGTGGCCCATGGATTCAGTCAATATCTGAAGTTAAAGCTGTTCAAAATAGCCACAAGACTTGTAAACATTGCATCTGCGTATCATTACTCGTGTCATGCAGACAGCTAGAGCTGTGATGGATAGATTTTGTATGCAAGAGCCGCCTGTCTGTTACTAGGTCAGTGGCTCCCAGAGTGGGGTCCAGACTCCAGGGACCAGCAGGGGTTCCCCAGCAAAATGAGGAATCATATAATTCCCCCTTCATTTAATCATTTCACTCCCTAGAAGCTAACACAAGAGAGAATGTATAAGGAGGAGGACTGTTGTTATTGTACGTCTCTTTGCTGGTTTCTCCCCACCTACAGTAGAAGCAATTCAGTTCTGCACCAAATCACATGCAACAACAAAAATCCTCTCAGACTGTGAATTCTCAGATTAAATCTTACCAAATACAGCTCCATGGCCTCATGTGTATCTAGTCTTAACATGAAAACATTTGGGAGCCTCTGGGCTGTCTGTTATCCAGGCAGTAGACCACAAACTGGTGTATGACACATCAGCTTTTTAGGAATGGGATATTTCTTTCTAGACTGTTTCATTATGCTGACAACTTCAGTATCTTGTGTAGGCTGCAAGCAATGATTTAATGAATGCACAATCCAAACGGACAGGCTGTAATGTGTGACTGGATGTAGCAGTTTAGCTCTTCTAACTCCTGGTTGTCTGCACCAGGCCGTAACCTTAAGGAATGGCTGCAGGAGCAGTTCTGCGACAAGCCGCTGGAGCAGGACGACATGCGACTCCACAACGCCGCCTACGTAGGAGATCTGGACACCCTGAGGAACCTGCTGCAGGAAGACGGCTTCAGACGGTGAGGGAGACTACAACTGCATGGTCATATTTCAACCAAATAAGTAGTCCTTTCTTTTTCTCTACCATCACATTTGTTTTCGTCTGAAAGAAGAGATTAGGCGTGAAACTCTTCGTCATCCTACATTAGTGGATAGGCCTAGATGTCTCAAAACAGTGGTTTCATAAGCATAACTGTTTTCATACTTGGTTTCATCAGACCTGTTATTCTGTACACAAAGATTGACAGCCCCCGTCCAATTTTTCCTTTTCGTTTTTAAAAAATGTAGAACAGTCTGTGTCCCTCAGCAGGTCGGTGTAGCCGCCCTCATACCGCCGAACTGGCAGCTTTTGTCTAACTGGCTTTGGATATTCAGAGGGTGTTCATGTGCGGCACTAAGCGGTTTGTGGTTTCTGTGCTCTGTGGCTTCGGTTAGCAATTTTGCTGAGTGACAGCTTGAAACACACACACTCACACATACACACTCACACACACAGTACAGTCCTTACACATCCCTACCACAAACCACTTCTATCCTACATAACACATAACGTATGCCATATGCTGGATGCTTTTATCCAAATCGCCTTACAGAACCATGAGTGAGTACATCCTTTTTTTTTTTAATGGGTGGTCCATTGTTTTTAATTGGTGGCCCCAGTGGGAATCACACACTTCACCCAGGCAGGGTTAGTGGCATGTTGTCCACATTTAACTGCACAGGGACTGGAACCTCCAACGCTGGCAGTGTCAGTGCCAGGCTCGACCCACTGAGATACACAGGGCCATCTTCCAGTGGTCAGCGCCCATTCAACGCCAATCCCACACTGGTTACATGCAGCACTCATACTTGCCCCAATATCCACACCCAGCCAACCCTTTACTGCTGGCTTAAGCCAGTTCATCTCCATTCCACATGGTTTACAACTTTCTGTTCTTTCAGTATAAAATTTCAACCTCATTTGAGTTGACCCGTGGCCTGCTGATGTATTGAGGCAGTAGTCTTAAAGGCAGTATATTTTACCACTTAGTAGTGTTAACAAGCATTTAACTGGTGTTGAACAGAGTGTATAATTCCACACAGCAATGAGATCTTTTTAAAAGGCTTTGGTAGCTTAATTTGTTTGTGTATTTGGGTGGCAGTGGGGCCTGCTTTTATTTGCATTAAATTGGACCTTATGGTTCATAACTCTGACAAATCCCAAATGTTGGATTTGTATCAACCAATGACTTACTATACCTTAATTCTGAGTAGATAACTTATTTCTCCACTATTGTACTTTTAAATATCATAACCATTCCCCTGTCTCACTTGGACACCAGGCGTATCAATGAGAAGTCGGTGTGGTGCTGCGGCTGTCTGCCCTGCACCCCTCTGCGGATCGCAGCCACGGCAGGCCACGCTGCCTGTGTGGCCTATCTGATCGCCCAGGGAGCCCAGGTAGACCTAGTTGATGTCAAAGGCCAGACAGCTCTCTACGTGGCCGTGGTCAACGGTCACCTGGACTGCGTCCGGATCCTCCTGGAAGCCGGGGCCGACCCCAACGGAAGCCGACACCACCGCAGCACCCCGCTGTACCACGCTGCCCGGGTGGGAAGGCTGGACATACTGCAGGAACTCATCAGGTGAGGTCAGGAGAGGATCTTAGACTAGAACTGGGGCGTTCTAGTGGATTAGTGGTCTGAAAAGCTATGTGGTTGTTTGATTTTTTTGTTGACGCAGTGGTTTGTGTGGGCTTGGAATTTTCTTCTGCTTCAGGCTGCAGTTCGGTTGTTTTCAGATTAAATAATGCTCCATTCTTCTTGCCCAGAATGCACTGGAGCGAATCCCCTGGTCATAGGCTCCCACCATTCAGCAACAGTGGCCCACGGAGGACAGCAGTCACACTCACATTAATATTTGACAACAAAACACAAAAAGGCTACTCCTAACTATCATTTGTAATTTCATGGCCATTTTATGAACTTTTAAAGGGCCATTTTGCCCCAAGCACCCATTCATTTCTGACCCTGACACATACCACACATGCCATGTTTGCACAACATCATGGGTTTAAATCTGGCCGATAACGTTTGTTGCATTATCATGGTAAAGAATGCCCTCTCGAGTATTATTGTTCTAACATGAGATCCTATACAGTCAAGCAATACATTTTCCTCAGAAGGCCTCAAAATAAAAAAAACTGTGTTCGTGGTTCTCCAGGTTCCACGCCGATGTTGACATGGACCACCAGCTGGGTCCTCGGCTCCTCCTAAGCGCCCGCACCCTCAACACCCTGGTGGTGTGCCCTCTCTACATCAGCGCCGCCTACCACCACCTGCACTGCTTCCGCCTGCTGCTCCAGGCCGGCGCTCAGCCCGACTTCAACTACACTGGCCCCGTTTGCCACGAGGTTCTGACCCGCGGCCTGGCTTCCTGCCTGCTGGATGCGGTGCTGCGGCACGGGTGCGAGGCGGCCTTCGTCCACCTGCTGCTGGACCACGGCGCTGACCCGGCCCTGGTGCCCTGGGAGCAGGCGGAGCTGGAGGCGGCTAACCGGAGGAAGGTGGATCCCGAGGCGCTCATGGTCTTTCTGGAGGCCAGGAGTGAGTTGTTCTCCTAAACACGAAGCACTGTGAGAGCTGAGGCATTGGTGCATTTATGCAGGAGTTATGCTAGTGAGGACAGATATTTTTTTGAGCAATGCCTTGCTTAAAACTCACACAGAAACACACATTCACACCTGGAAACTGCCCAGTACACCCACAGCTTTCTACTGCTGGTGACTGGGATTTCAACTGTTGGATCTCTCAACTGCTAAAACAAATTGCCTATAGATTCATGCAGCAACCATTGCTATCAGTTTCTCTCCATGGCCGTTCAAATTACACAGTTATTATTTCTCACCAGTTTATTGACAGCTGAGACTGCCAAATGTTCTGGAGTTGACATAGCTAACAGCATGACTGACAAACAAAAATGAAAAAATAGAGGTTTAGATTTGGTTCAGTGATGATCTAAAGAAAAAATCTACAAGCAGAAGATGAGTGTGTACCCTGCTGGTTAAACTGGTTTTCCCACTTAACACATCATTTTAGTCACAATCCTGCATCCCTCTATTTAGTGTTGTTCTGTTGCTGCTGTTAATGGGGTCTGCCTTTGCTTTTTCTTAGGATGTCCTCGCAGACTGACCCACGTGTGTCGGATCAGGATCCGCAAAGCACTGGGCAAACATCGTCTGACCCACATCTCCTCACTACCACTACCACAACCCATCAAGAACTTCCTGCTCCACCAAAACTGACAAACTCCCCTCATCTCTCTCTCCTCAGAGCTCAACTTGGGCCTAAAAATTTGAGCCCCTGAATCTGAAGAATTTCTGTCAATCTCCAAACCAAGCCCCAGGATAGAGCCCAAGTTGCTAATTGCTAATCATTTTCTAAAGATAAATAATTAATGATGGTACTTTTCAAACATTTTTGAATCCAACCCAAACTGAAACAATTCAGTAAAAAATGAAACAGAATCCCATCAGGTCCAGTTGGATTCAGGCATAAATATCAATCTCTTCCTATAATTGGTTAATTGAAGTGCTTCTCATCTTATGAGAGAAGCGTTAGCATGACCTATCCTGTGCTGTAACCTGGGCTATGGTAACTATCTGTGTATCCCACTTAGCATAATTGATTGCACTCTGATCTTCACTCCGCAAATCACTGGGAGTGTTTTTCTCTTACTTTATGTAGCACTTTTCAGCTGGATAAGCACAGTGAGAATGTCATTTGTTTCAAAGCAATGAATTAAACATAACCAGTATATTAAACACCATAATCAGAGGCAGAGAAAGTGCCTGGATCCAGCCCCTTGAATTTATATATTTTTTTTTGTTTTATTAAAAGTTGCACACAGGCATTTAGCGCTCTCATTGAATTGCAGAAAGTGCAGCAGTAACATAATTAAACTCCTAGATCACCTACATTACAAGTGACCACTGACAAGCAGAACAACCGTCAAAAACAGTTTTCATTTGTATTATCTCATTAATCATGCTCACTGTCTTGATGGTTTTCACATGAGGGTGTTTTCCAAGCAGGCAGTTTGATAGTGCAGGCACTGAGCACTCACTCACAGTTTGAGGGCCGGAGTATGGGCTAGCAGGCAGGTAATGTTGTTGGCTTATGTTTACATGTGGTACAGGGGGTGATGAAGTCCTTCTGCCTGAAAAGCCTTAACTTTGACTTCAGGAAAATGGCCACAAAGATTGTCAAACCAGACTACTGAAGTGTGAAATTCAAGGCGTGGTTAAGCAGGGAAAACGCACAAAAACTTAAATGAGCTATTCAAGGTCCTCGATCCTGACAAAAAAGACCAAGTATAGTTTACATTTTGTCTCTAATAATGAAGAATGCAGGTGTTAAGATTGGTGGGGAAACTTTGTAGAAAGCCTTTAAGGGAAATTCAAGAAACACTTGCTATTTAACGCTGACAATCTGTTAAGAAAAGTGACTGAAATCCGTTTATAATGAATGGAATTACTTTGTATTTATGACCCAGACTGCTGCTTCTCTGTGAGCCCATTACTACCAACACCATTTTGCTTTTGTTTTAGTATGTTAGTGTCTTTGCTCATATCTTTTTACATGTTGTTGTGTTGATGTGCTTTGTATATCTCATCCTTATTTGCATAAATGTGCATTAGCTCTATATTCACCACCATTCTGTTTGGTATTTATTATCTAAAACTAGATGGGAGGGCTCCCACACCACCACCAGAAAGCACTGGGATGAAAAGTGAGATTCTTCAAATGTAAGATCACTTTCCATGCTTCCTGTGTCTGTTAGCCATCTTGTTAAGTGAACATGAGAGAATTATTCATTCTCTTTTTTCTCACAACCCCTTCCAAGATCTGCTTTAGTCCAAACTATCCCAGCCGATGTCATGGACAAAATCTCTGGAGTTTAGCTTTGGTTAAATCCAGCGAAAGAAAATCACCTCTCTGTCAATATCAGGGCAACACAACCCACAGATGGCGCAGGCCTTTTATCCAGCGAAGCTTCAGCACACTCTATGTAGCTAATCAGTTGTAGACGGAAATTCCCCTCACATATATGTTTTGGATCCCCTTCATAGTTTCACTGCGGACACAGAGATACCCAGAGATAGTCAACTGATTAAGGACCCTCGCCACTGGAACCACATGTGAGCCGCCACTGGCCTGCGACTGAATCCCACCACAGCTTTCTCTCCTGTCTCTCCCCTAAACTGCCTCCCTCTTGACTTTCCCACCGTCTAAACAAACAGTACAAAGACTAAAGGTGAGCGGACTGCCCACTCTCCTTTGAAAATAAAAGAAGAGCTGCTAATTATTTAAGTCAGGGATCTTTGGATCAAGAAGCTGTCATTCTTTCTGTGCCTCTTTCTGCCCTTGACCTTGCTCCAAGATCACAATATCACTGTGGTCAGATGAAAACTACGTATCTCCTCAAAGTTTATCTTGAAGGAATTAAGAAAAAGCTGCTTTTTGCTCAATAACAGTGATCTTTTTTTAATTATGCAATGGGTTTTCAACAAGTATGAGTTTGTGGGTTTTTAGAATTACGTTTTAAAACCTGACAGATATGGAAGCTAGTTGACAAGTCATAATGTCTTCCACAATCTCTTATAAATTTGATTGAAAGCACAAAGTTAAAAGCAATTATAGTATTTATTTTTTAAAGAATACTTAGTAACTTAAATCCATGATTGACAAAATGCTAACCCCTTTACAGACTGGATGCTCTATATCTGAGGTGTTGAATGCTGAAATGAAGATGATGATTTATTCCCCCCTAAAATAGATATATTGTATTTTGGAAATTAATTATTCATGTGTTGTGCACAGTTACGGTTAATACTGACCAGAGGATAAACAGAGACTCAACACTGGCCTCCAGGCACAGAACAGGGCGATGTGGCCAGATGGCTCCTAAAAATAGGCAACTGATAGAGTACACAGCTCCTTTGAGTTTTGGAGAAGATGTGGAAAGGTTCTCATGATGCTAGCTGTAATACATTAGGCTACTCTAGTCTTTCCCTCTGTCTCACTCTCTCTCTCTACTCTTATGCCTGCTGTCTCGTTGTTGTCTGATGCTCTCTGTCGTCCTGTAAACTGTGATTGCCTCCATGAGAACTAATAAAGTTGAACACACTGGGTGATAGAGCTGAGTTTTGGATGGTGGGGGGGGGGGGAATTGTTATCGTTGTAGAACTGATGAATGGGCCAGGATGTTGTGATGGTTGAGAAAACCGCATCTTGGTGAAAACCCAACCACCCCATGGAAAATGCAGGGCCTGGGAACCACTGGACTTTGCGTGTGGAACCAGCAGGGATCAGAACAGCAGAGAGAGAGAGAGGCGGTGGGTTCTGGGTCCAAAACATCCTGGCAGAGACAGGAGAAGACGGACTAGGGTGCTTTCTGATTCTCTGCAAACATGTTGCATACTGGGCCCAATATTCAATATAATCAAATTTGTTCAGTGTTTCCCTTGGAATTTGATTCTTGGCAGAGTGGAAAACCCTCTGAAACAGCATTTAGAGCATCATGGGACATTTAAACTGTACTGAAACTAATGAAAACTCTAATGAAATTATTTTAGAGTTAGCAGCTCTTTATGGGTCAACCAAAGCACCCATTCAATATAGTAGGGAAATCCCTGGTATATTACTAACTTCAAATGAAAAAATAATTTATAAAAAGCATTATTCAACAGTTAAATAACCAAATGCAATGTGCAAAGTAAATAACATTTGATTGCAGGGTTTATAGACTGTTTTTGTGTAGCTGTGATTTAATGTGGGGTGGAACATCCATCATATCAGTGGTGTGTGACACTGACAATATGATGATAATAAACCTGTAGTGCATGTGGAAGGGACAAGCCTGTGTGCCTGGTTGTGCACAGATGCTGCTACCAGGAGGTCTCTAGATGGCACTGTCTTCCTTTCAAGCATGGCGGTCGTCTTATCTCTCTGTCTCTCACCATCTCTCTTGCTGTCTCTCTCTCTCTCTCTCTCTCTCCTCTCTCCTCTCTTTCTTGGTGTCTCTTTTCCTGTCTCTCGGACTTTCTTTCTGTCTTTCTTTCACCCCCCCTCCCCTCAGTCTGGTACAGAGAATTCAGCTGTAGACCTCAACATCTGTCCTCAAGAGCATCATCCCTTCATAACTCATTAAAGCGAGTCTTTCATTAACAGAACACACACACACACAGAATGAGCCCCTTTGCACCAGTGCAGAATGAAGCAGAGATTGGACAGTTGGTAAACCACTATCTTCCTGTGGGGAGTTTCCATTGCGAGGGGTTTCTCTTTCAAGTCGATCTTGAGCTACCCCCCCCATCACACACACACACACACACACACACACACACACACACACGATTTAGGATGGCACCATGCGTATAATTGTATGCACTGGAAGTAGCTTGTTTGCTCTAATATGATCAATATACAGGATCTTGAGTATTCACATGAATAGTTTTGATCCGACATGAAAAAGTAACATGTACTCTTGCAAAAGGATTGATAGCAAATCAACAAATTATATTTAAAGCACATAGCTTAGTTGACAAAATTATAACACTTTTTCAGACTGGATCCTCTTTAGAGCGCTGAATGCTAAACCTCAGGAAATTCTGTCTTCTCAAAATATATATAGACTGCTGGTTTGGAAATGAACACTGCAAATCACCATTAACATTAAATTTATTTAAATGCTAAAAACTGCTTGTCTTTGGTCTGTCTTTGGTCATGCCTCTGTGACACAAATGAAACGAAAATGGTTTACTTCCTCAGATAATTATTGTGAGTCTGGAAAAGCTGAATGGTGTATACTCTGTTGTTCATTCCTAAGTTTATTTGCACCACAAACTGCAATCAAAATCTCACCAGACTCTGCTAATATCACCGCAGTGTTCCGCTTGCATTTGGGACCAGCATGCAAAGGGATGTTAAATGTTGTGCAGCTCTCATTTTAGGAGGCCATTCTCTTCATGAGGTGACCACAGCATTTAGTTAAGTAGGAAACATGGATTAAAGGTTGTTTCCATGGATTTGATGTACTCATATAAAGAACTCGGGTTTGTGTGTGCGTGTGTGTGTGTGTGAGAGAGAGAGAGAAAGAGAGAGGGAGAGAGAAACAGAGTAAAAGTCAAGCTTGTTTAGAACGAAACTCACCTGTAAGTTGTTAAGCAGTTCCAGCACAATCACTTTGTGTCTGCCTCTTTATCAGGCTGCCTGTTCTCTTGCACTTGCACTGGCAAGTATTACCATTTGGTAATTGCCACGCGTTTTTATTTGAATGATCTCATTCCTCAGGCGTTCCGGAACTCTTAGTTTCCTCCAATGACCACATCACTGTGTGTTTACCACTGCCACACACACATGCACAGACACACACACACACACACACACACACACACACACACACACACACACACACACACACACACACATACACATACACATACACATACACATACACACACACAGGTATTCTGGCTCTGCCCCAGTGCAATTTGAGCTTTATCAAGTTCAAGCTCCTTTTGTTGCCACACAGCAAGACCAGTGGGATTCGTCATACATGAAATAGCTTAACGTGAGTCAGACTCAAAGAGGCAGATGACATGAAATTGAATAGAGCGTTTACCGGTCCAAGAAAAGCAGTCTTTTCCGTTTCTACTCATGTCAGATCAATTGGACAGGAAAGCCTGGGTGTGGAGGAGCGATTATGAAAATATTGATAATTTTTCATTTTTGTGTCATACTGTAAGCCGGCACATGTGAATTACAACTGCACGTCCGGAAGCATTTTTCCTCCATTAAGGCCGTCTTGCCTTATAAACCACTCAATCAGTGCTCTAGTGCAAAAACACAGGGACATCCTTAAGCTTTATTGACATAATTAAGATGTATATGGTCGGAAATATTGAAAGAATCTTATTTACTTATAAAACTGTCTGTATTAAAAACCCCAGAGGGGCTTAATGAGTCTTAATTTGACTGTTTTCCAAAGGAGCCGGTAGTCGTGAAATGTGGCAAAGGCAGGAAGGATGTGATGCGATTGCTTCTGTAATTATTGTCACAGTCTTTAACTTGGCTCTCATACCTAATTAGTTCCCTCTCATTTGTGTGATGTTTAGTTAATGCATGTACAGCTGCTCTTTCAAGAATGATGAAGTTGTTGAAGCTGAGAGGGCTTTATTTATTACATGGAAAAGTTTGAAACCAGCTGCAGTCAGCATTGTTAAAAGACAATGGGATGTCTTGGATAAAAAAAAAAAGTGCCATATTGAATTAAACCAGTATCTGACTGATTGATTGATTGATTTTATTTTATTAGTATCGTATCCAATATCTCAATCACAATTCATAATAAATCAAGATTCCTCCCTTTGCTCCCATGCCTTAGAGATATATTGGGCAGTGTCAGTGTTTTCTAAACAGATACTGAAGTCTTTGACCATCCTCCATCTATCCATCAGTATCATTATAACTGTATTATATCCACTGCATTAGAGGTGATGATCAGAAGTGATCAGTGGACTGGGGAACCAACCAAGTAAACCACTCAAGTAAACCACTATCAATTTCTTTATTCTACCATTCATATGTCTATCTTCACTCTATTGTCTGAAAAACCAATAAGATACTTAAGCAGGATGGACTGCCCATTCTATTGTAAAATATACTCTACAGTGGTAAACCTGCTGGCAAACTAAACATCTTCCCATTTTCCACTGACAGTAAAGTGAAATGTTGACTGGACATTTAATCTGCTGCTTTCGACTGCTATGTCAAAACAGAAAGTTCAGGAACAAACATTCTTATGAGTTTGTCAATACCACATAATGCCCTGTATCTGTGTTGGAGAGCCAGGGGATCAGTTAATGGCAGCATGACAATGTCCATTACACCAAACTACCCATGTTTAATTACTTCCGCGGAGCTGGAGCGCTCATGGGAAGGATTTTCCGCCACTGAGAAGATCCCGTGGTTCAGAGGAGGAGGAGGAGGGGGGGGGGGGGGAATCTTGGATGGAGAACAAAGCTGTGGAGCTGTCGTGGATGGCGGGGTTGGAGGGACTGTGGGCCCCTCCGCCTCTTCCTCCCTCTCCTCCTCCCCCTCCTTGTCCTCCTCACGAAAGCGAACCAGGAACCATCGGGCAGCTTCCCAAACCGCCGCCCGACAACAACATGGGCAGGCAGGGACCCCAAAAAACAGAAGAGGGGAGAAGAGGAAGAGAGTCATTCGGTGGCCACCACTGTGGGAATGTTGTAAACTGCGCTTTCCTGAGGCCTTGAGAATCCCACACCAGGGCTGGAACCTGCAGGCGTGGAAAAGGGGGCCTGCTTCCCCCGAGAGAAGGGATGTCAGTTGCAGAACAACATCACTTGATCACTTGGCGGGGGGGAGCGAGCAGTGACGCACTTTCTCTGCTGTGCAATTAGAGGGACGGACAGATGGACGGATGGTAGTCGGGGTGGCAGAGAAGATATAGATTCCTTTTATTGCAACTGCACTGTAGATGTAGATCATTTGCTGCACTTTTTGTATTTTGAGATCAATATCTCACCTCAGAAAACATTTATTCTTGTTTTTTTTAGAGAGTATGAGGATTTCCTAACTTACTATTCTTGTATCAGCTGAGTCCTACACCCAAAAAAAGACTGATATTGGACCCCCATCTCCATGCCCCAACCTTTTCCACCTAAACTATCCCACACACTGGCCCAGATGTTGGTTTAATTCCTTTGGCTGTGGAACCACACAGTCACCCTGCTGGCCTGGGATCAAATCCCTGCCAAAATCCTCTCTCCAGTACCCACGTGCCCCAAACACTCTCTCTCTCTCTCTCTCTCTCTCTCTCTCTCTCTCTCTCTCTCTCTCTCTCTCTCTCTCTCTCTCTCTCCCTCTCCCTCTCTCTGTCTCTCCTACCCCACTCACTCCACAACCACTAATAGACCAGGTATATAAAAGATGGCTACCTTCTGGATTGATGTCATTCCTTCTTCTTTACCTTTCCCACAGTAACATAATTATGTACCCACTCCCTTGCTGACTGGACTGGCAATGTGGAGTGGCCAATGTTCAGCTGAGCAGAGGAAGAGGCAGAGAGACTTCACTCAGACACTATTTCCAGGTACCACAAACATCAAATTTGCAGTCTGCAGATTTAGATTTATCGAAATTTACTTGAACCAAATTACACTCAAGCCAAAAGTATTATTAACACACACTGCTAAAATGTCTGGTTTTGTTTCAGGTCTGTACCAGGCAAAATTGATCCCTAAGCTGTTAACCAGAGAACTGACTAAATAAATAAATAAATAAACAAACAAATAAACTCAAGAAGTTGATCTCTCTGTGGCTCTGCTTACCTTGAATGGGAAAATTTCACAGGAGTTATTCATTATGGCACACTTTGGTTCGTAGCTGATTAGGTTCTGGTTTATTCACATACTATATATATACAGTGTATATTATGTGTGAATGAGTTTGTGTGTACGCATTTGTGTATGTGCATGCCTGTTTGTGTGTGTGTCCCTCTGTCCAGGATCAGCTCCAAGGCCATGGTGGAACACCACATCAAATCGACCATTTCCTCCCCTGATAAGCAGCTTCCCAGATCTGCTGAAGGAGAGCAGGAGGACTGAAAGAGACGTTCAGGGGACCAGTGCTGGCAGCGGCAACCCTTGGCTCTACTCTGTCCACACTTCAAAAAATATCCATCTTAATAAGGCATTTACTCTAGTGTTGAGTCTTAAAATCTTGTTTTTCTTAAAATAAGTGAAAAAATGTGTCCATGGGGTGAGATAATTTCATTTGTTTCCAGTGCAGTTTCCAATGCAGAAATTTCCTGTGTCAAGTTTCAATTTCTTTGGAAGGGAGAATAAAGCACGTCACTCCACTATTATCAGAGTAATGTCACATGATTCAAGAAGATTTTTTTTAAACCAGTGAAATTATCTGTCACTTGTTTTCACTTGTTTTAAGAAAAATAAGATTTAAAACTTAAAAAAAGAAGATTTAAAATACTAGACTGATACTAATAAATTACTAGTTATAGATGGATATTTTTTGCAGTGCGTTCCCTGCTCCAAGGTTTCTTCTCTTTCTCCCGCTGTGTCAAGGGCTTGTAAAAATATCCATCACATAACTGATTGTGTCAGGTAATCCTGCCAATGCAATCATCTCAGCTGCAGAAAAACTGAAAATCTAAAATCCAGGAACAGAGAAATTCCTCTATATTTATTGTACGTGCCAATTAGACTGATTCTGATTCTGTATGTGACTCATATTTACTCTTTTCATTGCTGACAGAACATGGGGAAACTAATCAGTCTGGGTTGCATAGAGTTAAAATACAGAATATCTGTTTCTGTGTGACTAACCATTGTCTCCATGGTTAGTAAACAGTTCTATGTTATTATGCTTTGAAAGTGAAAACTTTGAGGTGAGGCTGACATTGTCAAGGGAGTGAGAGAGTATGATATCCTTCTGTTAAAGTAGTTGGCACACAGGATATTTGCTGAAGAGGTGTGCGTGTGTGTGTGTGTGTGTGTGTGTGTGAAGAAAGATGAGTCAGCATTTGTCTTTGAGCAGTACACCTCAAAAATTTAGCCTTAATAACACACAGACACTAATTCACACACACACAAGTCCACCCACCATCTCAAAATACTCTAAAAATACTCTGCCGATCACATTAACCTCATGAAGTCTCCTGCTGTGCTGCTAATGCGTTTTCCCAACATCCCTCTAAATGTTTGAAGTGCAAAAGGAATTCAATTGCAAGGTTACTGACGACAACTTAATTTTGCATATGTTGAAATTTTGGTTTATTATAGTACACATGGTTTGTAGCACCACTTAAAATGTAGTCTGTAAAGTCTGAAAGCAATCAGAATATGTACCTAGTCAGTGTCATCCAATTGCATTACGGATTACATTTTTAAGAAGATTCTGTTTTGAAATTAACCCCCCCGACCCTGGGCATGGCTTCATAATAAACATATTATTACCTTAATTTACGATGCATATAGCAATAACAAGGTGGTGATCCATTCCGGCCCTGTTCAGGACTGACACTATGATATAATGTATAATGGGAATAGAGAGTGTAGGCTGGGATGTGTGTAGCATTGCGTGACTGTGAAGCCAACATCCTGTCCTCAGTGAATTCCATGGAGGAGTATGCGGCTCTTTTGGTTTCCGATGCTTTTCTGAAGTCCCAGAGAACGGGGAGTGAGGGGGTGCGCTTGATTTACGTTTTCAGAAGTCATCTCTTGCACTGTGATATTCCACTGAGAATAAAGTGAGAGGATATGGCAGTGTTTGACATGGGAGAAGCCCCGGGTTTTTTCGCAGCGGCCATAATATTTACCGATACACAGGAACTGATGTAACTATCCCCGGTGCTATTAAACTAGGATGAGTCAACATAGAAGTTTGGCTTGGATGTTAGAGGAAAGGTGGATGGGTAAGAGCAAGTGTGTGATTGAGATTATCGAGTGGGCCCGTCCCGTCACAGATGTTTGATTGAATTAGGCCCATGATGCCTCCACAAAGCTAAACAGTAAATTCTGACATCTCAGAACCAGACCCTACACTTATACTACAATGACAATGGATTTATTGATATTTGTACAAAAAGATGATGGAGCAGGCCGTGCATTTACACCACTGATGATGTAGCCTATAGCAGGGTTTGTAGCAACTGATAAATTAATATCTGCCAGATAATGTAATATCAAAATATAATAAAAATTGTCATTGTAAATGGGTTGAAAGGGTAACACCTATAATTCACCTATGTAATAAATTGCTGGATAATGTAATATGTATTATTACACTAACCGGCATTTATTACTTCATCAGGGGTGTAACAGATTTTTAACTGATGATGTAACAATGAACAGTCCCAATAGGAAAGAACAGATTACAGTTCATGTTTATTATAGAGCCAGCATAAAAACCTGCACACACCCAACATTTCACTGGAAATCTTCCTCAGTGGTGTACTGGAAACCTGAGGAAGACTTCGGTCGAAACGTTGGGTGTGTACTCTCTGTTTTCCGCCTCCCTATTGGGACTGTTCATTGCTGCTGTTTATTTGGGAATGCACTGTGAAATTATTATATTATTAGTCAATATGATTATTACATAATCTGTTAAAAATGTTTCACCCCTTATGAAGTAATAATGGCCAGTTAATGTTTAATTTATTAAATGAACAGATTTTCAAACAATTGGGTTAGAGTTAAGAGGGACATTTTGTCATATGCTGACAAGTTATTACATTATCCGTCAGCTATTATTTCATCAGTTATTACAAGGTTGCAGACAATTTACTGAGTTCAAAATGTAAACTGAATAATGACAAATGCTTCATTCTCTTTGATGGGATAAAAGGACCTTATTATTTTCAATTTTCAGTTTTGAAGAGAACCCACCTCCTGAATTGATTGACTTGAAAGTGAATTGGCCCCGGAGCCGATACCCTGCTATATCTGAACTGGGGACCGCCAAGCCCAAAAGAAACCTTAAAGATGGGTTTGGACGGCAGGGTTTCTCCTGCTGCGCTCCTCTCTGGGCCGCGTTATCTCTGATGTGTCCTCCCCTGCGGTCTGGGAGCCAGGCAGCCATTAGCGCAGCCCGTCTCTGTAATCAACCCATCGGAGGAGGCACCGAAGGACGTTCTGTGTACCGCAGCATGTCTCCCCTCTTATTTTCTCACCCACTGGCCCGCCCGCTCTGTGGGAGAGTCCTGAGGTTTGCTAAATCCTCAGTGACAGGTGGACAGGTGGCAGTTCAAGAGCTTAAGGGAAAGCAGAGGAGGCGGACGAGCCTCATGGCTTCATGGCTGTTGTGTGACCGCTTATATGAAAACATATATAGGGAACAACTTCTAATGCAAAAAGAAAACTCCTACATGCTCAATACTACATGCACACTTTGGGTTGATACACAGCATTATTACCTTGAATAAATGGTTTTCTTTTGCATTGGAAGTGTTTCCCATGTTCTTATTTTCTAGTATTTCTACTGTCAGCCTTCTTTGGAAACTTTTACCCTTCTCCATACCCTTGTGTAGAATCACAAGTTCAACTTTCAAATGTAATGAGTCTAAAGTGTATTTCATGAGCCATCTTGCAACACAAGGATAAAGCCTAAAAAGACAATGATAAACAAAAAGTGAGAAGTCCTACACAAATTCTGAAAGTGACTACACCTTATGAACAGGATTGTTTATGGCTCAGTACACACACAAACACATACACAACAACACATGTTACATGAACATCATGTTTTTGCTAAAACAGCTAGACCAACTGACACCAAACACAGTTCAATAGGGGCAACTTCATATCTACAGCCAAACAATAAATGGCTGTTCCAAGTCTCTCTGCCAATCATTATAAAAGATGATCAGAAATCTGTCAACAGATCAATCAGTGTGCCGTAAAAGCCCTGAGATGGACAGCACTTCCTCCTTTGGGTCTGTTCTTATTTGGTTGTTTTCCAGACTGGCCTGCAGCCCGATTGATAGAGCCAGTTCCCGAGATTACGTCTTCATAGCAGGAAGGAGAAAGGCACAAAGACAGATCTGGAAGCTTAAGGGAGGAGAGGAGGAGGAGGACAAAGACGAGGTAGACAGGATGAAGAGGGAAAATCAGAGGGATGGAGGAAATGAAGAATAGAGAGAAACACAACATATTGTAGGAAGTAAGAAGAAAAAAGACAGAAAGAGAAGAGGAAAAATACACTCCCAGATACGCTTACACTGTAATATATCATCAATCAGTGATGCTCAATACATTCGATGTGTTATTTTGTGATGTGATTTGTAATTTAGTGTTTTTGGTATACTCACTTTCCCTCAACCTGCCTCATCTAATTCTACTTCAGTTCGTGATTCCCTAGATTTCCCAGAATGCCTTTTGACAACCACCTGAGAACAAACCTGAACTTGCTCCATTCAGCTGCGGGTGATACATGCAGGTGGAGAGAGTGATAGCGGTAGCAGAAAAAGTGAGAGCTGTGCACCCTACACGAAAAGCAGTGTCTTGTGGCTGCATTGGTCTATTGAGGCTACTGTCGGCGGACAAATTGCAACAAGTCCTCCAACCCATACGACCACATAGGTCGTTTGTTCCTACCCTCTAATACGACCCACAGGAGCGTTTCCAACGTGATCTTACAAAAGTATGTGAAATGAACACGACCTCGACGAATTTGAAAACGTTCCTCCGCCACAAATTGAATTACGTCCCAAAGGTTGGTTAATGGTTAAATTTAGGCAATTAAAACCACTTTGGTTAAATTTAGGCAAGTAAAACAAGTTTGGTTAAGGTTAGGGTTAAGGTTATGGTAAAGTTTAGACAAATAAAACAACTTGGGTTATGGTTATGGTTAGGCAACTAAAACAACTTGGTTAAGGTTAGGGAAATGGTTTGGTCATGGTTAAATAAAAATAAATGAAAATGTGACTCACGGTTGTATGTCCTTTGGAAACGTTGGGAATCGAACCCCGCTCACAGACATCGAAGGCAAACGTATACGCCCATCCGCCATCCCCGACCACAACACCCTTACTTTCCATCGTGCTATTTCAGTGTTGAGAGAGAAACTTGACAGTCACATGACGTGGACGCAGACCAACGTCGCACATTGTCCTTATTCACACGACCGCTAGAGGTCGCTTAACTTTAAAACGTAACTATAGGTCGTAATAAGCTGCTTGTACAAACGACCTATGGGGTCGTTTTTGGGGTCAGTCTCACAAATTGGTATCTCTTCCGCTTCTACAGTGGATTTCACCCTGTATGATTGTTGAATGTAAGTGCAAAATGGTGAGTCTAGAAAGAAACCCTTGCTCTTTGATTCTGACACCACCACCTGACATTTAATGTTGATGTTTAAGATAGTTGAATATTTTTCTGCTATTCAACTCTATTGTAGTTGTGCTGCAAACATTATGTCGTCTACATTTGGCCATTTATAGGAATAGGAATAAGAAAAATACACCATAAAACAACAAACTGGACCCAGTGATTAAGGGTGTTTTAGGATGGATTTAGAGATCTGACTTCTCAATCAATTTATAGTATATTGTATAGTGTTGGCTTATATGTCAGTACTGTGTGTACTGTGAAATCTTCCTGTTAATTTATTGTACTTAGTGATCCTGAATTTCCAACAAAAAACAAATCACAAAGGACAAGGTATCCAAGGTATCCAATTTGGGCCCAGTGCAGGTGTGTGTGCATGTGCGTGCATGTTTGTGTGTGTGTGTGTGTGCATGCAGGCGGCCTGGTGTAGTCTGGGTTGCTGCTGATTGTCTTTGTGTATTTAATTTGGTCTTTGTCGGAGGGGGGAGGTAGGAAACAGGCCCGCTCCAATTCCTCTTTTATAACGCACCACATAAACATTTCAACTTCTGATGCCTTTTTATTTATCACAGCACACATCCACATCCTACGGTAATGGCCGCCACATTTCTGGGATAAAAGGGTATGTGTGTTTGCATGTGTGCCAGGAAGTTGTTGATAGGGTAGTGTGTGTTGTGTATATGTGTGTGTGTGTGTGCATGTGTGTTCACAGAAATATGGATGGTATCGGTGGTGGCGTGAATCTGTGTGTGTGTCTGTGTGTGTGTGAGTGTGTGTGTATCTACAGAGGAATATGGATGTTGTTTGTTGGTAGCATGTGTGTATGTGTTTTGGTGTGTGTGTTTGTGTGTGTGTGTGTGTGTGTGTGTGTGTGTGTGTGTGGGTGGGTGCTTCACATGCAACGTGGCGCACTGTTTTTCTTCTCCCAGTGTTTGATGGGCAGGAGTTCTGCCAAGTGTGTGTGCGTGTGTGTGTGTTTGTGTGCGTGTGTGTGCGTGTGTGTGTGTCTGTATCTGTGTTTGTGTGTGTGTACTTGTGTGTGTTTATTCTGTCAAATGTGTCCCACATGTGGGTGCAGGTCTGAGCCCATACACACTTCCTCTCCTCTCCACTCTCGCCCACCACCAGACTTGGGTAAAATACTTATTCCATCTTGTGAAGGGCTCATTGCATGAGTGGAATATGGTCTCAATAAAAAATTAAAAATGAAAGTCTTCTTCAAAAATGATCCAAGGCACACTGTAGGGTTTGTGCAAAATTAAAATGCCTTTATTTTACATGGCAATATGTATTTAAAATGACCAACGCATTGCGACCGACATAGGTCTTCATCAAGGTCATTGTCAGCAGTAGCTTACACACCTATATTGTGTTGAGTGGGAGGATGGTTCTCTATCACTGTGCAAGCCAACTGGTCAAAAAACAAGGGAGTGACACATCATCAATAGGAAGGCGAAAGAAGGAAGAAAGAAGGAAGAGGGGAGAAAGAAAAGGAGAGGGAAGGGGGATGGAAGGAAGTGAAGAAGAGAGAGGAGATGAGAGCAGGGGTAAAGCAGTTGGGTAAAATACTGAAAATACATTTTTATAGCTTTTAAGACAATTTAGATGCCATATGGGTGGTACTGTCTCACAGGATAATTTAAACTGTAAGGTGTAAAGTGTAAAAAATATGAAAAAGAAAATTTTGAAAAATTTGAAAGTCAATTTAACAGACTTTGCTGTGATTTACAACTTAAATTTGAGAACTACCCTGACATGGTAAATTCGACCGATCTGGTACTCCAAGCAGGTTAAAACAAATCCCAATAATCATTTATAAAAACGAATGACTCACTGGAGAAAGGCAATAATCAACCTGTCTTTCCCAGGGAGAGTGCATTACCTGTTGATAGCTTCCCATTTGATGTACAGCATGCTTTTGTCTATATCTAATAATATTTTATTGTGTTTTTTTTTGTTCTTTCTTTCTCTCTAAAGTCCATAGCTACACAAGCTATCTCTGTAGTATTATACTGGGCTATTGCAAAAAACACAGATTACTTAAGACCTTATAAGCCTATAAAAAGGGGTGTGTTTGTGTGTACAGTATGCATTCATGCAGGTGTGTAGTTGTAGAGAGCTAATTGTGAGCACGCTCATTAGGAAGTTGAGGTACAAAAGGTCCAGGGTTCCCTCAAGGTCCAGAGTACTTTGTTATTGATTGTGTGAGTATATGAGGAACTTCTTGAGAAACAGAAAGTCCTGGTCCTGACACCTCTCTCCCTACATCCTGCATGGCAGTACATCTTTGTTGTCAGTAGTGTGAATATTATTATATCATATATTTATATAAATGAGATGACAAAGGCAGGCAAGAGGAGCATGGGTGCAGCTAAGAAAGATAAACAGATTGTTGTGATGCAGCAAGATGCTGGATTGAATCTTCCCACCCAAATCTTAAAGCTATAATTTTTCATATTACAATAACAATAAATAATTCCAATCTATTATTTATGATCAGTGTGTGTCCGTCTATGACCCTGTGTGACTTTTCAATGATATTAGGGACATTTTGAGGCCTATACTACACTTTGCTGTGGCTGTGTATCATATGGGCGTGGGCATGGGTTGTGGCTATCCAGCGCAGGGAAGTCATAGCAACAACAGCAAGCTTTTCAGTATTTATATGCTGGCTTTCAAAGTGTTTTTTGAAATTAAAAGGGCAAAGGGGGCTTGAATCCATACCCTCAACGCACTGAGGCACTGAGCCTAACTGCCTATTTTCACTGAGAGGTTTATGATCTTTCCTCTGGATGCTACAGTCGGTCAACATGCATTTTACACACTGTCAAATGACCAAATCTAATATTTAAACATTAAATGGCAAAGAAGTTGGTGTGAAATTAGCTATGGATTTTGACACATGTTGTTATAGTTGCAGCCATCCAACTTTTGCTGTAGTGCACCAATGAGAAACCACAGGAATGCAACAGCCTTGCAACTAGTCAGATGGTCATGAGTTGCCATGCAAAAACAAATCTTTGGAGATATATTTTCTTCTTGCACATTGTGAGCAAATGGCAGACGCTAACACAGTTTAAGTTTGGAGGTAGTTCAATGAGATAAACAAATGGTTGCGATGCCCAAGGCTTCAATTTTGAATCCCAGTCCCTGTGAAATAAAAGATGTTCGATACCCCTGGTGTTAGCAGTGTGAGCAAGTGTGATAAGATAATTCTGGAAGGTGAGATCCAACTTTTCTTAGTGTTAACAGGGGAAATAGGAGCAAAGCTAAGGCAAACCTAAAAACATAGTCAGTGAAATATTAGCAAATTCAACTGAAGGTGACTACACCTTATGAACAGGATTGTGATATTGGATGACAGTGATATTGGATGACAGCTTTGTGTTTTCATGTATCCCTAGACACTGCAAAACATTTTACATTGTATATGTTAGAGCTGCATAGATCATTTTCTATTTGATGTAGGGTACACACCCTGCTTTCACTATAATCCATGTCTACAGCCCTCCGGAAGATCTGCATACTGTAACATGCATCTGTGTTTGCGACATCATAGCCTGCTATTCATATCAGTCTGAGCCTGCAGTCATATATCTCATCTCTTTACCTTCAGAGGTAGGCAGGCACATATAATCAAGCCCAGCTAAATCATTCTGTTTGGGTCCAGACGTTGGATGGTGCGGTGCTTTTGACAGCATCGTAAAGCACAGGCTCATGAAAAGCCGCAGCACAGCAGGTGAGTTTGAAAGGAGTTGCGCCATCCCATAAATGTGCATTTTTACCATCGAAGTCTCAAACCCTTTTGCCAGACACTCCTCTCCCTGTTTGTCTACGAAGCACACTTAACTAAATATCTAAGGATATAAAAAGAAAGAAAGCAACTGCATGGAAAAGATGTGAAATGATGAACTGTCCTGAAGGAAAAGAACTGTGTTAATCCTGTAATACATCAAAGAAGGATACTATACAAATATAAAAACTATAATGTTCCTATGGGAGTATTATAGGATTATTGTAGTGATACCTTAGCAGATAAAAATAACATAAAGTACAATAATATCATTATAAATGTACTATTGTGTACCACAGACACCCAATAAGTCCCTATAGGATTATAGTAGAGATTTTATATTAGGGAGTTTACTTTTTTAAAACAGATTCTAGAACTAGGGAATATGAATCTGAATGAATTGGAAATTGTCAAAGCTTTGGTTTAGATGACTGTTTAGAAATTGTGCCACTGTTTCTCATCTCTTTCTCTCACTGTCTCCCTTCACTCTTCCTCTTTATTGCAGTTTAGAGCTCTTTCTCTTATTTTCTCTTTTTTTTAGATTTATATCTCCTTTCTATACAATATGTATGGTGTGTCTGTGCTTTAGTTTTGTAGATATATGATATATGATGTAATAGATCAGGGATAGTTTAATTTATTTTGATTTATTTATTTATTGGCATTTAGAAGGTCACTTCTCATGTGATTACCATGCATAAAGGGATAAATATACAGTACACACACACACACACACACACACGTAAACACTGTACACAAATGCCTACTCACACAGGTAATTACAACCATATAATGACACACACAGACACATAAACACTGGCAGACAAATAAACACAGGTCACCCACACACTCTACACTAACATGTAGCATACTCACCTATGCATTGCATTAAGCCATACGCACAAACAAACATGCATATAGCTTATGTCATACGTGTCCAAACCCAAACCCATGCAGACGTCACCATGCTGTTACTCATCCAGTCTCATAAACACATAAATATACACAGACACACGCACAGCCAAGATGCATCCTCTTCGGCATGGAGCCAATGGGCAATAGAAGGGAAGACCAAAATAAACACCAGGAACCGACCACAACAGAGGAGAACATCATCCACCGCAATGACTGGTGTACTTCACTGACTCAAACCTCTTGGTTCTGCTATGTTTGATCCAAAATTTACGATGACTAAGTGCCATCACACTTCAAGTTTAGTTTGTTTCATTTCAGAAAAAACAATACAACCTGCCCGTGTGAGATAATGAAACCGAAAAGGGCTCATAAAAACATCTCACTGTCAACTGAGTGACATGAAAACTTGTTCATTCATTCATTCAGTAGGCCCTAACTGGCCCAGTAAGCTCAAAAACTTAAGAAAGGAATTTTAAAAAGATGAAAAAAAGGCCACTCCAAATCACCAAATCAAAATATCAGAGCATTTTAGATTAATAGTTCAGGTGTTGAAACGGTGAACTTGATGCCATTGCGTTCCACTTATTCCAACCTCACTGTACCCGCTGCCACACTGACACTTAAAGTAAACACATATTCGACAGTTTTGACACTAATGCCAACCTTTGGATTTCTAACTGGGTTGTGGTAAAAAAAAATACAGGTTTTAAATCAAACCAAGATCTAAGCTAACCAAAATAAAGACTAGATGAATGGCATATATAACAGCATACATAACAGTATATATTCACATTTAGAGGCATTTAGCTGATGCTCAAGTTTAAATTCCTAGATTGCAGACATAACAAACAACCAATAGTGAGGAATTCAAGGATGAAAGCCATAGTGGCTAGATAGATAGATAGATAGATAGATAGATAGATAGATAGATAGATGTAGCCTGGTAATGTGTGTGTGTGTGTGTGTGTGTGTGTGTGTGTGTGTGTGTGTGTGTGGCAGGATGATTATGTGTGATAGAGAAGGTAAGGAAAGAAAAGGTAAGGAAATGAGAACAAGGAAGAGAATGAAGAAAAGGTTTTTTGAACAAACTTAGAGTGACTGGGTTCTTCTGTGTCCCAGGTCACACCAGGGACCCCCATGTCGCCTCCTCAGGATGCAGCATGAGCACCACACACCCTTCAACCCTCCCTCTTACCCTCCCCTACCTCCCATCCCATCCCATCCCATCCCATCCCATCCCATCCTTTGGCCTAATTCAAAGCATCTTGGGGCGAGTGCAGCAGAGAGAAGGATGTGGCTAAGGCAAATAAAAGAATCATAACGACAGGATCAAAGCGGGCCTGCAAATCTATTCCTTCTGGGCATGGCGGCTTTTGGATAAAACAAAGAACGACAAAGACAAGAAAGAAAGAGAAATGCACAGAGAGGGATGGAGAGGAAAAAAGGAAAGAAAAAACGAAGAGGAGGGGAAGAAAGGCGGAATCCCACATCCTGAACTCCGTATCTCACGGAAAGGGTCATCGGCGGCGCGTGCTGCTGTTTGATTGATGGGTCCAGCTCTCTCTCTCTCTCTCTCTCTCTCTCTCTCTCTCTCTCCCCACCCCATCTCATTCCATATGTCTATCACCTCCCACTCTCTCTCTCTCTCTCTGCGTATGATCAAAAAGATGTCAGGACTCATTCATAACTCAGACTAGTCATAATGCTTTTATATTTTATTTTAATGCTATATACATCAGTTTACTGGCATTTCTGTTTGATGGAGTACTGTAGGTGAAAAATAGGGGAGAAAGGAGAAAGCCAGCTGGACTCAAACGCACTGCAGGTACATTGCATGCACCATAGTACACTGAGAACTTGTCATATACTGACTTCAATGTGTATTTTCAGTGTATTCATGTTTGTATCCTCATATATGCATGAGTACACCATCATTCCATAGATCAGCAGGCACACCTTTTTATATAGGTTATATAGCATTTTATCTTTATGTTTATATTTCGACATGGATTTTGCTGTGTGTACATGTGGCTTGTGTGTTTGTGCATGTGTGTGCATGCATGCTGTACATCTGTATATGTGCAAAGAAGCTGTAGGAAGAAAACTTAAGTCAGTTATCTGGAAACAATTCTTTTTTTCTTTTTTTTTTTCATCTGTTTGAAATACCAGATAGGTATAGGGTGATATTCAGAAAGTGAGAGCTAAGTTGTCAGTCAAAAAAAACCAAAAACTAAATTGACTTTCAAATACTTTCTTTTGATATATAAAGTTTCTGGCACCTGTTGTATTCTTATATGTCAAACCCCACACATCTGGCACTGGGTAAGGTTGAACCAAACCAAACCATGAAGAGTATTCGCAAATCCTGTTCGACACAGATTTGGACAGAAGATGATGAGGATGTGGAAGGCTAGGCCATCAACAGCCAGTACTGTTATCAGGGGCAATGTGCTGCGACTGGAAAGGCTGACATACCATCCACTTTGATTTGATGCCTTCTGTGCAGCTACGCACCATTTACAGTCACTTTTTACATCTGGTTGTCTCTTTCTCTTGTAGCATTTGTTGTTATGCAGTTTTTTACCCCGTCTCTTTCCCTCTGTTGTGTCTTGGCTGTTTATTTTATTTTATTTTAATCATAACCCCTTGCTCCTCAAGTGGCCTTTTGCTTGGCCAAGGCATCATTGAAAACAGTTGTTAATTGCCCTGCCTGGTTGAATAGAGGTCAAATAAAAAAAAGAAGACATAGCACCTGTAGAGCCATTAGAGAGCCTCCTCTGCTGACTGAGCAGCACACGCACATACACACATCAGTCACACACATCAACACATCATTTCCATGGATTCTTCTCTAGAATCCAGGACCCATTCACAGGATATATCTGCATTTAATCAATTTGATATGAGCGTGTTGATCATCTCAGAAACATAAAACTCAAAGGTTGTTGTGAATAGTCCAGCACTGTTAGTCTTTCCCTGCGCTCCTCCCTGTTTCATCTCCCTCAGGCCAGGACAGAGGATTCTGGGTAAAAAAAAAAATAAAAAAAAAAAAAGGCAAGCCAAATCCACTCTCTGCACGAACCACATAGTTAGAGCATGATGCATCAATCCTCATAATTCACATGATTCTGTCATTTTACACTCAATTTACAATATGTTACAGCCTGGGAATCCACAACACATTTTCTCAGACACAAAAGAAGAAAGGAAATTATGGACAGACATGGGGCAAAATCAAACCAGTGTAGCGGCTGGGACCGGGCGGGCACTGTCACTTGGACTGTGCAGTCTGTTTCGCAACACATCAAAGAAAGCCAGGATTTTGCATGAAAAACCACAACATGACTAGTATCTCCCCCAACTCCCCCAGCTTTCCAGTTCCCCGGGGGAAAGGAAAATGTGGATTCTCAGAAGTATTATTCCAAAGAACATACACACTACGCACAAACGGCTCAAGAGTGAGAAATACATATTCCACATTCAATGAAAGCCTCACACTGTTAGGGTCCAGGGCTTTTTGTTTGACTCTGTAAAGAGGCCGGGGGGTCCAGAGAGGGATTGGCACATTTACAGTGGGGTGGCGGTGGTGGCAGGGGTTGCGGGGTGTTGTTGGGATATGGGGGTGTTTGCTGTGTAAAGAGCCACCTCCTGAAAGTCTCGCTAAAACAAAGGAGTCGCTGTGTGACAATTCTGTGCAAGCTTCCCAGTCACTGTAAGGGCCTTTGTAATCACCACAAAAGAACATACCAGCGGAGTAAGTCCATAACTCATCCACACAAACAAACTCTGATGTCGGTAAATGAGGCGAACTCCAACCCCCGAAGGGTGAGACTTGGCTTTTGCGGTCTGGCTTGATGAAGGCAAACAATGCAGCTGTATGCTGACGAAAAGGACGGGACTGGAGACTGGAAAGTGGCAGGAGGTTTCGTCCAAAAGCTGACAATATTGGAATGAAAGTTCCCAACGCTCCATGTACAGCAAGTATCTCGAGAAATTTGCTTTGCGGTGAATTTTACTGGGCATATCCCATTTATGCTGCTGTGTATTTGTGCGATCGGTTCCATATAACTAGATGGTAATGAAAATACCACATAGCATGTGAATCAATGAGGCTGTAAATTGTGATGGTTGTTAATAGATTTAAAGCTGCTGGATGCTATTTTAGACCACTTGCTGTCATCATAAGGCATATCTTACTGTCTTTATAGAAAGTCACAATGCATAATCTCTGCAAACTATCTGTCTTCTAAATCTAAATTGTCACGTAAACACATTCATTCATCAGTTAATCAGTTCCCACATGAATTCAATTAAACAGTGTGTGTCATGGCTGTCTATTCTCATCTATTAGCTACAGCTATATGTTTACAAATTGCATAATTTTGTAATGACTCAGATTACTTTTTGCTTTGATTCTTTCTCTGCTCACCACTCATACTGACAGTAGTGCTTGGGTGGCAGGAGTCAGGGTCGATATGGATCTCTACACCGACGTTGTGAAATAACCTGTGAGGCGAGACCCACTTCTTACTCTAAACTCGAAGCTCTAAACTTATCAGTGTACGGATTGACGTAGCTGCCAAAGACCTCACAGCTTGCTGCTGTAACATCAGTGAGACACAGAGGCCTGAGGAAACCTCGGCCAAGGCCATCCATGACAGCTGGCACACCACACGGCCTAAAACAATACACAATCTGTCCCTCCTGACGGCCATTAGTACACACTCGTACAGTCACGGCAGGGGAAGAACACACGCTTGCCCTGACATCTCCAGACAGCGAAAAATAAACGGACGGATGGAAAAAGAAGATACATAATGAATACCAGTGGCCCGGGAGAAAGGAAAACTGATCTTCTTCTCCATCATATGCTGCCATGTCTGAGCACCGGGTGTCATTGTGTAATAAAGATCTCGCTGGCCCTCCTCAGTCAAAACCCCGCCGTGTGCAGGCTCCCCGAGTGTCACTGGAGAGTTAGCGCCAGGACCATGAAAGCACTAGCCGCGGGTCATTAAAATACCTTTGAAAATATGGGATGCTTATCAAATAATAAGAACCACATTGCTCCGCTTCCCCGCCCCCCTCTGTGTAAACGGGGAGTGGATTTGGGGTCGGGGTTGATATCTCTACCTTTTCAAGTGCTCTTTGAAGTCTGGGCCTTGAAACATGCGCCTGGGAACGTGGAACACTTTATACACAAGCAACGCAGAGTGCTGCTTCTGTAAAGGCCACGACCTTTCTGTGTCTCTGTGTGTTTTTATCCCTACCAGAGAAAAAGTCATTTGAGTGGAAATGCAGTGCTTGAATTCAGCAAATGATCAGCAAATTGATGCATCAGGTGGCCTTTTTTTTGCTGCATATTCTTCAGGTGCTTTATTCATCCCCCTACCATATAGTGATTACTGATGTAATGAGTTGGAAGGAAGCAGAAGCGCTCACTGACTCCAATGTTATAACTTTCCTATAAAAATGTCACAACAGGCAACAATCAAACCAACAGACAGAACACTCATAATGACAAATTCAGACTTTACAAATCCATTTGTTTTTAATGACTGCTGTTTTCATGCTCTGAAATGTAAGTGGTCAGCTAACTGACTGGCACTAGTGGTTGCAGGTTGCATAATTTTGTAATTTGAATTGACATATTTTGAACGAGGTTCTCAAATGTCATAACATGCATATGGACTCTCTGGAAGCACTTCCTGGTTTCCCTTACCTAGCCTGGTTTTCAGTTTAAAATAGCACCCAGATGGATAAGGCATATTCAATTTCAGCTATGTTTTTCAAAAGCTGGGTCGAGGGTCATTTCAATTCAGTGAACTGAGAATGACGATGTTTACGAATATCAAAATAGAGCAATTTAGGTGTATATAATGTTCCTCAGTCATTAATGTTGCTCATGTCCCTTCATGTGTGACGACAGTGAACAGGTTTTGCAGCTAATATTGCACACTGAATCTTCTGTCTCTGTCAACTTTCCTCAATATTGTCTCCGGCCACATTAACACCTATCGACAAAATGACTGACCTTAAAGAACCGCATCAGATGCCCTGTAAAAATACCAATCATCCTCTCCTCATAAAACAAAGGGATGTACATTCAGAGGGAGGGGGATTTTCCATAATGGTCTTTTTCCAAGCTTAAAGGGTCCAGCTGATTTAACGAGAGGGGAATACCGGAACGGCACATCAGTGTAGAAGTTGGGATCTGTCAAAGTCACTTAACCTCATATTGCCATGCTGCTGCTGTTGCAGAAAAAATGCATAACTGCAACTTGGGTATTTTTCTTCTTTTGAATTGAAACTTGGTCATTTGTGTATTGAGAGTTTCATGACATTTGGCGACTCGAAACCTGTTACAACCTCATCGTATGATTTCATAAATACAAGCCATCATTTTGGGCAATCATTCCTGAAAAATTTTTTTTTTTACAGATATGGAGCAGTGACAGATCACCATCTAGAGTCCCAAGAAGTTAGTAATAGCTTTCCATGCCCAGACAGGCTCATAGGTGAGGGGGAGGGTTGAGGACAAGGATAGGGGAAAAGGGGGTTTCTCATATTTGGCTGGATGCCTTTACAATTTAATAATATTGTGTTGGAGATAGAGAGTGTGTATATAATTTCACACGAGATCTTGAAATGACAGCTACAGATAGTGAGCTCTTCTTCTGAAATTGGACTGAATCAGTTTGAAGGGGAGTACTGCTAAATTTCAGCATTAAAATATTTTGTCTCTATACCCTAGAAGAGTTTGGTCTGATGATTTTTAGATGCTAAGTGTACGTTTTCTTGTTAAAGACTGATAGTATTGTAAAAGTACAAAGTTCACTATTTGCTGTCAATGGAGCATCCCCAGGCAAAATATAGCCATGACATCACAGATGACAGATGGTATTTTTACATAAAACTTGCCTAGTGCAGCTATAAAATGAGGTACATTCCCCTTTAAAGGTGCTGCTTTGTTGTTGCCATGGAGCCAAATAATAATGGAGCTGATTAATAATTGTTTCATACCACACAGTGCTTTAATAGGTTAAAGCAATGTGTGGAAGGTTAGGCTGGGTTTCTATTACCGAAATAGAGCCTGCCTTAATTTAGCAGTTAGGAAAACACTTGTACAGGCTACGTTCTTAAGTGTTCTAGACTATGGGGACATTATTTACATGCATGCTGCCTCCTCTACACTTCGCTGCCTAGACTCTGTGTATCACAGTTCTCTACGTTTTATATCCAACTCATCGTCCCGTACACATCACTGTGTACTTTATGATCTGGTCTCCTGGTCTTCATTAAGCCTAAGGAGACAGCAGCATTGGTATATGTTTTATTTACAAAGCCATACTGGGTAAACTCCCTTCATATCTGTGTTATCTCCTATCACTCACCAACAGCTATTATGATTTTCGCTCCACTAGATGGCTGCTCTACCAGGTACCCAGGATTTGCTCAGAACTTGATAGAGCAGCTTTCTCCTATTTTGCACCCTGGTCATGGAATAACCTTCAGAACACACTACAGCTTAATGATTTTGTCTTCCTGGGAGAGTTCAAAGCTCTGATAAAAAACCGTGTAACTGAAGAGTGCAATTGCTATTCCTAAGATGGATTTTGTATGTATCTGTTGTCCCTTGTCTGTTTTTAATGTGCTCCATTTTTTTATTTTTGTAACCTTGTAATGGTGTGCTATCTTGGCCAGGTCTCCCTCGAAAAAGAGATTTTAATCTCAAGGTACTTCCTGGTTAAATAAAGGTTAAATAAAAATAAAATAAAATAAATAAAAAATATCTCCCCAACCATAACTTCCAGAGACTGGTCATGGAAGAAATGCTGCTTTCTACCAAGAGCTTTGTGGAATTAAGAAAATACGTGTATTACATAATATGAAGCAAAAAAAAATCGGGTTTGTCCCACTTGACATTTCTGCACTGCACATTAGTGACTTGATGCCTGTTGCTTGACTCTTATGTTCCACTCTGCTCCGGGGTGACTGGATGCGGATGCTGAATTCCTTCATACTGCAGTGTAATCAAGCTTTGAGTAAACAGGTCCAGGGTACGGCAGCCCAACGCCACTGTCTGTCTTTGACATTTCCCTCTGACGTTCCCAGTCACCCCTCCTTGGAATTCCTCCTGCGTGGCTCACACTCCTCTGCTCCGGGCCAAGCCGGTTCCCCTGGGGCCCATCTTCAGGAGGAAATTATTTTTCATTGCCCCCAAAACACTGTGACTCTCGCCAGTTTGGCCCAGTCCCCCTCATGCTAGCCCCCAGGTTGTCGAGCCGAGCTTCCTCCTGCCCATGAGGGGGCAGCTGCGGGGTCAGGCCTTCAAGGAGTGGGGGTCACCAACCCGGGCTTCGATCCTCCACCACCCCGCGGCTCCTGTACCTTTGTTCGCCCCATAGAATAAGGCAAGGTTGTATATTATCTTAAATGTACTGGCCTGACTTCTCTAAAACAGTAGGAACATCCAATCCATCTTCACTGGGTCACTGCAGGAACTCCTGTCAAGCTCGATGTTAGTTTTGTTTCAATTCAAGCAGTGGACACAGGGGTTTTATTGTGTAACAAGAGTTTCATGTTGTATTATTAAACTTTGTGTTTTCGGTGGCTAGCTTTCAGGACTGGGAAACCCTTACCAAAAATATCTGACTTCAAATAATCATAAGTGACTGCAAATGCATTTTCTTGTTGTTGTGGTTTCCCATGAGTTACACACAACATTTAAATGGTTTGTTTTTGTCCTTTTTTTGCTGTAGCCGAATTAGAAACAGTTTTTGATGTTAATCCAGTAATTGGGAGGTTTGGGTATCCGCACTAATCCTCTGTGTGTCATGTCATGACTTTTGTTGTGAGAATGCAATGACTCATCCAATTGGCTAGATGGCTCCAGTGTTTCAGGTGACTCAGCAGGAAATCCATTGACACTATTGATCACAATCGCTACCATTCCAATACTTTATACTTCTGCTCTATCACAGCAGGCCCTCGTCACCAGTTTTCTTAAACAAGGAGAAGGGAAAAAAACATGAGAGAAGGGGTTAAATGGGAGCTTCTATAGTTCACATGTCAATTAATAGAAACTAGAAGCCAGTAGACACACTCTAAAGGGAGCTTTTGACATAAAATTTGACAGATCAGTGTCCGAGTGATTGAACCGTTTGAATTTATTCATTTTTCATAAATAATTCTAATTTGACTTGAAAATCCTCCACAGAAGAAGATGTAATGCCTTGCCCAAAGGAACCTTGGTGGTTTTAGCAATGTCAAAACCAGGCCAATGTATTGCCTCAAATTCACAATGGAATACAAGCGAATACAACTGAAAATTGAGTGGGCTAGATCCGGGCTATATTTAAGCTGCCAGTTTTAAAGCAATAGAGTATCAGACCTTACATTTGAGTTATTCCTCCATGTTTTCCTTTCACCTCACAGCTTACATTGCTAAATCATCTCTTTTAGGGTGTGTGCTACCTGGATGGGAGAGTTCAGGCTGGCAAGTTGGGCCTCTCTGCTCTGACCTCCAGCCCCTCTGCAATGTCCTGGGAGAGGGATGGGAGGACAGATGAAGAGATGGCAGAGATGGAGGAGATGAAGGGAAGAGAGGGTGGTAGAGTGACGTCTGCGGAGCCAAGACAGATGCTGCTGTGGGGGAATGTGCTCAACCTGGTATCTGGCAGAACAAGGAAGAGACCTTGGAGTGTCGGGTGTCTGTTCTGCCCTGCTCTTTCTTTCTTTTCCGTTTGATTCCTTCCTCCCTTCTCTCTTTCTTTCTGTTTCCTTCTCTATCTAACTTTTTTCTCTCTCTGTCTCACTCTCTCTCTCTCTCTCTCTCTGCCTTCCTCTCCTAACTGTGGCAGGCGAAACAATGATTCATTGATACTCATTTTTCTCTCATGGATGCATTTTCCAGCTCCTGGGAATCTGATTTCCTGTTTCTGCTCCCGTCAACTGATTGGTGTTTATGTTTAGCAATCTGTTTCTTATAATCTTTTTGTTTTCCGGTCTTTTTTCCTGCTCTCCTCTAACCCCCCCTTCTCTGTCTCTTTCTCTCTTTCTCTCTTTCCCGCTCTATTGTCCATATGAAATGTTCCAAGATTAGGCCTACTCAAGGATGAGGGGGTTTTAGGCCTTGGCAGCAGTTAAAACAGTCAGGAAACGGCAACACCTACAGCCTGAGCCATTCAATCCAGTCCAAACGGCCATATTGGGGAAGGGGTGTGTGTGTGCGTGTGTGTGTTGGGGGTGGGGTTGCTTGAAATGGAAAAAGCACATTTGCTCAGAGCTGGAGAGTGAATTTTTTTTATACTCCCCACACTGGAGCTTATAAGCTAAATGAACTGCTGTTAATTTAGAGTTAAAAAAAGTCTCCTTTCAGTGCCATTTATCCCCATTTGACATTGGACTAATGGTCTGCCAACAACAAATACACAAAGAGGGAATCTGCATGGTAAAAGTGCTTTATAAATAAATTTGACTTGACGACACTGCGATGTTGCCTCATCCTAATGCAACACACAGTCCAGATATGGACCGGACCCATCTTCGGGTCACGGCGCGCTGGTTTCTCTCTCACAGTGTAAAATTAGAGCGTCACCACAAGGATCTGTGACCTTTCCTTAGAGGTCTCAGGGGCTCCTGTGTTCTGCAATTATGGTCGCATGGCCTCTATGGGAGACTTCCCTTTGTTCTGCCCAGCGGGTGCGGAGAGAGACCGGCAAACCTCTGTGGAATCAGTTGGAACTTGGATCCTGACTGTAATCCAATTAAACCTCAACAAGGGCATTTTTTTTTTTTTACTTTATTCATCCAGGGAAGGTTTGCTGAGAACACACGCTCCTTTTTCAGCAGCGCCCTGCTTTCACACTCATGCAGGTTACAGACATTCACACCTGGGAGCTGCCTAGTACAACCACAGTCTTCTGCTGTTGGCAACTGAGCAGCCTCACTGGAGAAGTTGGAGGCTAATTTATGGTGTTGTGTAGTAATAACAACAGAAGTAGTCATGTTTATATTCTCTGAAACTCATGTTCTGGGATATTTCTCACCACAAATTCTGGTAGTCTTTATAATTTGGGGATGAGGTGTCCTACAAATGAACATATGTTCAAACCTCCTCAGCCAGTCTCTCTTCAATCTGCTCAGTGTTGTCTTCACTGTCGGCGGACATCAACTGGATACAGGTAGAAGGGAATACGAAACAAACTGCCAACCTTCCAAGCCTGGTTCCCTAACTACTGACACCCCATATTACATTTTACTATATATACAGTTTGAGAGGAGGGATTTTGTGTCAGTATGTAATGACATTCTTTTTTAGAGGCCACTTGACATGGTGAGCTTCTCTCTTTTCTTAAGTATTATCCAAATTAATAAGTGAAATGACACTATAGACAGTGGAAACAGACAGTGGAAAACAGCCAATCTCTTACCCAATGGCATGGCTTTATTCTCTGGTGCCATGTTGGAATAAACACGGGGTCTTTGAGGTGGCGCCGTGCAGGAAGGAATGCGACTCACACGTCTGCACATGGGTCGGCATGTTCGCAATGTTGTTGCTTTTGTTTTCAGCGTTACTTTCAGACTTTGTGTTTTAAAACCAGGCCTCAATGCTAATGCATGTTGTCTGGTGGTATGATTTGGCGCAGGCAGAAGGGCACTCGGGGGGTTATTGCTCTCCCCCTCCCCTGGAACTGTCAACTGGCAAATCGCCCTTTCATGGAAACCAGACGTTTAATTGTTCTCAGATGTTGAGGCTTTGGTGTCGAGCCGCAATGTGTGACTTCGCTCTGTTCTAAGGTTGAATTAATTCACTGCCGTTGATTAAAAATGCTTGCGTGCCTTGCAGGCTTGAAGTTTGCATGAATGTGGGGGCAGATCAGGCCTGGGTCAAACAGGCGTTGTGAAGAATTCTTAGCGATTGTTTTGACCTGCAAGGAGTACCAGGTGGGTGGGGTTTGCCACACCATGACATTTCAGTGTTGGGTATGTTAATCACACAAAAGTATGCTTAATTGACTCTCAAATATTCTTTTCTGTGATTGTATGGCAAACCCCACTCATCTAGTGGCTATATGGGATAAAACAAGCTATAAAAAGTGTTTGGTAAAAAGTACCAAACACTATTTGGCCAATGGCTTCAGTAAATCAAAGTAATTGATTTGTGAGGAGTTGATAGGCTTTGGGGTGAGATGGGGTTTCAAGGAATACACACAAAAACAAAAGAAGAGTTTTTTTTCCAAAATGAGATTAACCCACTTGAAAAACATGCTACCTCCTCTTACAAAATGTCTACAAATTTAGAAACAAATTAGTTGGTTAGTAGAAGTTATTGTGCAGTTTTAAAGAACAGCAGGTAACTCAAAGTCTTTGAATGACCAACTGATAACATTTTTACAGATGGGATCTATAATATTTTAGTGACACTGAATAATAAACAGATGAAAAGGAAATGATTTCTACAGAAAATCGGTGTACAATAGAACAGAACTCTTTAAATATCTTAATACCTCTTTCATGCAGAGCAGAGTATTTGTTTCCATTCACCAACTTTAGATGCAGCTGCAGACCTTCAGCTTACCATGCACACCATCTCATAGGTTTCACATTGCAAACTCTATCAGGTGTGCCTCAGCTGAAAGCAGCATTTTGACATGCAGGTCTGAGGAAAATCAAATGTCTCATCTTCTGCTGTGATATGAAATTCTATCACCAGTCCAGTGTCTCACCAGCATTTGGTGGATCATTCAAAACATCAGTCAATCATTGCTCGATTGTTCCCTAGACTGTTTTCTAGTTTCACTGAAAACCCACCGTCAAGTTCGCCCACTGTGATCGCATTTCTTCGGCCTTCTTACGTTACAAATCCTTACAAACACTGACCATCGAGTGACCGGCCTTTTTTTCCTCCACAGCACGTCTGTGCAGTCGTGATTCCTCTGCAGGTTTGGCTTCAACGTGCCAACAACTTGGGGAAAAATGATGGAGCCATCATTCTTTCAGATGGGCCCTGTTTGAAAAAGCTCTCTATATGTTTAACAGCCTAACCTTCCTCCTTTTTACGCGCCCACTCTCTCTTTCTAGTTTATATATCCTTGGCACGACCAGGAATTTCCTCCTGGTAGAGATGTTTTTGTCATATGCCAGTTGACACATGCACAAGCTCCTCTAACACTTAAATAGGCTTTCCTGGGCCATATATTTTTAATGCTATATGTTGCAGCAATTATTTGTCATGTATGAAACAGTATAAGCTTAAAAGCACAAAAATCCCATTTTATATATTCTTTTTTTGTCCAAAGAATTGCGTCGTAATAGCCTTTTAATGGGTGAATAAAAACTCCTGACAGTAAGGGCGAATTTAAGGCAGTGTTGAAAGAAATAGCCAAGTTCGGTGACAACTCAATAAATTTGAGGTTCAGTGTACCACAAAAGAGCCTTCTCAAGACGGGCGTTGCCTGCATGGTTTGGCTGAGGTTGAGCCAGAGGTATGGCGAGTGACTTCTTGTTGCCAACTCATTTTTCACAGGAGGTGATTTGCTTTATCGTAAAATCATGAAAACAACTGTCATGGGCTTTATTACAAAGGAATTACTGTTGGGGTGAAGATGAAAATGTGCAAAACAAAAAGAAATAATTTGAAATGCAATGTTCCTTAAGTATTTAGACAACAACACATTCTTTAATGTTTTGGCTCTATGCTTTTATTACTTTGGATGGAAAATGACATAATAACTAGGAGTTTAGGTTATGCCCCTGATGGCAGTCGACAAGACCAAAAACTTGGCCAATAAAATAAACTTCTGTTCATCTACGTGTGCTGAGGTTCTTTCTTCTTCACCCACGTACAATGTAAGTGGTCAAAAGGTTTATTTTTCGGAGATGAGGTCAGTGCAATCAGTGTGTGATACACAATCACAAGGCTGGATGAGTCAGCTGTGTCACCAGTAAATACTAAAATGAGTCATAAAACAGAGGAGTTTAAGCATGGAAAACACAGAGAGAGAGAGAGAGAGAGAGAGCAAGAGAAAGAACGAGAGAGACACTTACACACCTCTTTGTTTATGGTATAGGATATAGTATCCCATGATGAATGTCTAGTAATAATTAATGATAATTAAATAATCTCAATAATATTTTACCTTTGTATGGGGAGTGAAAGTCACCATGGTGGTTCTGTTCAATGCTCAGTGATAAATAATGAATACAATTTTTTTTAAATACAATTTTGTATTAAAAAGGGAAACCCATTACCATATTCACCCTTACAAAAAATCACATGTGGAAAACAACATGTGAATGTTTTGGACACATTTTACATGTTGGTTTTACATGGGATTCCACATGTGATTCTTCACACATGGAATCACTTGTCATATTAACATGTTCTTCACATGTGTAATCTATAAAATATCACATGTGAACTGCAAGCACGTTTACTTCATGTGATAATTTTGCATGTTTGTCACGTGATTCTTTCCACACTGAATAATGGCTTCCTCTAACTCATGAAAAAAAGGCATGGATTAACTTATTATTATTTTTTAGTGTAGAATGAATGAAACAATTATGTATTTTAAAATGAACAACCCCAACCCTAACCCTAATGAAACAAGCTTCCTTGTCAGCTGCTAAAGACAAAATTAGTTTTTACATTTTTCTATTGCAATGAACTTTACTGTAGCTCACAGTCTAAAACCTGATCTATAGAAATATGTCTGCTCCTGGGAAGCTCATTGTTCTTCAAAAATAATTTTGCATTTGCCAAGGAGAACATGGTCTGGATAATCAGGATCAGGGATGAAAGCAACCGGCAGGGGCACTAGTTGTCACTTTCCCTCTTCATTATGGAAAATGATCCCATCATAGATCCCATATAGCATCTGTCACCAGAGGGTAGAAAAAGAGATAATTGGATTATCAGATAATCACCCAGCTAACCATAGAGCGAGGTTAGAGATGCTCCCTGTTCACATTCTTTGCTTTGTGTCTTCGGTCTCTAAGCATTCAACGATGTATTCACCCTCTGCCTCCACTGCGCTGCATCTTCAATTCAATTGGGGCTTTTTTTTTCTTTCATTGCCCCCTTTGGACACTGTATCCTATCCACCACTCAACCTGTGAATATACGGAGGGTTGTCTTAACAAGTGACAGCATTTCTTTTCAGCTCCAGTCATATTCACAGCAGAGACTACTCAAAGCCTGAAGAGAAAAGCCTGAAGGGGCAAAAGTTTCTTTTACTTTCAGTCATTTTCTCTTAATCAGTATGAGGGAATAAATGCAACACTCCACCCACTTGAACAACAGGAGCGGGACGAAAAGAGAGAAAAAAACAACTGTTGTCCAACAAAGCTAGCAGATGGTGTTTAGGGGTAATGTGTCCACTGGCATGGGTCTGCAGTGACCTCAGAAGACCTCGAGGCTGTTAAGACCATCTTAAGACCGGTGCATGTGTGCTTCAACCGGGACCTGACAGTGTTGTGTTCCAGTGAGGTGGAGTCACTGGAGGATAAGGTACAAGTCATATTCACATCTGCTCTCAGCAAGAGTCCACATAGATGATGCAAATGGTCACTGTTAAAGATCCGGTGCAATGATTTCAACTCTGTCTGACAGACAATGGGACACCTGATTAATATGCATACTGTCAACCAATCAGAGCATTCATTAAAACCTGGGTGTAGGTGACATCATTTACACCAGGAAGTAGTTTGGAATTGTAAATCTGTTGGATTCTGCTGGCAAACAGAGGGAGAGTTTTTCAAAAGGCAATAGTTGAAAGTTATAATAATTTGGGTAACTTTATATTAACAGGTCTTTTGTAAAAAAAAAATTAATACCATGAAATTGAGAAATGCAATTCTCACTGCACTGGACCTTTTAAAATCAACCCTATGCCAAGTGTTTATCTAGGTCCACACCCATCAGAGTTAGTTTAACACTTTAGATAGATTTGAATAGACTGAGCTCTGTGAGTGGACAAACACAAACACTCAACATTTGTCAATTCAAAATAATTGTCAGTTTCATACAACTGATATTCAAGATCGGACAGAATCCACACTACACTGATTTTTTTCTAGTGTTAATAAGTGTTGATTGGAGAGTTGGTTGTCCGCTCATAGAGCTGCAATGGCTCTGGGGCGGTTGCTTAAAACTGTCTAAACTGTTAAATTAACTTGAATGGGTGTGGACTTATAAACACTGGCATAGTGATGATTTTTACACACTCAGAGTCAAATTAAAACTGATGATTTTGCTGTGCCACTCACTCAACTGGAAAAGGCCTATTGCTCCTCTCCTGTGTCTCCTGTCTACTTACTGTTGCTGTCGTGGAAAAAACACACAACTGCAGCCTTGGCACTTTTCTTTTTCTTTTTCTTATTGGAACTGAAAGTTTAAATAGCCTTTTTATGGGTTGAGTGAGTTTCATTACCCTTGGGCTCTTGAAATATGCTAAGAAACAGTTTATAATTTCACAAATACATGCAGCGTCAATGAGGAAAATTCGCATTATTTTCAGCCAAAGCGTACTCTTTGCAGATAGGTGTTTTTTTGTCTGACAGCAGCGACAGCGGAGTCGTATTAACATCTGGTACTTGGCAGGTGTCCCCATAGATGATTACTATGGACTACACACTCCCTCCTCTCCCATATCTCTATGGCCTTTCACATACACTCAAGAGCTACAGGGACCCCACACCAAAAGTCCCACAGTGCAAGACGCAGAGAATGGGATAAATGAATGTAATAGCAGAGAGGGGGAAGCATATGATGTGCTGTACACACGTGCACACATATAAAGTCACATTATCTAAATAACACCTGTTGTCATGCAGTGGAAACACACCCATACTGCAGGACCGCTGTGTTTTTATCAAGCCGGGGGCCAAGAGCCAGCTTCAGGCTCATGCAGGTCCAGGGAGAGGGGTGGTGCCCCCCCAAAGGGGTGTTTGCTTAAGGCCCACTTTACGACCATGATGCTTTTTCCAGACCAGACCCGGGCCTGAAATGCAGACAGGAACGGGCACGGAGCCAGGAAGCTGCTTCCTAACTTTAAGAATCAGAATCAGAGTCACTTCATTCGCCAAGCACAATAAACGTCCCGGAATTTGTCTCGGTGGCAGAGACACATCAACAAATGACATACTATCAGGACCTCACATATAACTTCAAGTATCTGTTGTTGCCCTAAAGAGGAATGCAATAACAATTTATATACCGATGTTACCCCAAATCCTCAAATAATTTGCAGGCAAGACAGATTTGCATGCAATCAGTTGAGGCATTTCCTGCATTATTTTCATTCTGCCGACTGGCTTGCCCTTTGATGCTGGGCACATACGTTGGATTACAGTTGATTGTACCTTACCTTTAAAGGTAAAGGCCCGGGGTAATCTGAGCCCTAATCTGTGGTCAAGGGTAACTTCTGCTCTGAGCTATCGCTTCACTGTGCCGTGACACTGTAATGACCTGGCCTTGGCCCAGATCAAAGAGCTGTTTGTGGCTGACTCTGGAGATTACACTTGGCTGCTATGCCATTCTCCTAGCGGCCAAGTGAGATCCCAGAGGCTTTCACAACCAAGATGTGTTATCAGCCTCATACCCAGCCGCCCAAACAAACAAGATCTACGTCACTGAACACAACGCTTCAATGTTAAACTTTCTCTTCACTTTTATATTGAATGGTGAGCCCAGTCTGCTGTTCACAACTTTACTATATCTGCTATATCTGTGGAGTGTCTCTCTGTATTTTCGTGTGAGAGAGAGAGAGAGAGAGAGAGAGCGAGAAGAGAGAAAGAAAGAGAGAGAGAGAGAGCAAGAGAGAGAAATGAGAGCAAAGGAGAGAGAGAGAGAGAGAGAGAGAGAGAGAGAGAGAGAGAGAGAGAGAGAGAGAGAAAGAGAGAGAGAAGGTTTGGTCATAGCAGCAGTGTTCATGCAATGTATTTTGGCACTGATTCTCAAAACTCCATCAGAGTTTAGCAATGACATCTCAACTAATTGTCGGAAATGACACAAAAGCTCCGTGAGCGAAAATTATACAAAACATGTCACTGATTAAAAATCATAATACTGCGCAGAACATGAAAGAACAGGTGTGGATCAATTGTGATGTGCGTTTGATTCGCAGTTTCATTAACTTCCTTGTTTTCCTCGGAGTAACTCCCAGGTGGGAGACAACTTCAAAACCACAGTCTTAATTGCGAGCATGTGGCCTTGCGCAGCTTCCAAGGCGCACTTGACTTTTCCAGGCAGTCCAGTCCTCCGGGTTAAGAAGCGCACGTCACCTGGTCCGCAGTATACATGTGAATGAATAAACGCACCACATGTTGAATATAAAGGATTTAACGACTGTTTATGGGGAAAACACAGATTTCACTTTATAATATGGAGATATAAAGCCATGTTTCCTCATTTCAGCTATAGACTATTGTATTTTCGGTTCGTAACTGAAATAACTATGATTTTCCTATAATATTCGGGATTTATAGTGCGTTTATGGAAGTCAGTAGTGAGTTGTCGTTCTATTTTTCTCTCTTATTGTATCATGATATATTCCTAGGGACTTTGCTGTGATATTTGTAGCATCCTTATAAAATGCACTACTCTTTTGCGTAAGGTCAGGACGATAAATTGACAAACTGCAGCCTCTTGTAGCTGAATTGTTGGAAAACAATAGAGCGAATCTGAATGTGACAGGCGCGTCTCTTCAGCCCCGACCAAACCAAACCAAGACCGTCAGCTGGGACAGAGCTGCTGCTGGCAGACTGGCAGAAGGTCCTGACAGGCCTCGGGTCTCCTTAACATCTCCATTAATTAAAAATCCAATAAACAGACTGTGTGGTTGTAGCGCTGCCTGAGCGAACAGCTGAATTGGTTTTACAGTCATGTACTGAAAAAAAATGTCCATCTGATCATGTCATTTAGTCAAGAATTGAGTCTTAAATTTGTAATTCCCTAAAGACAAGTGGAAAAATTATGCCAGTGGGGTGAGATAGGCCTAATATGGATATTAGACTGTTTAAAAAAAATTCTGGAATGAAAAGACAATATCTTGAAATAGACCTAAGGCTGATCACTCCCAGTATCAAGTAGTATCAAGATAATTTCACTTAATTCAAGAAAAATCTTAAAATTGATTTACATTGGAAGTTGATTTACAATGGAAAATAGCCACCACATCGGCAGATTGTCATTTGTTTTAAGAAAAATAAGATTTTAATATTTGATACTGGACTAAATTACTTGTTAAAATGGATGTTTTTCTTGCAGTTTAATCCTGTGCGTCTGGCTTTGGGATGAGATATTAGGCTACATTCAAGGGAAATGAAATAGGCTAAAACCTTTAAGAGAGCCCACATCATTTCACATGGACCTTTTAGGACGAGCATTTGATTTTATAGGCTATTACAGGTTAGCGGGTGCTGCGCTGTGTGATATAACGCTTTTAATGCCATTTGTTAGGCTCATTATTAAACCCTTCACAGCAACAGGACATCCGGGATTAGAAAGTTGAAGGAACCGGGATTTGACGCAGCGTTCATCAACATATGTTACTGTATGTCAGTCATCTGTTTGAAACGCATGCACATTTCCCCGCCGCGCGTAATTTACACTCCCGAACGGTTTTTCGGGCTCTAGGCAGTGTAAAAACAAGATGCTGGGCTCGATAGAAATGCACCCATTAATCAAGATGTTGTCCTTTCAAATTCCTCTTGTGTGTCAGACTCACAGGCTAATTGAACTCTGTGAAGGAAAGGGGTTAGAGAAACACTGGAACTGTAGGTTCATTAACTATTGTAACCCGATGCTTGGAAAATAAAAGTTACTTTGATGTGTTTCCTGAAACAAATACAAAAGTCCCTATAGGGAAATCAACTTCAGGAAAGAAGAATGCCCATAGGTGAGAATGAAGGGCTATTTCTGACCATTAAAATGTGTCTCAATTGCTGTTTGAATATAAGCAAACAAGTTGTCTGCGTGTCATCTTTTTTTTTTTTTTTTTTTTTAAACTCTTATTCATACTGGAACATTTTTTAATAACATCTGTAACGATTTAGGAGGAATACGTTATTTCAACGCCTTATTAAACTTTGAAACCACCAGTAACTAAAGGAAATTAGCATGAAATAAGAATGAAATGCCAGGGAAGATGCCTCATAGGACTTTTCATTAAGATCCTCGAGTCAATATAACATCGACCTTAAATAAACAATAACCAAACCAATAAAATGGACATTTAAATAGGGCACATGCAGTCAATGCAAAGATGACTAACATATTCAAAAGAGGCGTTAATATTAATTTAAAGAGGCCTACACTTGTATCATTGGGCTCCGGGTGATATTGTCACCAACTGTCAGTCACCAGCTTCACCTGTCTTTATGTTAGTCGTATGGATAACTTTGGTTAATCTACCTGGAACAAAAGGGTGCGCTAATAACTCTTTATAAAGACTCACGGGCCACAATAGAGAACCATAGCGCATCTGTTTACTGCAACAAACAGTTCCCCTTTAATTAGCATCCTTAAGGACTTAGTTAAACCAAAACCACGTGTTAGGAAACCTACAGACTTCCTGAATTAAAGTTCATCTGAAAAATGCCCTGTAGGCAACCCTGAAGGAAGAACTTGGCTTATTTCATGAACTCTGCCATAATTACAACATGCACCTTCTCCATGGTTTGCCATTTAGTCAGTCATAGCACATATAACTTGCAAATTAAATCGGTAGGCCAAAATGATGTGGAAAGAGTCGTGGTGATAGTGTTGAAATATTGCATTTGACATACATCTTATACCTGACTTCAATGCATAAAACGCATTTAAATAGACCAGAATAAAACGATGTGATAGATGAATGTTCGGCCCGACATGCAGAACATTGAAATGCCCCATCACATCACCGCCTGTTTGGATAAATAAAGTGCTCTCATATGTTTCTGACAGTATTGTTTGTTGTCAGCTGAGCCTCAATTGATAAAGCAATCCCATTCAGAGGCCAAGACGGCCTGGCCCGCTAGGCACAAGCCCTCAGTGACTGCTAAATACTGAGTGTTTTTTGTCAATATTAGCGGGACTACTTGGGGGAAGTTTATAATTGGACACGTGTTTTCCCCGCTTTTGGTAATTCGGAGATCAACTGATTCCTTTGTAATTGGTTTTAAAAGCAATGAGCGATCCACTAGGAGGGCTAAAGAGTCCTTAATGCGCTCCCTTTCAGCCTTTACAATAGGCCAGAGCACCCCGCCGAGAAACATGGAGGCCCTGGAAGTATTTAATCCAGGAGATGTGTCCATGAGTCTGTCACACTGCACAGATTAAGGCTCAAGCAGGTAGGCCGCCAACACAGCTCGTCTCGTCCCAAACCCGGGCGCTCTGTTGTTTGCCTGGTCAAGGAACGTTGTCCATCGCCCCAGCACAGGTTACTGTTAATTTTGTTTTTGAAATATGGAGGATATCTTTTTTGACTTCGACCAGGATGGCACAACGGATTTTGCGTTTTGGGGACAGATGGACCCAAACTTCCAGTTCCAGACGCAGTTGGACTCTCTCCTGCTGGACTGCACGGCGGCCACGGGCCAGCTCTCACCCTGGTCCTCATTCGGCTGTCAGTCCGTCTTCCCGGACGCGCAGCTGACCTTCACCGACCTCGACTCGCAGTCACCGGGGCTGGGCGTCTGCGCAGAAACGGAGGGCTCCTCGGCGGACGAGCCCCTGGAGATCAGCAAGCGCAGGGCGCGGCGGCTGGTGTCCCATCACCCCTACAAGGTGCAGCGGCACGCCGCCAACATCCGGGAGAGGAAGAGGATGCTGAGCATTAATTCCGCCTTCGAGGAGCTCCGGTGCCACGTACCCACGTTCCCCTACGAGAAGCGGCTGTCGAAGATAGACACTCTCAGACTGGCCATAGCATACATCGCCCTGCTGAGGGAGATCCTCATGTCAGGCTGCGACCCCAAATCCTATGTGGACGAGTGCATGAAGAATGGCTACAAGAATCAAACCAACGCCATATGGAACACAAGTGGTGAGCTGATACCCCATAGTCCATAATAAAACTGTCAGCGACTAATTTGCTTATAGGGTTTTAATTGATTTAGAACAAGAACAGCACCCCTGGGTAATCTAAAGTTCAGATAGAGGCCTTTTGATGCCTCAATGCATTACTATGCTTCTGCACATTCAGCCAATTTCAGTGGGAATGTTGACATTAACATTGAATTTTGAGGTTGGCCACATGGGGCACATATACCAACCACACCGTCTAACAGAATACTTCTTTATAATAAGGAATTTAACTTGTCTTTTTTAATATTTGGCTCCTACAATTGACACTAAATCTTTTTGAAACTACACCAGTGTGTAAAGCTCATTCAGGTGTTTGGAACATGCTTATGTGTGAAGCTGAGAGCATGTTGTATAAAAAATTAAAATAGAGATGGGCTACACAATAGATAAGAGATAGAGTAATTGCAAAAGAACCACAGAAGCCTATTACACTGTACTGCATGAACAGAAATACCTGAATGAAATCTTAAGACTGGTGCAGTTTATAAACACCCCAGAACGTAAAATACCAGACCTTTACTATTTGAATGTTTCAATTAAATCATAAGCACATGTTATGATTTCAGAACATAAATACCTATAACAGAAGTCTACATCTACAGTAGTCACAACAATACCATTAACACAGTGTGCAATGATCCATTTTCAGTCTGCATCTAGGCTACTGTAAGAACCAAGGAGAGACAATAGGCTTTTCACTGCTAAATTAAAATCAAATCATTTTAAAGAGTGAACAGAAAGAGTAAAGTGTTTTTATTCAAAGTAATCCCCAGTGCTCAGTGCCTTTTAAATAAAGCAAATGTCACTTTGAGCAGCTTGCTTTGTGCTTGCTGCACACTTTTATCCCCAGGTGTCTTTCCCTTGGGCATTAGTGCTCAAATGAGCCCTATTCTGCTTAAACACAAGTATTCTTACCGCACTCACTGCCTCCCTGTGTACTTTACTTAACTAATTCTGTGGGAATCCGCTCTCAAGCCTTTTTGTATGTGGCCATTCAGGAGTAAGTGTGCCCCTATTCTTAGGCCCAGACCTGCGACTTGTTAAACAGTCATTAAAATGTATCAAAACTTATGTGTTTGTGCTGCTTTTGTCTCCCCATTTTCCAGATCTGACGGCCCGCCTCTCCTGGATAAAGTGGGATTAACTGTGACCATGGGGCACCCCAAGTGCGGAGATTGCAGGGGGTTTGGGTTTGTGCCCCCCACACCCCCCTTCACTCTTTACTTCTCAATGGCAGGCGGCCGGCCGGCACGGCAGAGCCGACGAATCGACATCTGTAGACTTCTCACCAGGTCGCTCACCTCAGGCTTTCTCCAACCTCATCCACTCCTCCGTCCTCCATGGCTTTTAATATTCTAATTTGTTGTTGACTGGTAATTGAGAGCCATTGTCTCTGTGGCTGGGGAAGGGGGGGAGGTTGGCGTTGTTTGCCCACATGGATGGCACTTGTCACGGGGAGAGAGAGGGGCACGCTGGCACGAAGCTGAATGGACTTCCGAGGGCTCATACTTCTGCATGCAGCGCTGAAGTGTTTTCTGGTAAAGACGCGGGCTCGTGCTCATTAGGCGCGCTGTTGCGAGTCGATGTGTTAAAAGAGCCTTGATCATGTAAATGAGACGATGAGCGTGAGAAACGGATCAGCGCAATGCGCTTTAGCGTGTCAGGTGCTGTGTCCAATGATGGCAATAAGGCTAGTTTAAACTTTTATTTGTTTGATTCATGAGTTCATAACCTCATTCATCTGTTGGATTATTTATATATTTATTTTTATTTATTGCGTATTTATGTCAAAACATTTGTACTACTTTCTTCGACATGTTTCAACTTAATTTATAGGACTATTTATTTTTCTGTAACTTAAATAAGAATGCTTTGTTTATTGTGATTCATATAGAAAGTGCTGTGAACGTTATTTTTTCTTACATACACTCAGGCTGATCCATAGAAAAGGTCCAAAAGGGGCTTGATTCACCTGCTGCCTTGCCGCTCACACAGCATCTTCCTAGAATAGTTTCATTCATGTATTTTTGTGTAAAAAGACAGATCATCTCACTCAACATCATCTTTACTTAAATCAAGGCAAAGTCATAAAAAGGGCATCCCACGCCTCTCCAATATGGCTGTATGGGGATAATATCCTTTTTGTCAAAATCTGTAGACTCCCTGTCTTGAATTGTAAGGGTTTTATTTCAAGACACAATGTTTCTTCACTTACAAGGGTTTTATCTCAAGACACAATTGTCCCAGTCAAGTGACCTGTGTGTGGGAGTCTACAGATTTTGATTTTATCTTTCTCCTCCAATGCACCTGGCACATACATACAGTTGTGCAAAGATGATCTTTTTAGAAAATATCCTTTTTGTGTCATTTTTTTGTATTCCACTTGAGCCTCCTTTCCCTGACTTCTTAAAGTGCTGCACTACATAGAGCCAAATCAAAATTGCACTTTTGGATTTGGAAGAAGGATAGTATTTCTACCAGAGGAGTGACTTAAACCAACCCCATAAACTTAGTAGTATTAAAGTTGGTAAAGTTTATTCATGTAGCATCTTTCACAGAGCAAAGTCAAGTGCTTCACAAGAGTAAAATATTGAAAATAAGAGCAGAAAACAGTAAAAAAAAAATAAGACATAAAAACAAAAGACATAAAACACACAGAATTATAGACACGGGTTAAACGAAGGCCAGTCGACAGAACAGTGATGGAGAGCACTGGAGCCATACCTAGGTCTCAGGGTGAGCTTCATTCCCAGCCTTGAACAGTGATTCTTGTGCCTAATAGCATGATACATGGCCTTCCGCTTCCCAAGGCTACCGGTGGAGCCAAGTCTAGTCTCGCACTCTTGAATTGGACAAAGGATGGCATCTTTACCAAAGGAGCAAGTTTAATCCTCCAACTTCCTTACATTCAGTATGCATTGTGAAAAATCTTCCATCCATAACTCTAAAAAGGAATAAAGTACAATCCTAAAACCCAAAACAATCTTCAATTCTGCTTTTAAACCATTACATCATAGTAGAGGTTGGCTTGTTGCATCTTATTGCTGTTTATTAAACCAGTCAACTTTCTCAACATCAGGACGACCTTTGGAAAAGAAAATCGATAGACTGTCATGCATTTCAGCAGTTAATGTATGTGTGACCAAAATGTCTTTGCATGGTCCTGTGACTGCTGTTATTGAGGGGAAAGTAGCGATGCACAGCAGCAGGTTGGCGCTGGGGAATTTTGACTCCATTGGGGGAAATCTTATGAAAAACAATGAAACTGGATGGTGTGTTTTTCTGATCACTGAAGTGAGCTCTGGTCACATTCCTCCGCGGTGGTCATGGGTTTGACAGGTAGATGGAACGTAGCTAGCAGCTGCTTCTCCGTGTCTGTGTGCGTGTACAAAGGAATTGTTTAGTGGATGTGAAATGTATCAGAAAGACTTTTCTAACTTTTCCCTGATTCTTATTTATTTTTCTCTATCGCACATGATCATTCACAAGAGTGTTTTTTTTTTTTATATCTGTTGTTCACGGCCACTGTGGCTTTGACCTTTGCGCTCAGAGAGATGCCTGAAAAAAATTGTGGTGGAGGGAGTGTAGGTCAATTCAGTCATGTAAAGGCAAACTGACAGGGAAGACTTATTTCTAAATTTAGGTTACTGTGACACAGGAAACTATCTTGTCTTTTTGCCTTTAAGCTTGAGAAGAGTCAGTTCAAGCCAGTTTTAGGCATTGATAGCTAGCTAACCAGCCAGCAGGCCAATTTAGCAAAGCACCCAATGTTAATATTAATATGTGACTAACCTCTACTAGTGATACTGTTTGCTTCTAATAGGTATGTTAGCTAGTGCGCAAATCAGATGTGTTTACAAGAAGACGGTATGGTTAGCTGTTAGCTAACAAGCTGAGATTATCTAAACACAAAATCAATCAGATATATCAGACATCACAGACATTAGCCACGTGTTTTAAATTCTTTAGAGACAGCCAAGTTGTATGTTTAGAAAAGCAATCAGTTGTTCACAGCTGCTGTTGTCAAAGTGAAGGACCTCCACTATGGCCGCCAGATTTGCATTACGTCACCTGAAAGCCCTCTATTGGTTGCATTCAATGCTGCTAACCTGGGAATTTAAGCTAATTCTACTGTTTCTCTCAGGAAGTCACGCTGGACAAGAGCATCAGCTGAATGCCTAAATTGTGTAAATATATGGAGGATTGTGATTCATATAGGAAGTGTATGCAACACAAGTGTGTCACTGAGCTGTGTGTATTGGCTCCGACAGCCTCATATGCAACATTGACTTCACAGCTGTCACATCCAGGTCCAGTGTATCCCCCTACCTTTAGCCAGTTTGAAGCATTTGGTAAAGCAATTTTCCTACAGAGGCCCTGCTTCAGGGATTTGGCAAACTGTTCCCACATAGCTACCTCTTTTTTCACACAGGTTGGTTTAGCACAGATTCCACACCGCTCAAAACTGTCACCACAAGCGACGGTGAGTGTCATTATCTCGCTACATAGCTCCCCTTTGTAAAGATGGTGACACTAACAGAGTTTATTTGTAACAGCATAGTTTCTCATGCAGCCAGACCTTTCTCTCCACACTTCACAGATGCCACTCCAGGTGTGCAAGTCAGATGTGTAAAACAGGCAAGGGGAGTCAACACATTCATTCTTCTTTTGCACATGTAATTTTAGTGCCACTAATGGAGCCCTTAGGAAACAATTAAGAAGCAACATGCAGCACAGTATGGGAACTACATTGAGACGTATGGGTGCTGCATAGATTATGATGAAACTCTGGTTTGGGACCCAGAATTGGAGATTAAAATGGGTGCCTAGTTATTCTGGAGAGCAAGTTGATGGGTTTTGACAAGAAGATTTAATTTTTCATGAAGCTGCTTTCAATCATATGCTGCCATAGCATTCCCCTGTTCCTGCTATGTAAGACAAGAAGACAAAATGAATGAAACATGAAAGACGATTTGCAAAAAAAAAAGCAACAAAAAAAAAGTTAGATTGGATCACTACACAATAGTCTATAAAATCAGGTTGGATACCAAGGGAAAATTCTTATGAGAAAATCTGTCCCATGGTAAAATATTTGAATCAATCCCTTGTTCTGTTCTCTTCCTCGTGTGTGTGTGTGTGTGTGTGTGTGTGTGTGTGTGGGTTTGACTTAAGTCACTTTCAGGGACACACAAAAAAAGCTGATTTTTGGGTCAGTGGTTAAGGTTAGGGTTAGGTTAAGGTTAGGGTTAGGGTTAGGTTTAGGCAAGTAGTGGTTATGGTTATGGTTATGGTTAGTGTAAGTCTCCAGGAAATGAATGTAAGTCTATGTAAATACTCCAAAAGTGACATAAGACTGCGTGTGTGTGTGTGTGTGTGTGTCTCCTCACACCTCAGTGATACTGCTCCTATAGGCAGTACAGATGTTGTCTTGACTCCTTCTCCATACTGTACACCTGCTCTACTTAAACGTACAACCAGAGACCCTGGGTTATATAAGGGACAGGTTTAAGTGATTGTTGATTTGATAAGAAATGAGATGAAATGACCTTCAACACGTTTGAATTTCACCATGTTGAAATGCAAAGAGTTTGGATTTGGTTTGGACTTTTATAAGTATTGCATAAGCCCTTTGCCTTTTGATGGTAGCACCCTGCTGATGGTGACTGACCTTTGTGGCACCCTGGATGCTCAGTGACCCCTGGGTCCCCCTAGTGGTATTTATTGGTTAAATCTATTTAGAGATTTCTGCAAATATAGTTTCTGATGGGAGGCTTTGTATAGGAATCTATAGCTTTAAACTAAGCTATGAAAAGACTTTATACAATATGTGTTTTTTTTTGGAAGATTTCTTTTTGGCATTTTATGCTTTATTTGAGAGATATAGTGAGAGAGAGACAGGAAGGTATGGGAGAGAGAGCGAGGGGAGGACATGCAGCAAAGGACCACGGGCCGAACCCGGGTCGCTGCAGGAAGGACTGAGCCTTATGGTACGTGCCCTACTCGGTGAGCCACCAGGGCGACCTACAGTATGTGTTTTGACAGCTGGTTCTGACCTTTCTGACATTCTGTGTGTTTGAAAAACACCATCCGAAAAAGTGGCATCTCATACAAAATGAATGATAGCATGAAATTACAACAAATAATGGTACTTTTTAATCAAAGTAGATAACTTAAGCCTCATTCACAAAATTACAGACACTTACAGACTGTATCCTCTATATTTTAGGGATATTAAATAAACTTGAGGTGTTTATATATTTTATCTATTTATTTAGTCAAATGGATATATAGCATTTTGGAAATTGACTCTTCATTGTCACTTGACACCATGCACTTAGGATCTTCATCTATCAAAAGCAGCTCTAAAATACCTTTTGGATGAGATATGACTCGGCCAAAGGAAAATTCAGAGGCCAGCATGAGTAAGATTCTTCCAGTCTGCGGACTGCATCAGGACCTTGTCCGGCTTATTTTTGCGTTGAGGTAGTTTATTGATTTAACATCCGGCAGACTTGAGCCGACAAACACTGTGAGGCCTGGAGCGCTGGGCGGCTGTTCTGCCGTAGGCTGGCAGGTGTGTTTATCGCGCTGGTGAAACTCTGGAGTCTGGGCCTTCGACTTGTAAATATAATTAGCGCATCACATCCTGTTGGAACAGTGTAGGGGTCTGGATGGAAGAGATCTGAAACAGCCCCGTCAAAAAGCTACAAATCTCTAAAACGTAAACAAAGCTGTTGATTCATCAGTCGGTTATAGAAGGTGGCCAACAAAGTTTGAACATGTGGCATTTTTATTAGATATGAATCCAATGTCACATAAATCTGTAGTAAAAAGAAGCCACCTGTATACTTATGGATAGCTAATTGTATATATCAAAATCTGTGAAAAGATGCAGGTGGCATCCATTAAAAGAGACACTTTGAGGTTCCAGAAAAGGCATAAGCATCATCAGCCAGAGGGAACAAAGGACTGTAGCTTTGGAAAACCACAGTTGTCTTTGTATAAATATAGCAAGCAATTTTGTAAATATCACTTGAGCCAGTGTCAAGCTACACTGCAGCATACTGGAGTGTCCATCGGAGTTAGACTTTGATCCTGGAGGCCCCAAATTCACCAAATGGAAACTGGGCAGCTTCATTTTAATCTAAAAGGTTCAAGGTTTTGTCAAGGTTTCGATGTATAGTCATTTCGAGTTTCCCCGAAATGACAATAGATAGAGAATTCACTCCACAGGTAGCCTTACTAACCCCACCAAAAATGGCCTATAAATAATGATCAAAGTGTATTTTCTTTTTTTTTTCAGATTGGCATACCTCTTCCTGCCCAGAGCACACTGGTTTTACAGCTGTTTAGGGAAAATATGGCTGCTGTGGCTATGTTTGTATTAAACTCACCAGAGGTACAATGTAGCACTGTGGGGTCAGACAGTGAGTGAAAGACAAATGTTCATTACCATAGCAACAATATACAAACTCCTGGTCCATGTGGAACAATGACTCTGCACCTGGTGTGATCTTCAGTACGATTACTGTACATTTCCACCAGCTGCCACTCTTATTCAGCTGGACTTACTATGAGTGCAATAGTAGGATAAGCTTAAATGTCTAGATCACCAACAACCCAGACAATAAATGTAACAAATATTCCTGCATCACCAAAGTATTCATGTATAATACAAAAGTGCCAGGTAAAGAAATAAGGCAGAAGATTTTTACGACACAGGAAACCAGTTGCAAGTAGAGAAAGATGGTAAGCTAGATGGGGAAATGGTTTTTGAAGAGATTAATTTTAAACTCAGGCTGAAAGATGGGTGGGAAGGTCATTCCACCAATGAGGAGCCAATAGCCTTCTGCTCAATAATCTCAATCATCTATTCTTTCATTTAATTTCATTCATCCTTTAATTTTCACACCTAAGCTGCCATGCTAAATATGCTCAAATTTTGTGTTAGAATTATACTTAAACATCTTTTTCAAAGGCCAGAGTATATTAGCATCTGTGGCAGACGAATTGTCCCACTACTGGCATTGTTAAGCCCTAACATTGGTTATTGGTTTATGATGTGTTGGGTTCACATGTATTGACACTCAATGACTGATTTGGCCCTGCTGGAAGAGCTGAGGGAGTTCGTCTAGACATCTTGGGCCACTGATGATGACATACGCACTACAGGACTTTAATTTATTACTACTACATCTTATAAGAATTTTTCTTTTATGTGTAATGATGATAAAGTCCTCCAGCTGATTCCCTTTTCCCTGGACTCATATTTAGTCTTATCCACATTGATCATCTTCACCACCAATGAAGCTTCAGTTGTTTGAGTCTAGAGCTATGAACTTTTTGGTTTTCTTGGCAAGAGTGAATGAGTTGAAGAAGAAGAAATGAAGGCTACACTAGGGAAGATTTTTATGTAAAAATACTGCAATATCCTCCATCAACTGAGACCACGTAGATTTGCCCTACTGCTCAAATGAAATTCTGGTGTCAGGAATGGATACAGAGAGTGAAAAACTGAAACTTAAGTGTGAGATACAAACTTTCTCCTAAACAGCATGAGAGCAGCGCTCCGTCCAGAGAAAGCTGGACTCACCAATGTTAGATCTTTTCCTCTCTCGTCTCTTTGGTTTCCTTTGGTATAAAGCGTCACAGACAAACATGTCTGGTAAACATGAGTGTGCTTACAGGATTTCTGGGTATGGAAGTTACAATTTTTCAAACCATTTTTGCCATTTTGGCCCGCCATTGTGCGATGTTGCTGAGTGTAGCTTTAAATGCTTAGCAGGCGATCTTGGAGTGTTTCAACAACAATACACACAGCTAGCTATTTTACAGCTATTTTATAGATGTGATAATAAATGTGCGGATGCATGTTTCCCACACAGGTTTTTAGTGGGGAATGTATGCAAAGTTTTATACATGGGCACCAAGGACTGATAGGATAAGACACCTAAACATAAATTATAAGTCTAACACCACTAACTCTAGTTTGAAGCTGTGAATGGTTTGTTTACATTAGAAGGCTGTTATTTACAATGATCCTGTAGTTTTGAGTGATAGTGGGGTCTGAAAGTTGCAAAGATATTAATTTAAGCATGTTAAAACATTTTTCATCATGTCACACCCTCCAGAATCTGTATGTACATTAATGTTCTTCAAGCAAAAGTAAACAATTTGAGGCAACTGTAGAAAACAGGCTGGCATCTAATACAATGGAAGAGCGAGACCTTTTCATATCATAAAAACATATTGGGCATTCTAAAGCACTTCATACGTGTGCTGCTTAATTTACATTCTCTTGAAAAAAGACTTTAAGTTAGTTCATAAATTAGAGTTTAAGGAATTTAAAAACTGCCCACCCCCTACAAGAAAATGCTGACTCCCCAGAAGACTTGCACCCAGCACTCGTCACCATGGCAACCCAGTGTGTTGGCACTTTAATAGCTGTGAAACTCTAGTTAAATACCTCACCTGCTTTTCTCATTACAGCTCCTCTTCACAGGACCACGCTTTTAGCCTCAGGGCTAATAACTCAGATCAGAGCGTGTGGAGGGGAAAATACGGTGTCGTCTTTACAATGTGTCCCGGGGGCCTCCACTCAAGGGCCCCTAACGGTGGGGGGCCCCATTTGAAGCATTCTCAGACGAGCGCTGGGACATTCGATAATTTCCTCCTCGGATTGGAATCACAGCCCTCCTGGTGGCCAGAGCAAACACGCTGCGCAGAGAGAAATAAACAGTGTCAGTTTTTAAGGCTTTCCAAGGTGTTAGCTATGTGAGCTCAGAGGGCTATCAGGGTTAGTAGTAAAACGTGATTGTTTCATGCGGTGTACCAATAGAAAAGACTGCTATTTGAAGTTCTTGGTAAATGATTTTCCTCAGAGTGTCCTTTAATGAATTGAGGTGTTCGTGCTAGTTTGGAATGCAATGAACCAACCAGGCAACTGAGAGATTTATTGGCTTGCAGCTAAAGGATAAGCCAATACTCCGGTCTTTACCAGAGCTCAGGATGTTGGTGACACAGGTGACATGGAGGGAGTGACAGCGGACTGTAAATGCCACCCCTGTGTTGACATCCGGTGGTCTTCACCCTCCTTGTCTTAGCCCAATCAGTAAAATAAACAAGACCACTGTTTGCCCAGCCATCCTGCGCTGCCTCCCCCCAGCTAACTGAGCTCAGCCTAACCTAGCTGCAGCCCAGCCCAGTGGGGCCACCTGGTTAGCACAGGACACTGTGAACGTGGGCCAACCGTCATGCTAACCTTGGCACCCGGGTCACAAGTGCAGCACTAATTACGTTGCATTATTTGTGCAGGAGGCTGCTGGCGAACTTCCCCCATCAGCACCCAAGTGCATAGTCTCTCTGTCATTTGTTTAGCAAATTTGCTTTGACCCTATCAACAAGACCTTTCCCCCACTTTCCTCCTGTTTTGCCTGGTTAAAGTTCAGATTCTGGAAGTAGTACATATGCATAATGAATATAATTGTGTTACAGCGGACATAATTGCTGCAGCAACGCTGTTTTTTGTAACTGTCAAGTCAATGAAGTGCATTTGAGTTGAGTATGGGTTGAATTTTAAGTTCATGACTTTGCGCTGAGAGTTCCCTCTCAGTGGACAGAGAACTGACAAAATACACAACACACCAATCTACAACTGTTAAATCCACCCGAAAACACATCAAGAAAAGCTCACAGATGATGACGATATGGGCAGCATATTTTTTAGCATCATTTTGACCGATGATCAATGTTTTGAGCAGTAAACGGAACCATGTAACCTAATAGATACAGTATGTGGCTGAAATGGACACAGTATATCACGATTTCTTTTCTCCACGCACATCTCCAGCAGGGTATAGAGCCCCGGTGAGCTGCACTTCAAAGCTTGGCTTATCCAGTGGACAGCTATAACTCTACAGGGCAGAGTCAGGTATGGAGCGTACAGGTTGGAGGGGTGAGCAGGGGGGGTGGGGAGGGGCGTGGGTGTGTGTGTGTGTGTGTGTGGGGGGGGTTATCTGCCCCATTTCCCCCTTCCACCTCCAGATATCAAAGTAAACTCTGACAGTGGTGGTCTCTGGTACCCCGGGCCCCTGTCCATACAGGAGACAAAGCGCGGAGCGGTGAGTCTGCATCGTATTAAACAAAACCTAAATGCTTCAAGCTGTTACACACTCCCCAATGAAACCTTTATGAAAGGGCCCCTAATGCGATTTCAGAAACACCTTGTCATCAGCCCCGGGGCAGCAGAATGGAGAAGTGTGGATATATGAATGAATGGGGTCCCGGAGTTACTGAGAGTTACTGAAGAATGACTCTTTGAGTGTAGGTGCCTATGGTTTTATTGCCCAGTATGTACACCTCACCGATATTGCCTATTGTTTCATTCACTACAGAGGCTTGTGGTAACTGCAGGCTCATTTTAGAAACGCTGCCTGTAAGTGATAATGTTACGTGCCAATCTTGTTATGTCATCATACACAGTAAATGAAAGACTTTAGGGATAGCGCTAGGGCCGAGGAAGAAAGTACACTTGTATTCCTGCCATTGGACAAAAGTTTTTCAAGGAAGAAGAAAAGTGCGTATGTTCTTATTGACGCCCATGCAGTTTTGAAATTATGCAATGGGTTCAACAGGTTGCAAGGCTCAGAGGTTTACAAAATTTACTCAACACATTTACGGGAATGTAAACCTGAAATTCAAAGAAAACAAAAGCATCGAAATTGCATGTTACGCGTTTTCTTGTATCACGGCCGTGATGCTTTTCATATCTTGTTTCGATTTAACAGTAACTTTGAATCCACGTCCAGTCATCGTACAATTTTTTATGAAGAACTGACTATTTTCTGAGTCACGGCTCCAACATGATCGCTTACTGGAAAAGAACTGTGCAATAAAACAGACATAGCTTATGTTTATCTCCTATTTTCGATTTCAAGAACCAACCCCATATTTCAGCCAAGACAAGGGTTTCAGTTATCAAAAGACCTCATCAGTTTTGTATGTTTAACTTTTATCCAGGCACCTGAAGGATAACAATGCAGAATAAAATAAGGACTAAGGAATTTGTTGGTTGTGTTTTTTTGTTAGTTCTATAATGTTTTTAACATTTTGACTTTTAATATTGGTTGTGTAGACAATTTGTTTCTTTGAGACGGTACTCATCAACATGTACTGTTCTTTCTCAATAGGTAACACAGCACATGTATGAAACTACCCTGTATCATACCACCACTATTTAACAATTATATTAGCTTATATTATCAATATCATAGTTAAGTATATCAAGTTAAAGAAAAAGCAAGTGGTAAATGTAGTCTGAACTTTGGTCAGATGTCCAGACCACTGAATGTTGATCAGAGTTGGGACGGTTACTTTTAAAATCTGTTACAGTTTATTGATTACGTTCTTCAAATTTTAATCAGTCATGCATTCCACTGGAACGCTCCAGCTCAGTAATGTAAACTGACTACTTTCAGGCAATTTTAGGAGACTTTGCCTCCAAAATAAACTATGCAGTGAAATGAACAATAAATTCCAATAAACATGTGATAATTTGAATAGTGCTATCATCTCCACCCAGTATCAACAACCAGTGCTTCAAAGTATGCAGAAGCAAACTAAATACACTTCTCCCTTAAAAAATTAAGTATTCCAACAAGCAGTTCCCCTTTTTGCTGCTGTGTTTTCACAGTACCCGTAACAGATTATAGTTACCTTTATTAAAATCCGATTACTGCAATGCTGTTACATATAATCCATTATTCCCCGGCCGTGTTTACATTGCGGAGCGGTACAGCGGTGCAGATATGTAAATGGTTGTTCTAATGGAAGCAGCGGGCCCAGTAGTAGCTTTAAAAGTGATTGCACTGTTGGTAATAGACACTGTAGTCTGAGCAATGAGAACCAGCTGGGCCTTTCCTCCGCTGAACATCTTTGGTCCATCTTGAAACACACTGTGCTGCTCACAGACACACACACACACACACACACGCACACGCACAAACACGCACATGAAACGGCAGATGCATATACACTGATGCACATAATAATCAGGCGAAAATGTACACATGAATGAGAAAGCGGTTACGCACACACACACACACACACACACACACACACACACATACACAGGCTATGGCTTTAGATCCACTCGCCAAGATCATTTGGGGTGAGCCTCACAAGTGTGTGGGGTGGGGGTGGGGGTGGGGGTGGGGGGGGGGTGGGGGGGGAGTTGAAGTCGAAGGTGACCAATCCTGGCAGGCACATGGACAGTAAAATTCCACTCATCACAGCCTCCAACAAATCATCTCTTCCATAACTTCTCCTCACACGTCCATAACCCTCTCTGTCAGATCAGAGGGCTTGGCAAATCAGCGAACCCACATCCATACATTTGGCTTCTGGGACGAGGCTATACACTGGAAAAAAAACCCTTGCAGATGCCATACAAGGTGGCCCATCCCTTTTCCTCTTTGCTCTTTTTCCCCCTCCTTTCTTCTTCTGCCTCAACCCGCTTTTTCTCGTTCAACACCTCTCTCTCTCTCTCTCTCTCACTCTCTCTCGCTGCCTGTCTCTCCGCTGATCGTTTCTATTTACGAGGCTGATGTGAAGGCGGCAGGCCCTGCGTGCGGCAAGGATGTGTTCCCATTGATGTGACAGCCCCTCAGCAGAAAGGATCTGGGCTTATTAAGGCCGAGCCCTCGGCCCATGTGGAGCTGGTTTAGAGGTGTCAGACAAGACAGAGGTACGTCATCCGAGCCTGGTGAATTATGGCCCGGGCTCATCTTTGATCTGACAGGCAGGCCATCCCTCTCTCTTTCTCTCTCTCTCTCTCCCTCTCTCTGTCTCTCTCTCTCTCTTCCTCTCTGTCAGTGGTGCTTGCCAGAGCCAGAGGGATCCAGAATGCCTCTTTCCTCCCATGGGCGGTGGATGAGATATGCAGGATTCACTTCCTGACATCCAGAGGGGTTGAGAGAGCAGGTGGGCCTACAACTGGCCCTTGTGGACATTACTGTCTAGATACTGCAAATTCCATATCAAAAGTGTTTCATTGACTTATACACCAAAATGGTCAATGCAACTTTCAAACAATATATGAGCTAAGGATCATGGTTTAATATCTAATCAGTGAAATTATACAAACTTCTGCAGATTTATGCCCCAAAGAGAATAACACACAAAAAAAAAATTATATGCACAGGTGGGTTCTGGGGTGTCCGACTCCTCACAAGTATTTTTATAGTGCCGATTTAGTGAAAGGGTGCGGTAAATTATCAAATTCAAGCGTTTTAAGGAAAATAATTACATTCACATTATTTTCACATTGTCTTGCGATGGAACACGATTAGCAAAGCATTTCCATCAGTTCGGGAATGGGGCAAGCTGTCATCCTCATCATTTGCTGCTTGCTTATTTGAATAAAAACCTGCTTATCGTTACCCAGAGCATATACAGTGGGTGGAAGAGACCTGACCAGGGGCCCCTCTCTCTCTTTTTCTTCTTCTGGTGTGTGTGTGTGTGTGTGTGTGTGGAGCCTACCTCACTGTGCAGGCACTGTGCAGGATCAGACTCTCACTCTGCAAGTCAGAAGCCTTCTCCCCTGGGCATGAAGGCCTCCTGCAACTGAGACAGAGAGCAGAAGGTCAGGGGGCATAATCAGGGAAAGTGTGTGTGTGTGGGTGTGTGTGTGTGTGTGTGTATGTGTGTATGTCTGCATGCCGGTGTGCTCTGTGTGTGTTCCCCCTTTCATGCACTGTATGTGTGCACACGTGTCCATATGAACACATATTTGAACATTATACTTTCATAGGTTTGCATGTGTAAAACATTACCTTCTCTTTAAACAAGGTATATGAATTAGACTAGAAAAATTTAACCACAGTTCGACCTGTGCTGAGGCATGCCAGGGTCTGAATTAAGAGCTCTGGCATTGAGTAAAAGTAGTGTGACAGTCACCATTACCACTGGAACCCAAAACACAGAGCAGACCAGGTTTCCTATGGGCCAACAGGCAGAGGGAGCTTTTAAGGAAAAGCCAGAATATGTCCCAATACCAAGTGAGCACTGACGGGTTCAAACAATATTGTGCAACTTTGAAAATTTCAGGAGGTACTTGGTTCCACCCCATTTGCAGCAGCCAGGCTTCCCGGACGTGCGCAACACACATATAACCTGGGCATAAGCATTCAAGTCGCTATAGTTTGATTGTTTTCAGATACTCATGATGATGATGTGTTAGGCTGCAGTGTAAACGCACAGAATCGCCTCATAATACAATGCAACTGTTCAGCACAAGTTGATTTATGATTGACTTAGACTAAGAGTTGCAGCCTTGTCTCCTTTTTTGCAGCCAAATAACTTCAGGAATATCAACACCATCGAATACTATATTTTTAGGAGGGTATGTACACTGCAAAAATATCTTTAAAAGTGATTTAGTCTAATTCTGAGTCTTAAAAATCTTGTCTTCTTATAACAAGTGAAGGAATCTGCACATCCGCTTGCTAAAGGTTTCACCTGTTTCAAGAATTTGCTTGGAACAAGTGACACTATCTTATAATAAAGCAGAACACTCTACCTAGTGTCAAGAAAAATAGACTTAATTCAAGAAAAAAAGTGGAATTATATCTCCTCACTGGCAGATGTTTGCACTTGCTTTAAGAAAGATTTTAAGGCTCGATGCTAAACTAAAAATGACTTGTTAGGTGGATATTTTTTGCAGTGTAGGCCTATCACACAGCATGAAAATGAAAATCATGGGAGCTACAGCATATTGGCGAGGCTACAAACCACAACAATATAGACCAAGGGAAAATCTCCAGAGGTCAGTCAGCTGATTCGGACAAACTCGGCATTTTGGCAGCGGATAAATTCAGCCCTATAATACGAGCCACCTGTGCAGCACTATGTGTAGGGAAAACATGACATGACGGATGAAGAGGTGGACCGCTGACAAAACGCATGGAGACCGTCCACTGGAGGTATCCGCAGAAACCGGAGAGCTCCTCGGTTAGTTTAAGCCTCCTTCCTGTTTGACTTCCACATTATAGGAACTGTGAGAGCGTACAGACTTTTGATTCGATTAAGGATCAAGCGGATAGATTTCCCTCTGCCTTCCCAGCTTTTTACAACCAGAACTTGTGCGCAAATCTCCCTCCATAAGCGCACATGGTGCTGTGGTTGGACACATGGTACTGTACAGAGATGCTTAGCCTATATGTAAAAAAAAAAAAAAACAAAACCTACAAAGTGGATGTGAGTGTAATGTGTCTGTGGACTGGACTGTAGCATATTGCTGTAACACTTAAAGAATAAACTGATTCATTTTATACAGCAGTTAGTTTTGCACGTTGATTGACCGTGAGGCTCTCCGCACTTATATCACAATTTAAATACGAAATTCCTCAAACTTTTAAACCGTTTTAGAAACATTTTAGACTTTTCCCATTAGGAAATAATGTTACTGAAACTTGTGTTACTCATTTAGCCACATATTGCAACAATATGGCCGTGTAAACAAGGATTATGTACGAATTCAAGAAAACAAGAAGCACTCTGCCTATAGGCTAAATTACGAAAATATGTAATTAAACATAATTCATTCAATAATATTTCAATGCGTTGTTCATTATTTGATTAATTGTGAATCCACCTATCATTTCAGTAAAAAAATGACTAATAGCCTATACAATTCCAAAGAAGCATGCCTAACGCTTGACGGTGCAGCTTAACCTTGCGCAAATAGGAAAACAAAACAGTGGAACAATTGCCATTGCATTTGATTGCAAAAAAATACCTTGTTTCAGTCATATCCCGTTAGACTGATGAAGTGTAACCCAAGACTGGTCCCTCCTGTTTATTAGTGGACCAATCAGAGGCCGGTACTAGCTCCCCCTCCACTCACACAACTATTTAGCATCTGAGACTGGGATAAAGTTTCCAAAAAAATTGAGGGGAAAAAACTTCCTGCGAGAGGAGAAGCGTGCCAACGCTCAGTTTGAAAAGTTGCCTCGTCCTTAACCGAAGGCACAGATAGAAGCGTAGAGAGTGAGACATCTTGACATATTCTCCCATCTTTACGGATATTTATACATTTTTGTAACCACGGCTTCAAAGGTGGACAGCGTTTTTTCCTCTCTATCCCTGCATTTCTTCAAGAAAGAAATGGAAGAGGGCTCCAGTTCTCCGGTCTCCCCTGTGGATAGTCTGGTGACCAGCGAGGAGGAGCTGGACAGACAGCAGAAACGCTTCGGGAGGAAGAGGAGACACAGTAAAAAGTCCAGCGAGGACAGCAGCAGCAGCAGTCCCGGTGGTCCGGTGAAACGGGGCAAAAAACCGAGTCCGAGCAGCACTCAGTCGTACGAGGAGCTGCAGAACCAGCGGGTCCTGGCCAACGTCCGGGAGAGGCAAAGGACTCAGTCTCTCAACGAGGCCTTCGCGTCTTTGCGCAAAATCATCCCCACGCTGCCGTCGGATAAACTCAGCAAGATCCAGACGCTGAAGCTGGCCTCCAGATACATTGACTTTCTCTATCAGGTGCTGCAGAGCGACGAGATGGACAACAAGATGTCCAGCTGCAGCTACGTTGCGCACGAAAGACTCAGTTACGCGTTCTCCGTGTGGAGGATGGAGGGCGCTTGGTCTATGTCAGCATCCCACTAGCACCCAGAGACCTACACTTACAATGCCAAAGCGGTGGGTGTCACATACAGCTTCTATGCCAAAGAAAATCCTCTATTATTAGTATTAGTAGTTGTAGAAGTAGTAGTAGTGATGGGTTAGTGAAAAAAGTGGGTAAACTACAACCTCTAGTCAGTGATCATCATAAGGCAAAGAAAACACTAATATACAACCAGTTATATATATATTTTTAAAAAGCATTACTTTGTGCTTCCCCCCTTAAAAGACCTCATTCTCATATAACACGAGTTTGAAGCCGCTTACTATGATTTATACTGTGAATTTTCGTCTTATAGATTTATGTCAGTCTAAAAAAAGGGAATAAACTCTATTCCACACAAAATGTGAGTAGGAATAGTAGTAGGAGTAGCAATGTGGTGTTTGTGTGGTGATTAGGCCTAGTCTTGGAATTTGAGGGCATTTTATAAGGATAACCTAATGCCATATAAAGCAACCACCTCTTTTTTGATTCAGACAATGTATATTTTGAATAGTCAGACTTAATAATTTTGCACAAATGACACAACAAAACGTATGTTTATAAAAAACAATCTGATCAAATGTAAGCATTGAAAAACATTAATTTTGTCCAAGTTGTACCAGATTGTTATGAGTGTGACAGATTTCACACCAAGGCCTCAACATCTTGCAAACATCCCGCTGTGTGTCCGCACCTGGGACCTCCTGTGTGAGGAGCCTGGGTTAACCTGGGTTAATATCACAGTTACACAGCTGCTCCATCAGTTTACCTGATAATTTTGTTTTTCCACCGTCCCACAAGGAATCAGATCAGAGCAGGAAGTGGAAAATGGAACACTTAATTTATTATGAGAATACGATTAAGCGGGGGAAGTAGACGGATTAATATAAATAATGGTTTTGGAACATTTTCACATGCCAGGCCAAAGACGTCTGTAACGTGGGCTATGCTTCACTGACTGAAAGGGCAACAACTCGGGCCATTTCCAAGCTGTAGCCGAAGTTTCATGACAAGGCGAAAACACATTAAACCCGTCAGTTGTGACTTTTGCAGTTAATCCTCATCCACTCGCTCTTAACAACATTTTAAAATAGGGGTGGGGGGGGAGTAGTAGGCCACACCAAAACGCAGCAGCCGTGCCATCACGGGTAATTTATATTCACAATGGAGTGCTTTCCTGTGTGGAGACCGCAGGAATGGGCAGCTCGGCTGGACCTGAAAGTTCAAGCCAGTGCGAGAAAATAAAAAATAGGACTCGCATTAGCAGCCAGTCGGGGTTTGGTCACGGCGTTTTGCAGATGTGTAGCCTATACTCCGCTGATGTCTGGAGACCTGCGTGAACCATTTCTGCGCAATTGACCCAAACAGCTGAGACCCGTTCAGGCATCACTATCACACATAACTCAGCATCTGATAGTGAAGTTGTTTAGAGTTGTGCTTTCCTTTTCTTTTCCACTGGGATGGTTTCTAGGGAAAGCCTTCTGTTATGGACAGTCTGGAGCTACTAAGTCTGTGCGTAATACTTAGTTGTGCATGGGCGTCAGTTAGATATGGCGAGGTAAAGGCACTTTACTTTAGTCTAAGTGAGGATAAACTTGATCTTACAGTTTTTACCACTGTGATGGAAATCAAAGATCAAGCAAAATTGCCAGAAATGTATTTGGAAACCATACAAATAATGACATCACAGAAGCATTCAGGATAAATGTTCCCTCTAAGCTGTGTGCGTCTGTGCCAGATAGTTTGGTTACCTGCGTCTAATAATTTATCACATTGACCAGATGATAACATCCTGCCAGTCATCAGTAATTACTCTACTTGTCCTCTTTTAGTCAACATGGACGGGGTTTGAAGTTTTGGTAGCAAATGACATTAGATACAGCTATGGGGTTTAGTTTTAACAAGCTAAAGGTTAGAGAGTGTAATGTGAGTTATTTATTTAGGGCTAGTTCTTATTAGATGGCCTGGTCGACTCAGAATAAAGCTTCCCGGTGAAAGATTTAGAAAGTAGGCGACACTAAATAGCACTTCTCTCTCAAAATAATTGGAATCCGGGTTTGTTTAGTTCTCGTGGGCCTAACATCCAGTTTACAGACCGCCCAGTCGTAATTGCTCATCAGCGAGGCTTTGTTGTCTTATAAACCATCCTTTGTGCCGAGAGGGAAGAAATAAACTTCATTATAGTGATTTGTGTAAGCACAGTAAATTTGAAGGTGGCTCTTTTTTCTAAAGCCAAACTGGCATTCATTTAAGCTGCCACTGTAATTCTCTGTTTCATTGACCCCCGCGGAATGTAAAAGAAAATAACAAGCAAAACTTTGAATCGTGTTAACAGGCTGAGAAACTCGGACATATCAAGTTTAATGACATTCATGTCTTCAATCTTACTTCTCCTGTTTTTTACCCCCCATAATAATATGAGGTGAGGTCCGCAGAAAATTGTGTGATTAAAAATCAAGAATAGGTAAGCGAACAGTTTGAATTGTTGTTAGGCTGCATGGATTGAAATTGACAAAAATGAAAATATATGAGAATTATCATGGGGATGTCATCAACAGAATCCATGAAATATGTAAAAACATTTCAAATTCGCCTTCCAAAATCATGGCATTAGTGAACTTAGTGATATATCGAATTAATAACTTTAGGCTTAACATTATTGCTCTGGTGAATGACATTTTATTATCTTTATGGCTTTGTCTACTTCTCCATAGAAATGAAAACGCTCGAATTTACGCAGGTGCTTTAAACTAACGGCCAATGAAACTGTGCCATGCTGTATTTCATTGGAGCAGTATAGGCCTACATACAAAATGAATTCCCTTTCCTGCTATTGCCATATGGCTTTACTTAGTGGCTAATAATTGATTCATTAATGACTTCCCATATGCTAGGGGAGCCAGGGTTTCACAAAAAAAAAAAAAAAAAAGAGATCATTTGTGCCAACCCAAAGGAAATAGCCAAATAAAGATAAGACAGGCGTAATTCCAATTAATTAATTTGCATTTACATCCACAAGCCTAAATTAATGTTTTCTGTTTGCATCTCTTTCCTCCTCCCACAGACTGTTTACTTCTACAAAGTATGAAGACCAAAGGGATTATTGAAGAACCCATCAACCTCAAAGGCATGGCGGAGAGACGTAATGTGACACACAAATACAAACTCTTGGGGATGTTTTGGATGCAGTTTCATCACACTGCTTTTGGCTTTTGGGAGCTGTTTGTGGCAGAGAGGGAAAGCAGAGACCCTGAAATGTGTATAGGCCGAAGAAGTTGTAGCGAATAGCTCGGATTTATGGCCTGTATTACAGCAAAGCCATCCTTTACCCGCCTTAGAAGGAGATATATTTTGTTTGTTTTCCAAAGACTTTAAACCAAAGTATATATATATATAAATATATATAAATATAAAAAATGAATGCATATTGTACATACCTGTGTAAGTACGCCTATTAGCCTGTAAAGGGACCAATGCAATTTAGAGTCATTCTTGAAATACGCTGCATGGATTTATTTCACCGACTTTCTTTAGCAAGTCTCCAAACTCCGTCCAATGTACATTTTTTGCTTATTTATTAAAACACATATTTTTTGAACGAGTTGTAGTTGAATTCTTTGATTTATGTGTCAATAGCAGCTGTAGGGTCTTCATTGTCAGACTAGCCAACTTCACATTTGATGTAAATAATTACAAAAAAGCAAAAAAATATATATAGCCTATATAGTTCAGGTCTAATAAAATCTAATAAGAATAACCCATGCATTTTCTGATGAACTTCCCTCTGACCAGATCAGAAGTACTGAAAGTGAAAAGTTCATTGTTCTTTTTAAAGAGACATTTAAACAAATCTAGCCTAGCCTACTAAAGTAATCGGGCTTGCTTGTTGAGTTTCCCCCCTGATGGCTGCTAGATTAGGAAAAAACAAACACCATATTTTCACTGCTGGGTGTGAGATCTTTTTTTTCTTCCCCTGCTCTTGTTGTGGAAAGAAAATGCCAACGACCATAAAAAATACAGCTTCATTAACAGTGGAGGAAATTCGAGCCAGTTTCAAACTCAGGCATATAAAATGCTTGTCCGCTTAAATAACGAGTAATCATTTAAAATGGCAATGCCTCAAGCGGGGACCGGGCTGTTTAACGAGCGGGGGAGCCCCAACAAGCGCAGATAAGGACAAGAAGCTTTTAAAAACCGGACCCCAACTAGACGGCTTTAGAAATTCCTTTGAATCTTTACCCCACACTCTCAAAACATTAAATTGTTTACATCTCATTTTCCCAGACGCGGTTAGATGCAATCTAAACAGTGAAAGGGGCTCATTGTTAACTTGGTGCTACTAGTGCAAGTGGTTAACTCTCTATGGCTGTTTTAGGAAATTGTGCACTGGGACTATAGGCTTCTGTTGATGTGAACATCTAATCTTTAAACCAGCATTACATCCACTCCCATTACGAAAAAGAACTAATGATCCTATAATATATTTTTAGAAGGATGTAGGCCTGCAAATATTACATCAGGCAGCTACAATAGGTAGAAAAAATGCACCAAAGAAAACCCTAATACCACAGGACATAACAAATACCATAAAGCATGATAATGTCACTATAAACCCACTATTAAATACCACAGGCACACTATAAGTCTCCATAGGAATATAATAGGAATGACCTATTACAGTGAGTTTTTTTGAGGGGCTCGCACCACCAAAAATCAGTCTGATTTTCTGAAGATGAGAGTTTCTATCTGGTTTGAAGGAGAAACACCTGTGACCAGTGGCAGTATCCTCCTGCTGGTTGGTGAGGATGCTCACGTACCAGCTGGCCGGAGGTAAAGCCACCTAAACTCTCTTTGCCCACCGCTTTATTTGGATAGAATAGAGTTTATCCACATTTTTAGACTGGCATAAATCTATAGCCAGTATAAAACTGATGTCAGGTATGAGGAGATGGGGTCTTTTACTCTGCTTTTCTGAAAATAGAATCGATGTATATTTATGTTGGTGAGTGTTTGCAAGGTTCATCTTTTGGTTTACCATTCCTCACCTTGGCTGCACTTGCGCAACCTCGTTGAAATAAGAGGAAAACCGCGTCTATACGGATTCATTGTAGGCCTGCGATTTTTAAATTGAGTGATTTATCTTATGGAGAGGAAGGCGTGACATCGCGATCTCTGTGACTAATTTCAATCTTGCTGGTTCAAGAATGACACTGCCCTCCCTGCATGGAGACTGTATGGGTCCAGACCTGCAGTTTAAGTCATATAGGAGCAGGCCAGTGTATTTAGTTACTGAGTTAATATTGTATTGGATTTACGCATGACAGACAGACACATGTCTGATCTGCAGGTGGAAACAGGGGAAGGTGAGTTTGTGATAATGGCAACATCAGACAGGCATATATCACAAGGGGTTAGAAATCACATTTTCAGTCTTTAGTAATCAAAATGTAATATTTCCACCTTATAACCTCTTCCAAAATATCAAGGTCTAATTTAGGTGCCTTCTAAAATTATCCCTTACAATGACAAGCAAAATCTTTTCTTAAAACTATAAAAACCTTTCACAAGAACCAATCAGGGGAAATTAATAAACACGGGCTGCTTTGCATATACAGAAAATATAAGGGAATCCGTAGTCTTGACTTTTGGCATGGTGGTCTTGGAGGGTGTTGGACATCCCTTCCTACCTAGGCCGGCTTATCCATAGGAGCCCGTTTGATACCTGCTCATTATCCCGGGCCCTCACAGCCAAGCAGCAGAGAATCACCCGGGGCCACACTGCTCCAGCGGGGCGAGAGACCCAGATGTTTCCCGTAAAATCAGACGGAAAAAGCTACAAAATTTTAATTTGCAGTAAAAGGGGGATAAAGCGAAGGTTTACGCTCTCGTGCGCCTCAAACAGAATTCCGTGTTCGTCTGGTTCACTAAAAAAATCCTAAGGTTAGCCTATACCGCTTTGGAGGTTGATGTCGGTTTGACTGAACTTTTTTTTTTCTTTTCCTTTTTTTTTTTTGGTTGCTGGCAAGGCTGAAAGTCAGCTGTGCCGACTGCCACCGCGACGACGCACAAAGCATTGGGTGCCAAACATGAGTCAGACTTCAAATAGGCCTCAAGTATTGATCTCTCTCTCTCTCTCTCTCTCTCTCTCTCTCTCTCTCTCTCTCTCTCTCTCACCATTTCATATTGTTGTGTCTGACAAATGGTTTCGGTTAGATGTAAACAACTCAGGCTCTCCTATGAGTTGGGGCTTTTCACATATTGCTGAAATGGATAAACAGAGGCAATAATAATCATTATTATTCAGTCACAGTAAAGACTCTCAAAGCGGTTTTGGCTGTTAATCCTTTAGAAGAGAGAACCAGCTATGTGCCAATAGCTGAACAATTCATTTCCAAAAAGCCACACATTTATTTTTAGAAAAAAGTACCTGTAGTTCATTGTTCAATATCTCTAAAATATAGAGGATCCAGTCAGCAAACATACAAACCAAGGACTTAGCTTATATGTTATCCTCTAACAATGTCATAATTTATTTAAATTTTTGTGCTATAAATCATTTTTAAATGGTGGGTGCAATTTTTTTTTTCCAAATTGCTGGAATGTTTTTTTTTTTTCAGTTGCACCTGCTCAATACAGTGACTTAGCCTTGCCAGATACTATATTCCACTGCAGCCACAGTCACAGTATTTCCTCCAGTGATTATTATTTCTATTTAAGTAGTAGACCCTGATTAGTAGGAGTAATATAAGCACCACTTGAAATCACAACATCTTTGACATTATACGCAATGCTGAAACAGGTGCTGAATATATTCCTGGGCCACAAAGTTTATTGAAGCTTCCAGAAATCTTTGCAAGTAGAGACACAGAAGTGCTGCATGAAATTCCCCCAGAGAATCGGCATCACTTTATTTGCCACAAACAATAACCATACATTAATTTGTCTTTGGCATTGGTGCACAGACATGTGGACAACTAAATTAACAATACAGTGCATCCCGACACACATGGTACACGGACAATAAGACCTCACGTATAGTGCAGAGAGAGAGACGAGATACACAAAGCCGCTCAGAGCACAGAGGAATCTGGCAGAGCCTCAGCTGTCAAGGCTCCCTGGATGAAAAGGAATCAGCAGAGGTTCTGGCCTTTTTCTTGCGCTTTTCCCTTCCTTTCCGTCATTCCATCATTTAATCAGGGTCCCTAAGACTTTGATCCTGCACAGAAGGGCCTCTCCACATTATCATCGGGCCTCAGGGCTGGTGCTTTTCTTTTTAACCTTTATTTATCCAGGGAGGGTTTGCATGCTCTGTTTTTAGCAAACACCCTCGCAGTTGTACACATTCACACCCGAGTGCTGCCCAATGCAACCGCAGTCTTTTAGTCTTGCTGAGGGAGGGGAAAGCATTACTCATTCACCCCCCCCCCCCACACACACACACACACACACCCATCCAAATTTCCCCAGCTGATCTGAGGATTTAAACTGACGACCTTCCAGTCACAAACCTATTTCTCTCACTCTCCTGACTCCCATCACCTCCACATAGACCCCACCTCAGGATTTTGTGTGAAAACCTCTGGAGGGATCCACAACCTTGGAGAGACTTGGCGGTGTTTTGCGAAAAACTGCACGACTTTGGCCTGGTCGGGGTACCGCAAAGCCTCTCAGATACTGTGTGACTCACAAACCTAGTCGCTTCTGAACTCGTCCCCAAACCGAAGGACCCAGGTTCAGTTCCTTATGTGCAGCCTGCACCTGTTTAAGTATCTTGGAGCAAGAAGCTTAATCCCTTCCTGCTCCTGTCGTTGCACTAGCTGTCTGACCCCATGTCCCAACCAGAAGACGAAAAGAGAATTTCCCCCTGTGTCTGGATATGCACTAGCAGAGGATGTGAAGACATGATTTGCGCCCACACACACCTGTATCCATACTTTTTAGATCATCCAGGGAAGGGCCTGATCTTTCCTCTACTTTCCTCTCCTTTCTGGCTCAGTAGGTACTAACTCTTCTACTAGGGCCACCCATGCTAAAACGGTACTTTGAGGTGCTGTGGATGAAAATGTCCATCACATGGCATTATGTCCTGTCGTCTCCTCTCCATTGGTCTCTCTTTCCTCACCATAGCGCTCACAGGGTTTTCTGGGGGGGAGTGTAACTGGACAGGAGAATGGGTAAAGAACATGAAAAGAGGCTGTAAAGATGACTGTAAGAGCAGTGGAGGAATGCCAGGATGGACCGACCGGGGGAGGAATTTACCCATCAGAGAGGCTCACCCCAGCTAGGGCCGACAGAGTCTGGGAGTGTGTGTGAGAGAGAGAGAGAGAGAGAGAGAGATGGGGTTAGGAAAAGATGTGTGTATAAGGCTACATTCACACTGCAGCTAAAAGTGTCCCATCTCTTATTTTTTTCCCTCCTCTGTGACACAGATCTGATGTTTTTAGTGCAGTGTGAACAGAAAGAAACCCACATCTGATCTTTTCATTTCTGATTTGGAAAACATTCGTATGTGGTCCAAAATCTGATACATTTCTGATCTGTAGCCATGCGGCCGCAGTCTGGACTGTCAGATTGGAATTCATGTGGTTTTTACGTCACTCTGAATGGGACAGATCACTGTCATCATAACTCTGCGTCCATTTGACCAGAAGAACATGGAAGACAATGGCCAAAACAGCCAGTGGAAAGACAGCGAGGCTGTAAATTTAATTAGTATTTGGGGAGATGCCTTGATTCTTCAGCTGATGAAGTGTCATCCATCCTCCATAGCAAATCTTCCTTAGGATGGGCTGTAATTTCGGTGGCTTCCATGACAGACTGTCCAGACGTGACGTTTTGTTGTGGTTCATTTCGGGATGGAGGTCTGTTCAAACTGATATTGGATATGGGAGACTTTCAAAACTGAATGCGAACAGTCAGACAAAAAAAATGGATCTGAGGGCAAAAAATCTGAACTGACCACTAAGACATGCAGTGTGAATGAAGCCTAGTTTGAGCAAGTTGTGACAATATGTCTCGGAATGTGTGCTTGTACTGTATTACTTTGTGTGTGTGTGTGTGTGTGTGTGTGTGTGCATGCATGCATGCGTGCGTCTGTGTGTTGAATTTGGCTTGTTGAGAAGGTTTATAGCACATCTTTTCCTTGGGCATTTTTTTTGGTTCTTCTGGTCTCATCTCTCTCTCTCTCACACACACACACAAAAATACACTAATATAATCTAAACTGCTTCATTCTCTTTTTCCTTCATTTGTTCCTTCCCGACCTAAATCACTCTTCCCCAGCGTCTCCTCCCTCTCTCTTTTCTCTCTTCCTCCATCTTTCCATCCTGGGATTTGGTAACAGTTCCAGCAGCCGGGCTGTCCATCCTCCTCACCTTAGGCTGTGAAACTTGATTCGTCTCCAGGCTGGGGAGGGGGGTTCTCTGTGTGTGTGTGTGTGTGTGTGTGTGTGTGTGTGGGGTGACATACCAGGACTCCCCTTCCTCTACCCTCTTCATTAGCACCAGTGACGACCGCGGGGGTCAGCAGAGGTCAGCGGGTCACGTCAGTACAGCAGCTCACGCTCTCACTCATTCACCTTTGCTTGTTCTCTCTCAAACTCTCCACCAGTTTCTGTTCTCTGGCTTTCTCTGCCTCACCCAGGATCAGTCCTGTGTGAAACACGTCCAGAGGTGGAAAGAGAACTGATAACACATTTGCTGAAGAAATAATGTTAACTCATTTACGAGTTACGAGTACTTATCTGTAAATGATTTAAATAAAACAGCCCTAAAGTTGAACAGTGGGACAGGAGAGCTACTGTGACTTCATTTAAATTTTACTCAAGTATGAGAGTGTACTTTTCCAAAAAAAAAAAAAACTCAAGTAAAGGGGTTGCTTAGTACTCACATACTACTCGAATACTCAGCTATTTTGAAACAAAAATTAAGATTTTGTGCACATTATTAAATTATAAAAATCCCCTTAAGTGTAAAGTATCATGCCAGAGAACAGTTAATATGATAATGAGCGACACAAGGTGCAACGGTGGCCAGTTTGAGGTTTACAGTCTGGTCATGCATTGTATAGATATCATCTACAGTCTGTGGTTTAGACTCTGTTTATGAAAGGCCCCCTAGTGGCAGCCCATGGAAACAAGTCATTTATTATACTGCAAACACCTACAGTGGGGCTTTTATGTCAAATCTCAGCCATATAGGCAACACAATCAGATGCATCATGTACAGTCTGTAAACGATAAGTTGCAAATAAAGAGTTATGCGTTTGAAAACAGCAAAGAAAAAGCACTTACCCAGACATCAAGCTTTGATCCCTTACACAATTACCACAAAACTGTGTCTTTGCTTTCATAAACTTATACATTCAAGTTATACCTCATACCAGCACTATAATGAGTCACTCGCCATGCAACTTTGAAATGCGTATAGACTCAAATATCAATAAGTACCCTTAAGTGCGTGAGTACATTTCTTTAGAAGATTCCTCAAATGAAAGATACTTAAACCATGACTTTGTTCACTGTGGAGCATGTTGGTTTTGAAGGGGATACCGTTCACCGTCTAATGTGGTAATGCGTTCCTTATGTTTTACCCTACAGGACAAAACATACAGCCTCTTTACTAGCCTAGCTTAGCCTGGGGGGAATTGCGGTGCCAATGATGTGAGTGGAGCTAAAATTAAAACTGCACTGAGGGGGTAAATCATTTCCTCTCCTCCCTTCCCTCGCTCCCTCCATTTTTGATCTGGTCTTTTAGAGAGGTGATAGGTCACCTGTATAATTCAGGCTAACACAACAGGCATAAATTGAAGCTGGGCTTGAGCTTGATGTGTGCCTAAAGAAGGTGTGGGGAATTCATGTGTAAAATGTGGCTGAAAGGCTGGCTTTAATGGGCAAGTCTACTACTACTACTATTACTACACACACACACACACACACACACACACTCACACAGATACACAGATACGTGTGAATGCATATACAATCTGAATCTTGTATTCTGTATATTTCCACAGAAACGTAAATGTATTTTGATCATTTTCATTAAAACGACCATCCATTTCTGATCCTGTCTCATCAGTATCAGGTAAAGCAATCATTGGAAGCATGAGTATTAGACAGTCATTGAACTTCATAGTGCCGCTTGTCCTCATAACACCCAGCTCCAGTGTCATGTTATGTCCAGTGTTATGTTTGAAGCGGCTCCCCGTGGCCCGGTGTCTGCATCCGCCCCGCTGTGTGTGGACTTCCTTGTGTGTCCTTGCCCTTTCTCTGTCAGTGGATGCTTCAACACTAGACTAAACACATGGCAAGACAAGCAAACGCTACACAGCTTTTCAAATACACTATGGATCAGAAGTCCTAACTGGGCCGGTGGAACGACCAGTGGAAAGAACTGTGGACGGTCAACAGATTACATCATGTACATCTCCATCGTTTCCAAATTCATAGTTCGCGGAATGACACAAGTTAAGGAAAAGTGGAACTTAAGCTACTGAAATTGTTTGAAAATTTAAAGGGATTTTTGTTTTTTTGCCTTTCACTTTTAGCAACAAACTGACTTGTGTGACGAATTAGCTAAAGCATTTCCAGTTCATTTTTTTTTTAGCTGGTTAATGTACTGTGTGTTTGTGACCTGCAAAGCCCATCTCCCAACCTCCTGGCAGACACAAAAACACACACCTGATACATTACCATCATAAAGCACTCTTGTTGTCAAGTCTGTTGATTTGAACAGATGTAAGGACAGACGTTTGGAACAGTCTGTGTTGGGTCTTGAATTTTGTCATCCAACATTTAAAAAATGATTCAAACTCTCACAATGTGATTGATTGCAAAATTCTAAAACCAATTATGGTACATTTTAAAGTAATGCGTAGCCCAAATCCTTGGTTGACTGGATTTTTTTCAATATTGAATTTAGAAATTTTGTTTCCCCCCCGAAATATCTATGTGTTGCGTTTTGGAACTCTTCAAACAGATCTAATGTGTGTCACATGATCCAAAAGGGATTCTAATAACTCTGATCTGTAATTAGTTTTGCTTGTCATCTGAGCAGCTGGCCAAAGCCTCATTGCCATTTAGAGTCAGTCAAACCTGCAATTAAAAAGCGCGGCGATGAGCGCAGTTGGGAGGATGAGGCCTTTTTACGAATATGGGTGGCCGGGTAATGACAGAGCTAACTGACAACGCCAGAGGCGGCAAGGAGATGAGCAAGGCAAGAGAGCTACCACAGACCAGAATGTCATTGTGGGGAAACGAGAGGAAAAATAGATGGGGGGTTTTCCCACATTTCGATTCCGACTGACATGTCAGTTCTTTGTTGTGGGGAAGAGGCGGCCATCTTGTGGGCTGGCCTTTAAGGGGGGAAAAAAGTTCAAGTAGCAGGGCTCCGCCTTCTCTCTGACCTGACCTCACCGAAAGGTCACAGAGGTCGCGTGTCTCTACAGACACCGATGTCGACGGCCATGATGAGCTGAAGGCGAGACGGACGGCCTGTGTGCCCCGAGCGCTGTTGTTAGAGCGTCTCGCGCCGCCGAGGGACCCTAAAGACGACGCATTCCTTGCCTTTATGTCACCTTTCTTGACTTCTGGGAGCCCTCAGAGCCCTTTTCACTGTCTGTAAGATGGTAAATATTGTCCCTTATGTCTCCGTTTACCCTGTTCCTCGCAAGGAACCAGAGACGCGGTCCTGTTCGTTTGCCTTCGACACAGCATGGTGTTTCAAACCTCCTTGATTTATGGAGATTCTGACCAGCCTACAAAGCCCAAGGCAGTGGTATTATTTGCACCATTTCTCTCTAAATTCAGTTTGACTGGAGAGCAGTGGGACATGTGTGTTTATTTGAGGGGAGCTAAAGCGGGCTTGGTTGTGTTTGCGTTTGGAATGTTGTCTTAACGTTAGTTCCACCACCAATAGGGATTCACTACTGTTTATTTGGACACTAGCACTGACCTTTGACCTTTCCAAATGGGTGGCTAATCCCATTCGGAGCTTCTGTGGGGCCGGTGTTGCCATTCCTACAGTGCTGCCTCCCTCTGGACCCATGCAGCAGGACAGTCAATGGGGAAACCTGGTCATTGTGCTCATGAACTGAACTGCATGTCTAAATGATCAGTGGATTAAGTTCTCACTGGATAGCTAAATAGATACTCATCAATCCCTGAGGTGAAAAGGGAGGATGAGAGCAGTTTATGTGACAAACCTTTTTGTACAAAGCCATCATTTGTAATGCATGTAATGGTTTTCTAATCACTGCACCTACTCTAGCATGTGTGCGCACATCTAAGTCCCAACATCTGCCTTGATGCCTGATATTGGGACATGCATTTGCATGACAGTTGGTGAGCCTTTTCTTTGCAATGAAAACCAGCAACCAACCCTAGTTCCCATCCCTCCTCCCCCTCCATATAAAAACCAGACGTTGTGCTTTTTCCAAAACAATACTTTATATTGTAGATGTCAAAGACAACATGTTAGAGCAAAGGTTCCCGAGAAAAAAAGTACTATTTCTGTAACAATGGAGGAACAAGTCAAAAACATAACCAATAAAAAAAGAATATGCATTTTATACATTTGTAAACCTAGAACTGTTTCTTTTTGAACCACAGTGGTCATAGATATAACTGGCTTAATTAGTGGAATGGACGACCATAACAATGATAGACCAGGCATCTGGATCGAGCCCTTTGATAAGTCCAGATGTGACAAAGAACAAAAAATCTCTTCTCCAAAACCCCACCAAACCTAAATCCTGTCTGGCATAAAAACAGCTGGTCTATTCCGTTGTTGTTGCCGTTCACATAGCTTCCCCATAAAACAAGTTTTTTTTCTACATAAATACAATAAAATCTATCGTCTGTGTTACAAGTGCTAGATAAAAGATGTTTTTTTTTTTGTAAAATATTCAATTTAAGTCATTCAGATTTGTTGATTCCTTATTTATACAGGTAAAAAGCACATGTGACAAACATGGAAAGCACTCCCCCCCACTCTTGCCCCCTGAAAGAAAAGAGGGATAAGACAGTTTGGATACAGTTTAAGTACTAACGTCCTTCAGTGCTCTATCCCTTGTGCAGATATGTGATAGGGGACAAACAGACAGACAGGTAGGCAGTGCATGCGGACATACGAATCATGCAGAGAGAGAAGAGGCACGCGAAGAGGGAATGGAGACAAGTCCGACCAGGCCACCTAAATAAACAACAGACAATCCTCAGGCCTGGCTGGACAGAAGTCAACTTGGGGCAAGGATATGTAAAACAAAAGAAAAAGAATGGAACATTTTAACAAAATGGAATGTTGCTTTCTTTTACTGGACATTGTGTTAAGACTACCTGTGAAGACAGACGGGCAGAGCGGCCAGGCGGCGCTAGTTTTGGCTCCTTTTGAGAAACAAAAGCATTAAGCCAGTAGAAAAACCCATGGCTGCAAGACTGGCACTGCTGTTTAAGGATTCTGGGAACGTTCTGGGAATGATCCGGGCTGGGTTACCGAAAAGCATCTCATCGAGCGTGTTTACATGCACGCAGAGTAGTCCGAAATACTAGTGCATATCCCCAAGCTGAGGTCATATTCAGGCCAATCAGTTTATATGCATTTTCATATCCTAACCGCAAATACTCCTGTACACAAGAAGTATCACAATATCACCCTGGAAACAGAACAGAGCCCAAAGAAACCAAACACAGAAAGTGTTTGCATGACTCAGCATCCCTGGGTGATATCAGCATATCCCAGTAATCATATTTGAGTTTCTATATAATTGGGATATGAGCTTATTTCGGCTATGTATGTCTTTGGGCTAAGATGGTTTTGGGAAACCGCGCCCTGGCTGGTATGTTTCAAAGAGATAGTGTGTGTGTGTAGATGTTGATGGAAAGGGGAATTTACAGAAAGATGACCATACTGAAATAAAACTAAATATTTAGTGCTCTATAATGCCCCTTTACAAAAGCTTATACCTTCGTTCCTTATCCCTTGTATACTCATTAAATAAAATTTTCTCAAATAAGACATTCCTGCAAGCTTGGATTCACGTTCCACCACATTCAAAGATTCTGTCCCTCACAAAGTCTCATGAAGTCTCATGCGATTTTGCAAAGTGGAAGGTGACACAAACAGGAAATAGTCTTGAAATGACCTTTTGGACCTCTCTGGCCATCTGCTGGGGCCGTTTGAAGAGACACTGGGGAGGGTGAGATAGGTGAAGTGAGCAGCAGGGGCTTCTGCTGGTTTGGGTCAACTCACGGGACAGAAGGGCAGCGTCGCTCTGCCGCTGTGGGTCAGGCGGCGAGTCTCTGTTTCAATCGGCGTAAGAAAAGCTACCATTTCCGTGTCTTGAAAGATGTAGGTTGTTTTTAAGGGATTTTAGAGCGCTTCAATCGCCATATGACAGACAGTATAACCGGGATTTGTTTGTTTACATATCCTAAGATCACCAAGTATTTCATCAGACGGGTTAGAGTGCAAAGGAAGCCGGAAGCTTCTAAATACGATGGGGGTTCAGTGTCTTGCTCTAGGTTGGACGCGTGGGCGGTTGCAGGAACCAAACCTGTGACCCTCTGGATACAGGCCAGCCTGCGACCTGGAGGCATCTCTCACACTGCTGATGTATGAGGTTGTCCATGTGAACTTGATAATCAATTTAAAGCATTGTTAATTTAAATTAGAACTAGGGACACTTGGCCAGATAAGAAAATAAGTGATGATCTTCCGCAATCATTGGGACAGGCCATCACAGTGATTTAATGTAGGCAGAGGGGATAGCATGGCCACGTTCCAGTTCAATCCCACCCTTCCCTCGTTCTCTCCCTCCTCCTAAGATGTTAGTGGATGAACTTGTAAACTGTTGAGTAAAGTGAAGAAACAGTTCAGATTGGAATGGCTTTTTTACCAGATTGGTAACTTCATGTAGTGTAGATTGACTGGTTGAAGATCAAGATCTTAGTGTTAGTTTCACATCATCACTTTGGTCATTTTTGAGATTGATACTGTAAGTAAGATCGGTGTAGAACCAAGATTCATAACAATAGGAGTCTTGGATACATTTCTTAAACTACTGAAACTACATGGGTGTCAGCCAAAATTAACCTATGTTTGCCAATGACAACAATGTAAGGTGGGACAGTTTGGATAAGTGTGTGTGAGTGTTTGGGTGTGTGGTGGGCGATGGCATGTCTAACAATATTATGGCATCGATGGGATGAATAAAGCCAAAAGCCAGTCATCAATGTTGAAAGACAAAGAGACAACCAATAAGATGCTATGTTACTCAACACGCAACCAACTGTAGCCAGAGACAGTAAGCGGTGCCTTCAGTAACTCCCTATAAAGGGCCTCAGTAAGACCCATGAAAAATATCACCTTGCAATACCAACTTCAAAAACAAGATCATAATATTTCATTATATATATAATATACTTATTTTTTTCATATATAAATCTACTATGAACAGACAGTAAATACACAATTGTTGGAATCATTATACAAAGTAGAAATATTTGCATCCCTAACCCTCCCACAAAAACCCGGAACCCAGAAAACATAGCCATGTAATGTCCACAAAAAACAGAATCTGAACCCTCACTTGTTGTGAGGTATGTCAGCTGTACAATGTACAATGTAACAGAGAGACAGACAGGAGAGAGATAGAGTGAACAAAGTGTACAAAATAACAGGAAAACACATAAAAAAGTACAAAAAAAGTCACTGGAGTCCACTTAAAGAGACAGCAACAAAACCAGCACAGAGAAAAAAAAAGAAAAGGATGGGAGGAAAAAGAATCAACAAAATTAGAGTAGTCATTGACAACCGTGTGTGGCAGGAATACCCAGAAGATCAATGTCCTGTGTACAGTAAACAACAGTAAACACCACAGCACTCTGTTTCCTGTTCACTGAAAAATACAATAAACATGTGATTAGCTCTTAGATGAAACAAATGTGGAAGAAGGTAGTTGCCCAGAGGCCAAACACAAGTTGAAGGATGGTTAGGAACAGGCCAGGAAACTAACTTTTACCCCACTGGCCACAGTGGCTGGTACATCCCAAAACTCTCCAGCCACTTGGACCGTTTCATCAGGCAAATATAATTTCAAAACAGAATAGGACCTCCAAATGACCTGCCAAAATGTACTATCATTTGGCTGGTGGCTGGTGTTAACTTTGCACACTGGTTAGGGGAGGATTCAACAAATCAGAGCATTAGACAGTGATTCATTTCTCCAGAATCTGAGCTACATGTGCTAGCGAAAGTCAAGAGGATATCCATTATGCATGTGCTTATCTCATTGGCAATGCCACTGGCCAAGGAGAGAGGAGGATCTGAAAATAAAAGAACTCTTTATAAAAAATATGTGCATACACTTTCATATGTGCTGTCAGTATGAGTGTAAGCCAAGGCCAGAATAGAGAGCTTCTTGTACTTAAATGTGTATGGACACACACGCACCTGCCTGATAGCACCTGACAGTTGGGGAGCAGATGTGCTTATAGATGGCAGACCAGCTGTGAGAGCCTATAGGGCCCTCTGGACACCCCTCTGGAAAATCAAAGGTGGTACGGTCCTTGTTACCGTGGAGACAGACTCATCTTAAATAGGAGGGCTGGTTCTTCATCAAACAAACCGATGTAAAGTTCATTCCTCTCTCTCCCCTTAATCTGAAAAAGTGAGATTCTTCAGTGATCTCAAAGCTCGCTGCAGGTAAGTTGATAACGGTTTGACTGTTTGTCGCAGGCAAGAGTTTAAATGTAAAAATTGCGACTGCAAAGTCTTATACACTTGCAATACTAAGTGGTTCGACTCTATAGAGATGATAGTACATCATGCTTTGGCTTGATTATTGTCTTACTACTACATATGAACGGCATTCTAGTTTTCAGAAGTCCAGTCGCTCTAGTACAGTGCATGCTAGTTAACTCTTCCCTTGAGAAGAGGTAATGCCTATCTGGTTAAGGGTTACATTGAGTAATACTAAACCACCTTAAACTTTCTAAACCGTTTTAATCGAAACAACCAACTCCAACCATGTTAACGCCTGTGTGGCTGGGAACTACCTTCCAAAACTGGGATTCAAATTGGGGGGGGGTACAGGGTGGGACAGTAGGCTGGTTGCAGGGAATTATAGGTAAACATGCCAAGGGCCTCCAGTCTATGTGCCAACAGCGTGCAGGCATTGAAAGTCTTGCCAGGATAGAAAATGTTAAGGGGTTAGGGAGAAGAGGCCTTGTTCCCAAACCTGTTTTTAAGGCAAAGCTCTTTAAGTCGAGTTCAACATGAAATATCCACCAGGTTTAAAAAAAGGCACAAACTCACAGTCTTTTACTGTCAATCATTTCGGAAACCAGAAGATCTGTTCATCTTTCTCATCTGTCACATTCACTCCACTGTTGAGTAAAAACCACCTCGGAAAGTCGCAGGAAACTCCACCACTCCAACTTTTCTTTTCACCCCGATGTCTTTGAAGAGCAGTAACGGTCCGTCCCTTAGTGCAGAGTCTCAATCACATTAGCTCTGTCTTTTCTTTTGTTGAAAGCGAGAAGAATGAGATAAAGCAAAAAAAAAAAAAAGAGAACAGAATGCTAAGAAAAAGAGACGACTTCAGATCGTCTGCGTCTGGTTCCGACAGGTTTTCGAAGGTACAGCGAATGTCTGTCTAGTGTTTTAAAAAGCACTGGCACTCGAGGTTGTCGTTGCGGGATGGTTGAGTCGTCCCTGTTAAAAATCCCAGGCGTTGCTCCCGTCACCGAGGCAACGCAACACATTTGTGCCGATCGGCGAGTGCGATTGGGTCATCTTCCGTGTTCCGTTTCCTTCCCGCGCCCCCTTTTGTCAACACTGCACGGTCCCTCCCAAGATAAGACACCATCTTCATATGGCATGGGTGAGACACAGGGGTGGGGCTTAAATTGAAACAGAGATTTGATTGGATGAGGACACTGTCAGAGATGCAGACCAGTCTGTGAGTGGTCAAAGGCTAGAGATGCTGCTTTACATGGGAGCTTCCTCTTCCATTGGCTCCTCATCGGCCCTGGGGAAAAGATAACATTCATGAATAATATAATAATATTTACTTACAGTGCCAAAACTGTATACATATAAGTACTGGGGGGGAGGGGGAGGAGCAATGTGAGGAGAACCACTAACCCTGGCTTTATTAGTGCCAAGCTCTGAGCTAAAACCCACACACATGCGCGCACACACACTCCAACATCATAACTACAGCCCGATGTGGCGCTAAGGCAGATGCACATTATGCACTTGGATATGGTATGGGAATAAATAAAGACTCAATCAACAGACAGGCAACACAACATACTTCTTTCCGATGTGCTTGTTGGCGACAGACAGGGAGGCCATAGCGGTGACAGTCTCGGCTTCTTCCGTTTCACACCTAAGGGCCTCGCTCAGAGAGTAGCCGAGCGTAGAGGCGGAGCGTTGCAGTGAGCGCCAGTATTTACCTAAAACAGACCGGGAAAGGGCAAACATCAAATTGGGACAGTTAAGATGCTGACACACTGGGTCAGTGGTTAGTAATTTGTGTCTGCAGGTTGAGTGCATGTAGAGATTTGACATTTGTGGGTATACAGGTTTTGAATGTGGATTTATGTCATATTTAGACAGATATTTGTTTTGTCTAGGTGTTCAACTTTTTAACCAGGTATGTCAATTAAGAACAAACTGTTATTAATAATGACGCTCTGGCAAAAGGCATAAAAATAATATCTACAAAATAAAATAAATGTGCAAATAATCCACTCACTGTGAGCTTCAAGAACCTTCTCCATGGAGTGGATAGCGTTGGGGTTCGGTCTCTGCTGCAGCACCTCCTCAGGCAGGGGGTCCAACTGGAGCAAAACCAAAAAATATCACATTACAGCTGAATGTGTATGTGAATGTGTATGTGTATTACAGCTGCACCTTCTCTACCCAAAGGAAAACAATGGCACTTCCCTTTAAAACAACATAAAAACAAAAGGAACATAACGAGCCATCTTGATACCTTTTAAGACACTTTTGCTAAAATGCTGCAGGATTGTCAAGTTGCCACTGACGGGGTTAATATTGAACCCTTACCTGCTCTTTCCTTGCAAGTCACTCTGGATAAGAGCATCAGCTAAATGTCTTAAAAGTCTTAAGGCATCTTAAGATATAGCGGGTATACCTGGGTATGAATATTTCATCAAAGTGACGACGTGTTTGAACGTGATGGACAGGTGTCCAGAAACACTGCAGCCAAACACTGCAGAAACCTCACTTGAACTAATGTGGATCCCTCCTGGTTTACAGGATTACTTTTGAATGTGGCTTGCAGCCCAGTGTTGAGTCACTCTAAGCGGTGAAGAACAGCTCGAGCTGCTGACACAAAAGAAAATAGTCCTGCAGATGCACACCTCCTCCCACTCACCGAGAGCCTTGCTACTCTCTGACACACAACTACAATGTGCGCTTTTGTACTGTGTCCCACTCCACGGACTCAAATACTGGTGTACACAGATGCAGATACATAAAAGCCGCCTAATCATACAAACACACTTATGCACACTCATGCACACATACACACACACCTCTTGTGGCCAGGACTACTAAAGTCTCCAAGCCACAACGCAGAGGAAACTGGGTATTCCCCAGTGTGCCTTCCCAACCCGGAATGATTCCATTTCCCCTTGGCCGACTGCGCTTACAACACTTTCTCACCCCCTTTTCCAAACAGGTCCATTCAGCTCTATATTCGCACACAGAAGAAATGCACCCCTTTTCTGCTCAATCATAACCCCACTGGAAAAAAGACAAACTGAGGGAAGAGGGCGTAGAGAGAGAGAGAGAGAGAGAAAAAAAGGTTTGGACTGAGATTTTGGAGCGAGGCGGAGAATGCCAGAGAGAAGAGGAAAAAGGGATCGTCGGTCGGTCTCACTCGGCCAAGGCTGGAAGTTTTCTTTTAATTAAAACAAATAGTGAGTGGGAGGGGTCCGCGGGGGCCGAGGGAAGAGGCAGTCTGGGGAGAGGGATACTTTAATCCTGCTGTGGCACGACAGGCTGCATCATGCACACAGGCATGGTCAGAGGTGCGTGCACGCACACAGATGTGCATGTACACAAACACGTTTACATTTACATTTAAGGTATTTAGTTGACACTCGTTCGCCAACATAACAAGCAACCGATAGCCTGTACATTTTTGCAGGCACTTTGTTCAGTGCCTGTACATCTCTCCCTCTGCAGTCCCATATTTTATTCACCTACAGCCAACCCCATTTTTTCCACACTGCAACAGTAACAATGTGGAGAATAAAATGAAAATCACAGCCCTCAATCTATTGATAGAAAAATAAAACGGTGCAGCCTGTGCATCACTTACTTTTACACCAAAAGTGTGTGGCGGACAACAAAGTGAACCGCACCTGCTTCAAATAGTATTTGCAAGTCATTCTTTGCATTATTGTTTTAATGTGCATGGTTGGTTGACATTCAAATGCCTGTAATTGTTTAAACTTTCTGGCACTCATTGTATTGTCCAATCTGGCAAATACAATGAGTAATCCATGTAGGTTAAAACAAACCAAGAAAAATATTTACAAAGACTATTTAACTCAGATCTGAGGAGAAGGCATCCGTCTGGTAGCCATCAGTCTGTCTCTATTGATTCTATTGACCAATCATTCTGATATCACACAATGAAGCAGTTATTTACTCATGCTGTCTTTGCACAATTTGCTTTTATTTTATATTGTATGATCTATGATTTTTTCTATGATCCCCTGACAGAAGGCTTAGTTTCTTCATCTCAGCCATCTTTTTAAGTCTTACAGTGTTGCTGTAACTAACAATGTGTCCAAGGTGAGGGAGTGTTACATATCATCACACACACACACACACACACACCCACACCTGGGAGCTGCCCAGTATAGTTTGCTATGAAGCCGGTCCACTGGAGTAGTTTTGGGTTCAGCACCTTGCTTGAGGTTACTTCGATTGTAGTGATTGAGGGATGGGAGAGCATTACTTATTCACCACCCCCATCCAAAATTTTCCCAGCCAGTCTGGGGATTCAGACGGTCAACCTTCCAGTCAAAAACCTGCTTCTTCAACTTTCAGGCTACAGCCGCCCACTGCTCACCCTCGACCATAACCCTAGCCAGTCCCAGCCCAGCCCAAACTAACCCAGCCTGCCTCAGCACCCTGTCAAAGCAGGGTCAGGGGTTCCCCGGGGTCCCGTGGGGTTCCACCCAGGCCAGGGTGGGATCGGGGCAGCCTGTCAGCTTGACTGACAGCTGGGCCTCACGCTTATAAACTTTAATGGCTCTTGTCAGCGGACTCCAGGGGCCCCCACCTGCCAGGTATGGCAAACACACACGTACACACACACACACACAGGCATGCAAACTCCATGCACGCACACACCCAGCCCCAAACCCACACACAGAGTGATCTGCCACATCATTCACGGTGACGTTTGTGTTTATTTGAGTTTGCGGTCCTGCTCTCTGCGTCTTCATACCGTCAGGTCTGCTGCTTTCCTTCGAGAAAGAGAGAAGTGTCCTTTTGTTCAGGATGGGTTGCTGTCACCATGTTGACTGAATCCTGGGGAAGTCTGCTTCCCTGTGTGGTACGGCCTTCAAACGCACAAGGTCCTGGCCAACAAGACTGAGACACCATGGAAAGCCATGAGCCGGGCGTGAGGAATGTGCCCCGGCAAAACATTCCGGAGGGAGGCTGAAACCAAAACAGTGGAAAGGAGGAGGAATTCCACTTGTTCAGCAAAAGAAAAGTGCACAAGGCATCCATTGTTTACTGTTGTGTCCATGTGCATATGTTGGCGGTCACTGAAAGCGGTTGATTACGTTATGCTAACTGAACAAGGTAACGATGTGTATTGTGCAAAGCAGGTGACCTTTTCGGCGAAGGGGTGTAGGTTTCCCTTGTAATCGGGGGGGAAATAGCCATGCCCAAGGGGGGACAGGTGAAGTCGAGCGTGCTTACTGTAACTGGAGTGTAAACACACCGAATAACCTCATTGACAGCTGGTAACAATTAGCATATTAGCCTGTTGTTTATCAAATAATTGCTAACAACCGTGGTTTGGACGGGGCCAACATCTGTTTGCGAGCAATCATCAATTAGTACCGAGTTCAGAGTTGACTAGTGTAGTCGCCAATGCATCATTCATGAGCTATTTAACTAGAAAGACTTCACGATTACGCACTCCAGTGGTGGGGGTGAGGAAAAGAGCCCATAAAGTCCATTCAGCAATTTTTATCCCTCTCTTTCCCAGCTAATTTGAGCTGCTTTCAAAGGGAACCTAACGCTCATTATAGCCAAGCTCGTCTTAACCTGCCAATAAAAGCCGGGATATATTTCTCACACTGGAGCAAGCAGTAAAACGCTGGATGCACAAGCAACAGTCACACAGGAGGTGAAGGGGGCTGTAAGGAACACCTTCAGGATGTTTTGGCTCCGATGAAGGAGCTGCCTCACTCTGCATACGTAGACTGCTGTACGCTACAAGCCCAAGTCTTAAACTTAACAGCCAAAGGATAAGAAGTATTTGTAATTACTGTAATTCTTAACCATTTATTTTACCCTGCTTGGAATAGCAGATGTGTGGAGTTAAGGGTTCGACATTTGAAGTCCTGTGCACCTTGGATCGTCCTTCTGCTGCTCCAAGCTGGTTAAAACAAACAGCAAGATTTATTGGCATATACCATTTAACCCAGGTTTTATGGTTAACACTGTACGCGACAGTTGGATCAGAGATGTCAGGTCTAGTATGATGACGTCTTGCATTCAAGACAAATCCAGACAATACAAACCCTCGGGCAGTTGGAGGCTGCATAAACAAAAGCACAGCTGACCAGCCAATCCAGCTGTGGTCCCATGCCTGAGCCGACTCGTTTGCTCCCTTCACACTCAAACACACAAAATATAGTATATCCGCGATATACTCCCCCACACATCAGACACATACAAATGCACAAAAACACACACCAGCTTTTTTTTCCTCTCCTTCTGGCTCAACCCCCGCTGAAGTTTTTCAGCTACATTCCACCTCCATTACAGAGACCTTTGCTGAGATTATGATAAAAACACTTGCTTCCTGCCATTTCGCTCTGATCAAGGACGTTTAAGCCTCTCTCTTTTTCTTTACTATCAGTTATGACAGCCCCATGTTTTCTCCCTCTTGTGCTGCAGTTACAGCACTATGAATGGGTAACGGGACAAACAAGTGAATGATCTGCCTTTGTTAAAAGAGGTTCAGTTCTCTCCAAAGACCCATCCAGATAAGAACTCCAGGTCTGCACTCAGCTGGCCAACAGCATCTAACTTTGTGTTGTTCACCATTTTATCAAAGTCAGCATCTGCTAATGAAGCGTTCTATACAACTCTTTAACAGGCTGCTGTTGTGATACTTTTCTGGGTTTTTATTCATATTTCCCGAGAGTGAAAATTGAATGTTGTATGTATGCTGCACTCTAAAGAGGATTGTTCTTCACAACAAATACCACAATTGTACAGTGGCGTCTACATCTACATAAAATGTGTAGTCATGCATATCGGGAATGAACAACAATATGACTCGTTTTACAATACTTTCTGTACAATTCATGTGGATGAATTCCCTTCTGCATTTATAAAAATAAAAAAAGCGTATATAATGAGAACGTACAAGGTCTTGGAAAACGTATTTCTTCTTTGAGTGCGAACCACTTTCTCCACTGAAGACATTTGATTGGTTCTTACGCACCAAACAAAGCAAAGGTGAGCACGGTGATTTCTCCTATAGACTTGTTTCTGTACAATTCTCAAACTTCTCAAAACCTGGATATGATCAAATTCAATCCATACCTTTCCAAACTTTCTAGACCTGCATATATAGCTGCTTTATAACAATAGCTTCCTCCCTCCTGACTTCAAATGATTCCTCCATTTCCTTTGATTATCTGATCCCTAGGCCCGTGGCTGACCCTGCTGGGAGAGGTGTGAGGGTAACTACTTTCAGATGTGTACCAGTGACAGGGTCCACGGGTGCGCGGGCAAGAGGGGCGTCCTGCAGGGCCGAGGGGAATTGCTGCTCACTGCCTCCCTGCCTATTTTAGGCTTCTCGGCTCCTTGTGGCACCTACCCAGTGACCTCCTCAAAACCCCTGTTGCGCCTGGCGCTCTGCAGGCTGCTGAAACCTGAGAACAAGCCCCCTGATCCAATTCATTACTTTTGCAGCAGGGCGGTGCAGTGAGTAGGGAGACCGTCCTTCAGTTGGAAGGGTTCAAGCCTCTGTGACAGCAAAAAGCATCCGCCCTGCTGAAAGTGTCCTTGAATCCCTGAATCCCTACCAGCTCAGTGGATGCTGTTATGTAGCTGACCCTGTTTGCTTTGACTTTGCTGCAGAAGCAGAGAAGCAAAAAGAAAATTCTGTCATACCAGGATCAATAGAGTATCGCAATATAAATGTAAGTCATTAGTTTGGGGCCATGAGACAAAAATAATTGAGATATATACTGTTTTTCTCCATTAGATAGATCTAACATCGTTAAAGGGGAAAAAAGGAATTTGGTCACTTTGCTTTGCTCCCTGACATGTTACACAAGACTCTTTGTATCAGAGTTTAGTATTGGGGAAATTCTCTTCTTTTTTGGGGGGCGTTTTTGCCTTTATAAGACAAATTAGATATCAGTGCCTTCGTCTTTAACATCTGCAGGTTTCACACCAAATCCTAATCCCTTTGGGTAAACTAAAGGAGACAGATGCACAGAGGCTCCTTCAGACTGAGGTTGACAGTTACTGCAGCTGCAACCTTTGAGTCACTGGTGGGCATAGCACAGGTAAACAGATTAAAGTTATTAGATTAAGGCTCTAGTGTTTGTTTATTACTTCTCATAAGCAAACCTTGCTACAGCAGAGCTGTTACTTTTCTGTGACAGGTTTGGCACACTGCAGTGCTTTCCTCTTCAGAAGAAACATTCTGGTAACATTGCAGCCATGTTCCATAATCCTTTAACAAAGCCCCAGTCTGTCCTGTGTCACTTCAAAGTTCCTGTGCAATTCATCTGTCTGTGGCGGTCAGTGTCTTTATGTTCCAGGAGATGGTGGGTTTGGTTGGTCGCGGTGACCAAGTTTTATTTATGTGATCCTACGTTATTGTTCTGTTTGTTTTGCTCTCGGTCCAAGATCCACATGGAACAAGGCCATGCTGCTTTTTACGATTCCAAGAGCTCATTTATAGCTTGGTCTGTCTGCAGGACTGCAACAACAGGCAGAGGGATGCATGGGTACCACCTTTTTCACAGCAGATACGGATTCTTTAACTAAACAAGTACTGATCTGATTGATTACTTTAACTAATATAGACTTAGACCATTCATTTGGGGCCAAGACATAGAGATATAATACAAACAAAGGCAGGACAAATGAGTGCTTTTGCTTTGATTCTTGACATGTTACATGTGGAGCTTAGTATCCAATCTTAGTAGTACTGGAAAAATACTCAAATACAATGACCAACAGGACTGAAGAGTGAACGCGCACATAACTCTCATACATCACAACCTTTACTGGCATCCATGTTAAGCCATATAAAACAGTGACAGCAGCAAAAACGGCCAACTTTAGCTAACTGTCCTAAAACTTTTGTCACCGACTGTATTTCATGATTCTAATTCCAACAATGCATTCGTACACCATATCATGATGAAAATAAGCTGTGGAGAACTGGTCACGCTCTGTATGCACTGTGAGGCATATAATAGGAAGTGTAGCCCCATATGCATCATTATTGCTGCTCTGAAGGCCTCACTAGGCAGAGGGTAATGGCTTTAGCAGGTAGCCATGTCCAATTACAACAAACACTCAGAGGGTGTGCTTGTGGCTGGGTCTGCAGCAACACTTAAGGAGACTGGTCACTTGCTCAAAATAAATGAAGTTCATGCATGCACTGTCAGTCTGGATATTCACTCTTTATGTGCAGTTCTTAGTTTAGATAATGGCCACTACAGTCTTCTTGGTGTTGAGTCATGGCATGAACACTTCCTTAGCTTGTGTAGCTGAAGTGGCTCAGGGTAAGAAAGGCAACATTTTGAATGCAAAATGAGAAGTAGAACACTTTTCGTCTCTTCACTTGTTCATAATTATTTGTCTGCAATTTGTCTGCACTGGGAAAACTTGTGTTTAAGATATTACTAAAAAAAGGGTGTGGTTCAAGAATAGAATAAGAATTCCTCCACAACAGGTGACAGGATAGGGTTGAATACATGTAACCATTGGCGTTATGTAACAATTTTAACACTGCAGACCATGAAAACCCCTTAAGCTTCACTTGACTAGATGCAGTGAGTGATGACCTTGTTCAAACACTGCGCCAACTTCTGAAGAATTTATACACATACACTTACACTTTTCTGAGACACAAACAGACACAAGAGTGTTTGCACACACATGCAAGGACCCACATACACAACCTCTCCTCTCCCCCTAAAGCTCCATACTCTCCTTTCTGCACCACAAGTACAGTAGTCCTATAACCAATAAAAGCCTTGAGATATCTTGGACCCATAATCTGAGGGGAGAAAACGAGACGGAGAAGCTCTTCCAAGAAAGCACTCCAGCGTCTCCATTAGCTGGAAGAAAAGAGTGGGCGTTTGAGGAGCTGTTATTCTGTTGTGTGCCATGAATCAGAGGGCTGATGTTTGTTCAATTCCACGGCCCGGCCTACGTACACACTCCCACAATTAACCTTCTGCCTGGAAATCCTCTCCCTCTGACGTGTGTGTGTGTGTGTGTATGTGTGTGTGTGATTGTGGTGTGACTTCCTCTCTGAGTGGTAGGGACAAGGTAAGAGAGGATGTAGGGAAGATGGTTTTGGCCAGGATAAGGAGCAGTATTGAAGGAGGAATGAACAAGCTCTCCCTGTATTGATTTTCACTTAATAGATCTGTGCAACAATGCCATTAAATCAATTTCCTGCGCCTGTATTATGCTTGGCGATTAAAGTAATTCTTATGACCCTCCTTGCTTAAGTCTTCGTTCTAGACAGAATTCTTCTTTTAGCACCGTTCATGCGTGACAGACAATATTGAATTGATCATTCAATTGTAGCATATTGATTTTCAGGATCAACTGAAATTTAGCAAGCAATAGAAACAATCAAGTGGAGTGCAACTGCATTCTGAAAATGTCACACTCACAACAACAATAAACAAGAGGCACTTGAGCTGCCTAATGTCCCGTCATAACCACCATGGTATATTAAACATAACCAGTTATGCTAATGAGGTACTGAATTAAGCTAATTAATTAATGCATTAATTAACAAATATTTCTATATTAACGTGTTATATGTCAGACGTGTTATGTCTTTACATAATCAAATCAAATTAAAAGTGTGGAACCACAAATCCACCTTATGGTAAAGTTTTTCCTATAAAAATTATATAAAAAATACTTCAGGAACTAAAGCAACCATGTCACTTCTCAATTCTAGATCACAAATGATTGAAAGGGTTTAAATAAAGTACTGGGCAGGTGTGTGTGCTGTGGACACATGTGAGTCTGCATGTGGACAAGTATAACAGGGCCGTCTGCCAAATATTTTCTCTTTTGAAAATCTGCTGTTGCTCACTTAGCAGCTGAACTTGAACAATTGGAGGTTCGGTACTTTAGGATTGGGCGATAGTGGAAATCCTCCTGTCAACCAATCGTCATCACATAATATGGCACATATTGGAACACAGCTTTTACATGCACAACAAACGAGAATTATTATCTTTACAGTAAAACTGATAAACAAGTATTAGGTTAGGATGTATTCCCGATACGAAGCAGTAGCACTAGACACTCAAGACACTAGACACGCAAATGGGGAAGCACATGGGACAAAACCAGCAAATGCTGATGAAGACTCTGTGAAATGTTGCTAAAACAACTTGAGCATAATTTATGTCCCTACATGCACTTCCCCATTTGAGCGTTTTGCACTATGCTACCAAAGATACAGAGGTAATTTAAATTGAAACAAAATGAAATAAATAAATAAAAATCGGCAAGGGAATGTCCACCGGCAATAGATTCAGCCCATTTCTCATTCCCAGTGTATTGGCACTAGGGTTGGGTGATTGGAGGATACTCTGATAGTAGTTTTTAGGTAGGTGAAAGCATTAGTTATTCACTTCCCTTGCATATGACAATTTCCACAAGAAGTATTTCTTTGGCATACCCCATCTATCATCCCTCAATCATCCCTCTAACCCCCCCCCCCCCCCGATCCATCCCTCCCTCCTTCCCTGTGCTCTCGTCTTACCTCATTGCCCAGCAGAGCGGAGACGCAGGCTTCGGAGGCGTCACATATGGCTGTGAGGTCGTGACCCCCCTCCAGGGCTAGCACCAACCGGCCGCCTGCCAGACCCATCAGCTGCCTGGTCAGGTAGCCAAAGCCTGGACACACAGGAAATGACAGCAGAGAGGAAGGAGAGAGAGAGAGAGAGAGAGAGAGAGAGAGAGAGAGAGAGAGAGAGAGAGAGAGAGAGAGAGAGAGAGAGAGAGAGAGATGGAGTATTGCTGTTCAGGCTCAAAGTTCCTTTTTGGACATTGATCAAAGAAAAAGAGAGACACGGGGGTTTGAGGGTGGATGAAAAAATGGGCGATTGCATCATATTTTCTTTAAGCAGAGAGCGAGAGAGAGCGAGAGAGAGAGAGAGAGAGAGAGAGAGAGGGAAAGAGAACAAGGAAGAGAGAGAAGGCACCGGGGATTTTCTGGGGGCCTAAAAACACGGCATAATACGAGCCAGGTTTAATTTTAATAAATGCAGCTTTGCGTTTTGGCTCGGCCACTGTCTTTGATCTTTTTCTTCCAGGAGGGGGGGGGGGGTTTAATATATGCATTCAGCCATACCACCCTCTCCCCTCCGCTCTACCCCTCTCCCCTCATCCTGCAATCCCCTCTAAACCACCCTTATCGCCTCCTCCCCAACCATGACCCCTGCTCTTATTTGAGATCTGCAGGACGGTTTTAGAAAAGCTCTTTGCTGGCACGCCAAGGGCTCGGTCTGAATACACAAGTCAAAGAGGTACAAAATAAAGACTAGGTGTGTGTTTGTATATCTGTGTGTGTGTATGTGTGTCTTTTTCTTTCCATCTGCCTGTATCTCTGGACGCTGTGTCATTGATTCTGAGAAACAAGCGCTGCACTTTTTCCTGGTATCCTTGACATGATGATATGTGTTCTCAAGCCAGAATCCACTAAACTGCCCACTAACAGTACCAAGTCATACACCAGCAATTGCGCCACACTGCTGGTCATTGTTAGCCATTGCTCTTGGCTCAGATCATTCCAGTTGCATGAATCAGACTGGAACACTGCCTTATGTATGTGAGTGGCACATATAGAGCTGTTAGCCTGTCACCATGTTTTTACACCAAAGTTTTTAGAATGCGGTTTAACAGATCTCCAAATTCCCTAAAAGCCACGACTCCTGGCTTTTCAAAACTTGGACAAGTGGGACAAGCACTGCTGAAAAGGTGATCAGTGTGGGGAGAGAGGGATGTGGTGAGTGTCTCTCTGTACGCATGTGTTGTGAGATTCGGCTCTTGACGGTGTGTCTACAAGCTTACAGTATATCAATGGGAACATTACTTAATTCAGATGTGGTCAGCACTTACATTTGGCTGTCAGTCTGTATCCTCCCAGGGGCGGAGCGTGGCCCTCCACCGCATCAAAGCCTGATGACACCAGAACCACGTCTGGGGCAAACTCGTTGGCAATAGGCATCACCACCGTCCTAGAGTAAGCACAGGAAAAAAAGTCAACAAAATAATGTTTTTACAATGGAGACTGTTATGACAAGTTAATAGAATACATCCATAGAATTCATAAAAGCAGGCAGATTTTGAAAAGTGATACAAGGCTTGTCATCACTGACCAACTACTGGGGCTTTAGAGGATGCTTTGTGTTTGTGGGATTTTTGTGACTTTATCACTGTATGTCCATGTGCATAGTTTTTTGAGATACTGATCCGTGATCAATAAGCATATAAGGAAATTCTGTCATTTTCACTTGCTGCCCTCCACAGGAAGGCCAGAGTGCAGGGTCAGTTACAGACCAATTCCCCTGAAGGCGGTAGGGATTCGATGCTCAAGGACACTTCAGCAGGGTGGAGGCTTGCTGACTTGGGGGCTTGAACCTGGTTCTTCTGGTTGAAGGCCGATCTCCCTACTCACTGCGCCACCTTGTTGACTTGCATCTGTATCAGACAGGCCTATTGAGTGGTCAGACTCCATTTCCCCGCCAATATTTTTGCAGTTCCCAAATTTTTCTAGGCTGGCTAAATGGCAGGATGACTGTCTGGGCTATCGGCACCGCCAAACATTAATGGCTCCAAAACACATTAAATATATTTCATGGGATATGAACCTGCAACTCAACCCACTCCAAAGCACAATCAAAACCACTGAGCCTGATGAGCCAAGCTTTTAGGACACGATTTCAAGATACCAACATTTCAATCTATCCCATGGGAATATAAACAGGTTGGATTTTTCCAGTACCATATTTCCACTACGTTTAACTGTGGCAATGGAAGTGGAACCCACAGCTCAATAGACAGGGAGACTTAAGAGGCACAAGAAAGGGGAGCAATACGATTGAGGCTCTCAAAGGACTACAATGGATGTACAACTATGGCCTTTTGAGAGATATTTCACCCATATTACATACTTTAATAATGGTTCTCTAACCTTCAAAACAAAGGTTCAGCAGTAGCGAGAATAATCTTTTCTGCTGCTCATTTGAATTAAAACATTCATTATAGTTTTCATTTTTTCTACAGCTTTGCTCTCCCCTTCATGAATCTCAAAGCAAACATTCATCCCTAAGTTTTATGTGTGTGTGCATGTGTGTGTGCGTGTGTGGAGCGGCGGCATAACCATGAACACTTCTTGAAGTGGGAAGTGTGGCAATTTGGAGGCAGCATGATGATAGAAGATCCAGAAGAAAGGAAGAACAGGACAGATAATATTGCGTGTGTGTATGTGCGTGTTAATTACGGAGGATAATTCTAACACGGGATGGGTGTGGTGAATGAGGGCTGTTTGAGTACAACCTCCATCTGACACACAGCTGGTACAGAGTACTTGTGTGCGCTATGTGTCATACACAGAAATCCAATCAACTGCGGGATACAATGATTCACTGTAGGTTGTGGTTGGAGTTTCCATTGCTATATATGAGCCAAGCTTATATGGTGACCCTATTTGACTCACCTCTGTGTCATACTAAGATCGTTTTGCATGGGAAGATTAGATTACATTACATTAAATTAGATTACATTGAGTTTATTGACCTCATATTATTGTTAGCTTGGTTCACTTGGTGCATGTCCTTGGTGCAGAGTCGATTATTAATAAAGTGCGACCCGAGCAGAAAGTGTAAGCAGTAGACAAATGAATTGTGAGATGAAAAAACAAAAAAACAAAAAACAGATAAATTGAATAAAAAAAAAGCAACTAAAATTCAAATGCCTTTTAAAAAAAATCATTTTACAAATCAATGTATAAATTCAGTAATTTATTCATAGTTTAAAAGGCTGAATAATGAAATGGAATTATGGACACATTTAATTCAAATGTTAAATGTTAAAATTAATTCCACAATGTAAATTCAAAATTTGATTAATCACTTTATCAAATGTCTTTTAAATGTATTTATTAAGCAATAATAATTAATCATTGAACTAGTCTATAATAATAAGGTTGGCACACTATTACTATTATACTGTATATTGATAATAACTAATAATAATAGCAACTAATTCTTCTTCTTCTCCTTATTATTATAGCAATCTTCTCTTTTCTAGTACATAAAGGACGGAATAGAGTACAACCCTTAAGGGTGGACTAATATATTACGGTATAATGTGGCATGGTGATCTGGGTTAGCATGACAGGCTGTCTGCGTTGTATAATAATAGAAGGAATTCCCAGATGGCAAAATCAGTGGCTCTCTGGGAGCAGCTGTGGGACCTTTGGTTCTACACAGGAATTTTTGGGCCCAGGATATTTGGGCAAGCAGTGTTTTGGTGAGGTCCGTGAGCGACGGAGTACCACAGGGTTCCGTCGTTGGTCCCCTGTACTTTGTCGACCTCAGGAACACCGTGTTGGTGTGCTGGCTGTGGGCGGGCGGTATGCCCTGAACTCCTGAGGCCACTGGTTTTTCCATCTCTCGCTTACCACCAAATTATAACCCTCAACTGGGCACACCACACCCCCGCCACAACCACACGCATACGTACACACAGCTGTCTGAGGGAGAGGCTAGAGGCAGTATTAGGAGCTTTTTGGTAGCCCTAGACAGCTAGAGATACACAGAGAGCGCGTGCGTCACTGTGTGTCAGCATGCATCTGGCACCAGTTCAGGAAGAAACGTCATACAAAGAAGATGAAGAAGCAATATGCAGTAAAAAAAGTGTGCAGTGAGAGAGATAGAGAAGGAAGATGAAAGATAGAGGGTTGTGTGGGGAGGAGTCTAGAAAGAGAACATGGACTAAGACTGAGTGAGTAAAGTCATGAATGAACAGCGGATGAATGACGTGAACAATGTCAGAGTTAAAGCTGGTGTAAATCCTGTGTCATGTATTTATTGTTCCTTTTTTGTGGCTGTAAGTTAATATTTTTATTTTTTTGATGCTCTTATCCTGGTAAATAAGCAGAATATGCTTTTTGTAGGGTTGACAGCTGAATGAGTAAGTCTGCCGCCTCTGGAACCACATGTGTACTGGTCTAGGATCAAATCCTGCCAGAGCTTTCTCTCCTCTGACCCCCTCACGTCTTTCTTACTGTCTGACGACAACAATAACAACAAAAAAATACAAAGGTAATATGATGCATTTCCAACAACAGTTGATGGGATTTAAGGAAGTATATGGTTAACAACACAAACTTTTATGAAAAGACCTCACAGACAACTAGATGATTATGTGAGAATTATAGCCACTGTACTTGGAGGAGAATTTAATATTTTTCAGCTGCAATTTCAGATTTTATCGCAAGTCTTACAGGTTTTTCTCTCTCTGCACCAGCTCACCCACCCACCCACTTGCATACACACACAGCCTTGGCCCATTAACATTTGGACCATAAAAGACCCCACACTAAAGGGAGTTGGCCACAGGCGCTCATGTGGGCCGCCACACGCTGCACAGGGGAACCTTGAACGCCAAGGTTACTATAACTACAGAAGGCTCATATCCCACAATCCCCTGCCCCCCCCAACCTTGAATGCAGACAGAAACAGTTCTGGTCCCATTGAAAACTGCTAGTGTCATCAGTTCCAACCCCCATCCCCTGGAATAACATCCTGACATTTAACAGAATAAAAAGCCACAGTGATCAATTAACAAACTGGCATAAGAGGAAACCAGGGGTTTTAAGGGGGACTAATTGTGCGTGAATCAGAGGCCATATATGCAGAGATGAAAAAGACCGTCTGTTAATTAAGGGAGGGGAGAGTTTACGACCGAGCCGTAGCTACGGGACATCCTGAGCGAGCTAGGGCTGCGATCCAAACCACCGCTGGCTCTCTCATGCGCTAGATCCCACTGTGAATGAGATCCCATGAGCAAGCATTTGCATGTAGGGTAAACTTGTGTTTGGTATTGTTTGGTTTACCTAGCAACAGGTGTGCATGCATAAAGGTATACAAGATGGGGATAAAACACTGGACTTGAGTCTGTCTGTGTGTGTGTGCGTGTGTGTGTGTGTGTTTGCATTTGCGTGTGTGTGTGTGTGTGTGTGTGTGTGTGTGTGTGTGAGTGAGTGAGTGAGTGTGTGTGAGAGAGACAGAGAGAGAGAGAGAGAGAGAGAGAGGATGTGGAAATGGTGGTGTGGTCATGAAGTCTCTGGGGAATTATTTTGATACGTTCTTTTCTAAATTATAAAATGACTATACTGAGAGACAGACAGACAAAAATTTGTATGATATTCATCTAGTAGGAATGAATCCTGATGGACTGTTCTGAGTCAAAGTAACGTGTTGTTTGATGTACTGCGCAGTGAGACACTATGTGTGTCTGTGTGTTTTAGAGGGAAGTGAGATATTGCACGGGGGAGTTGCTAAGTCTAACTGAATGAACACATCTTTCTTATCCAACAGCCAATGTCAAAACCAACACATACACACACACTCACAACTTCATTCTCACTGCCAAGACAGACCATCATTTCTGCAACTGTGTGCTCACCCAGTACAGCTCCCTTTGTGCATCAAACCCTCTGAACATCACTTCTACAGGCCAAAGTTTGCAACAGGCCCACCCTCCCAAAGAGCCTGCTTTCCTTTTCTCTGTTCCCACCCACCTCCCATCCTCCATGTTTTCATCTGCATAGACAAACAGGGGACAGGTCTCGGCATCATAATGATTTTAAGAGCCAAGGAGAGCTCTCTCTCTAGGGACGACCCATCCTCCACTACTCACTCTAGTCTCCAATTCAACCTCTCCCTCATCTGCTCTCTTGTGATCTAATGGTGCCCAAAGTGTCTGATATGGAGGGTGAAGGGCTGAAACGTAGCATGGGTACTGGGCGACAGGCCAGAAAATACGACTAGACATTATATATTCAAAAGCATATTTAGGTTGCAATCATCATGGTTTTTGCTAATATGTTGTGTATATATATATATATATATATATATATGTGTATATATCTTGTATATTTTGTTTAATATGTCTCTCACATCACTCCACCACAAACAAAATTGAATTGCACTTCCACCAGAAATAATGAAGCCTTTGGAAGGTGTCAGTGGAAGATTGATTTTTTAAGAACACTTCAATCAAAAACGTACAGTGTAATTAGGAATATGTCCATTCATATACACCTCTGACACACTGGTAGTCAACCATGGGAGAGATTCATCCACACAGTCAGCCTCAGCCACACAATGAAAGGTGTGGCGAGGCCAGTTTTGAAGAAAATATAGATCCTAATATAGGGAGCAGTGCTCATCAAAGCAGTCAACAAAAGGTTAACTTGCAGAGCTCTGAGGCTTTCCCTCTCCGTTCACAAAAAAGTAGAGGAGAGCGGGAGGAGAGAGAGAGAGAGAGAGAGAGAGAGAGAGAGAGAGAGAGAGAGAGAGAGAGAGAGAGAGAGAGAGACTCACACACACGCACACTTACACTTCAAAGCCCTGTCATCTGGCGCTGCGGAGAGCTGGTTTGAATTAACTTTAATTCTCCTCCTCTCTCGTCTTTCCAAGTTCATGGCGAAAGAGGGAGTGAAAGGAGGAGGTGAGAGAGAGAGAGAGAGAGAGAGAGAGAGAGAGAGAGAGAGAGAGAGAGAGAGAGAGAGAGAGAGAGAGAGAGAGAGAGAGAGAGAGAGAGAGAGGGTGCTTCTGGTTTTCATTAGGGCCAATTTTCTTATCTTTTTTCTCCGTGCTTTCTGGAGGCTCAGGCTTGATCCCCTGCAAATGCAACGTGGCACAGGCCAGTGGAGGAATGGGAAGGTGCTGGCCGCAAGGCACGCATCCCCTCCCAAAAAAAGAGAGACAGAAAGAGAGAGAGGGAGAGGGAGAGAGAGTGGGGGCCACAACAAACGAATAAACAGTGGGGTTGAAAGAGAAACAGAGAGAGTGTGTGTATCAGTGCGTCCATGCACGTGTGTGTCGGTCTGCATGTGCTTACATATGTGTAAGCACACTGATATGAAAGCTGTGTGTGAGGATCTGTGTGTTTGTATCTCTCTGTCTGAATGTGTATTTGAGCAAGGGCTTTCCGTATTTCTATGAGCTTGTGTGCAGTATGTGCATGACTGTGTGTATGTGTGCACGTGTGGGCATAGCTGTATCTGTGTGTCTCTCTATGTGCAACTGTGTGCATGTGCATGTGTATATGTGTGTGTGCATATGCATTTGTGTACATGTGTGCGTGTGTGTATCTTTGTGCGTGGCATAACTGGTCGTGAGTGTGTGCATGTGTGTGTGTGTGTGTGTGTGTGTGTGTGTGTGGCAGATCTATGAGCTGTGACACTGGGTTCCTGCTGTCCTGTGGGGCCAATAAATCTTCAGATACTGCTATGGCCCCAGGGGATTAATGACACCCAGGTCTGAGGTGATACACACCCAAACTCTCATTCTCCTTTACTCTATGTCTTTGGACCTCTTCTATAATGTCAGGAAGATAGAGTGATATCATAGCTTACACACTTAAATAAATATAATAACATACAAACACGGCACACATAGATTTCCATGCAGGTACACTCAGATGTGTGTATGCATGCACCTGTGTGTAAACATACACATACCAACACCAATGCAGACAAGTTTGTGCCTATTCAAAGATTGGATCAATAAAAAAGTGAAGTGCATATTCTTGAAGAGGTTACTGAGTTGGACTACGACTGACAGATCACTGAGAGCCAATAATCACTGGACCCTCACTTTGGCACAGAGGCTAACTCACATAATATACAGTCTATGAGGCACCAAACTAAAGGAACCCGATGACAGCAGGGCAATACTGGACAAAGTCAAGTGTCTTTCAACATGACATCTCAGAGCCAGCAAGGATCACTCATATTTAACATTTTGTCAAGTGAATTATCGCTGAATAATAAACCAGCAAAAGCTGCGTTTCAGAGCTAAATCAAGAACACTACATCACTGTAGAAAACTGGATAAAATACAGATATTGTCCACTCCAAGTCATTAGTTACTGTTACACTTCTTCAAGAGACAAAGTGCAGTGCTCACAAAACCTTGTTTATTCATCAGGAAATTCCCATTTTATTCTCAAGACACGTTGATTATTATCTAAACTAAAAGGGGCTATTTGACAGTGTGTTTTCTGTGGAGCCAAGGCGGCCCAGGGACAGAGGAGGGAGGAGTGCTTGGGTAATTGGCAGCCACTGCTCTTTTGCAAGGCCTCACCACCTTTATCGTAGCTACTAGATGGAGCTGAGCTCAAAGGCTAGCTCATTTGCTGCATCTGGTATGTAAGCATTGTCAATGCCAGTGCTATTGTCTATCACCATAGACAATAGTTTAATTCACAGTTAAAATGTGGATAATGGTTTGAAACTTAGAAAAATGTGAACATTTAAGCCTATAATGGCAGCCTCTCCTAGTTAGACCAGATGTTGATTTCAAGCTCAGCCAATTCTAATCTCAGTGCAATCATTAAAGTCATAAACTTTATTCAAAGCAACTTATCTAATCTAAATACTGAAATATACCTACAGTCCTGTACAAGCAATTATTTTGTTGAGTAATTTGGATGCTTTCCATGCTCTGAACAAAATTCCATCAACCACTGTTGTTTATTATAGGAGGGTCTGCAATATATTCATTTCAAGTGTTCAATGATGATACAGTACACAGTTATTAGTTTTTTATACACTCATTAACGGTCAAAAGTATTAGTTAAACTTATGCGAATGATGCTCTTTGCTATGGGTCTAGATACAGATGGAGCATATGCAGTATACCAATCTGTGTGTGAGGCATATTGCATTGGTTTCAGCACTGGATCATAAATAACGTCCTAAGTGTGACATAGTTTATGTGGATGTCAGCGCTGCACGTGCACATCAGAGGAGTAGAGAGAGGAGGATGAGGAGGAGGGTGAGAGGAGGATGAGGGGGAGGGAGAAGGATGAGGAAGGGAGCAAGAGAAAGAGAGCATGGAGGGGTCTGGGGTGCATTAACGGGCCAAGGTGTGCTTCCGGGGGCTTGCGTGCCGAAAGCGGCTAGCAGACACTGGCCTGTCGGTTTGATGTGTCTGGCTCAGGCCAGATGGACACACAGTCACACACACAGGCTCATCTTCAAAGAGGGCTGGAACCAATCCAGACCTGCTCCTTGCCATATGTTGGTAGGGCATAGCTGTATGAGCAATATACTGTATGTGTGAGTGACGTCTACATATCTGTGGGTGAGTGCACGCCTGTATGCTTGTAGGCCAACGTGCTTGAGCCTCTGTGTGCATGTCCAGCCATGAGTGTGTATTTTGCGTGTGTGTGTGTGTGTGTGTGTGTGTGTATTTGAGGTTATAAATAGCCACAGACACTGGACCTAATAGAATTCAGGCCTGGCATGAGGCTACTAAACAGCCCTGACTACTACACATGACTACATATTCTCACTACCCAGAAAGGCTATGACAGCGGGAATTATCAAAAGTGCTGCTATTTCCTGGATTACCCACATCATGAGATTATATGCACTGTAACATAGCAATATATAAAACATTGTTGATTCTTCTACGTGTCTCAAAAATGCATACGTGCCATCAGTTGCAACAGAGATACAACTCCAATGACATATTGCAGATTAGAACACATAAATTGAGGGGGATTAGATGCCCCCTTGGGGTCATGAGGAATCAAACCCAGGACACTTCCAGTCATAGGTTCTCTCTAAAGTAGCAGGTGATACCAGCATCTTACCTGAATGCAGCCAGGTAGTCTGCGTCACCCATGGGAGGCTCCAGTCCTCCAGTAAATGCCATGTTCACATTGAAGCCCAAACCTGCTCCACTGCCCACCTAGAATGCACACACACACACACACACACACACATACACACACAAAGGACTAGGTTAGTTATGCATATAGTCTGGTGTGCATATCGACAAAGACAAGCACACACACATACATGCACACAAAAATAAACTCCCTTCCCATCTTTTTCTAAACTGTATTGTGTTCTGTGCTGGGTGCCTGTGTGATGCTTTAACTGTAAAGGAAGCATACAGCTGACCAGTGCTCAGACACACACACACACACACACACACACTTACACAAAACCTTGCGTATTGGGCAGTCTTGTGTGTTGGGTAGTGACCCAGGTTTGAACAGCAACTGACAAAGAGGCTGCCTGTCAATCATTTGTTTGGATTTAATGCTCAGCCCACAAATACATGGTACAATCCCATCATAAACACAGACAGTCAGACAGACAGACAGGCAGGCAGGCAGGCAGGCAGGCAAGCAGGCAGAAAGACAGACAGGTCCACTTCCTCACCTCGTCGGGTGCTCCACTGCCAGGGAAGAAGTTTCCGTCGTCATAGCGATGCAGTGACAGGTAGAGAATGTTGGGGTCACTGTAGAAGGCCTGCTGGGTGCCGTTACCATGGTGAACATCCTGGCAATGACAAAAAGGGACAGGTTGACCTAAAGGAAGGCAGGTGTAACACTCTCCCCTCCTTCAACAATTACTGCAATTAACCCCAATTGCTTCAGTAAAGCCGCCCAGTTCTGATGATCAGAAGTGGCTCTAGCATTGGTTGGGATTATCGACACCTGTATTGGGACTTACTGGAAAGATTGCAAAACTGCCAGACAATTAGTCTTTGTTTCAGCTACAGCATGCTGTGACTGGGGTCAGCAGGGACGGTCAGCAGGATTCAATAAAAACTCAAAAACAATAGTTATTCACTTTTAGTGGGGCAAACAGCATGACAGCAATTACATGACCTCAGTCTCTTTATTCCAAGAATGTTTTCATACACCAGTCTTAAAAGTGTCCCTTTGGCTGGAGGGTTGGTGTCCCCGTGCCGTGGCATGACAGCGAGCTAGCTGGCTGCCCCACAAGTCTCCCTGTGACAGACAGACAGGAAATGAAAAAGCTCTTCAAAGGCTTTCGGGGATGGCCGTGACCGGCCCGGGACGCCACCGGAGGGCACTCCTCCCGGACACAGCCAAGGGTTCGTCATGCCCTCTTAAAAAAAATGGTTTTGTCTTCCCTTTTAAAAGAAAGAAGGGACAGCGTCTGACCTAAATAACTGATGTTTCAAGCCCCTGTCTCCCCGCCGCGACAAATATCTGGGTTGTGACTGTTGTACAGTCCTAACAATGCAATAACTGTTTTGGACTGTTGTGTGGACTCAGTGGTCTGAGGCACATATTCCTGGGATGGAGTGTGGTTTATGTCACACACACACACCCCCCTCCCCATGAAAAAAAAAAAAAAAATCATGAAAACATAATGTGACAATGCCTATTGTTAGCATAAATGAGACGTTACACAGTCACCCAAAGAACAAAACCCCCAAGTAATAAAGTTTTTGAGACCTAGAATGCCTATACTTTACCTTAGTATAAAGCACTGCATCCCTTTCTGAAAAAATTTGATTATTCAAAGTAGCGGTTGTCTGGTGATGAGGCGACTATATTGTGACCCCACATATGCTTAAATGGCAATTACGCTGACAGGAGGGAATACATCATATGCCCAACCAGTAGGAATACTCCACATGCTCAGACAAAGAGGTGTGTATATGTGTGGAGCTCACCCAATCCACGATGAGGATCTTGCTAACATTGAGCCTCTGCTGCAGGAGCTTGGCTGCAATGGCTACCGAGTTGAAGTAACAGAAACCCCTGACAGTGGAGAGGGATAGATAGAGAGAGAGAGAGAGAGAGAGAGAGAGAGAGAGAGAGACAGAGACAGAGGCAGAGACAGAGACAGAGAGAAAGGGAATGTAAGTGGAAAAGTGGGAGAAAAAAGAAAAACACAGTAATTACCTAATGCATAAAAAAGTGCTTTATTATTGTAATCCTGACACAGACAAGACATTAAATTCTTAGTGGCCAACAACAGATGACCGTAGCAGAACTGGGCAGCAGCTAGATGTGAGTATGTGTCTGTGTGCAGCCCTCCCTCCCCCTGCGACTACTCCCCCACACTGCTGTTGTAAGCAAGAATTTATTCTTAGTCAACTTCCTTTTTTAAATAAGGGTCACTTACATAGGCGTGCTCTCCTCAGCGTGGTGTCCCGGAGGTCGGACAACAGCGAAACCATTCTGTCAAGGAAAACAAAACTCCTTCAAACATAGAACAACACACACACAAAACACACAGCCTGTGCAAGTCGGCTCTGTCTGACCTGAAATCCTCTCACAACTCATGTGTAATTGTTTTCGCTTTGACAGGCTGGAGGGTCAGATGATGGTGAGATATCTCTGTCTCTTTCACACATTCACTCCCACGCACAGACACTGTACACACAAACACACCCAGAATAATAGACACACAGACACACACACACACAAAATACATCCAGAGACTATGCTCACTATATTAACTCCCCAGCCCCTTGTCAAATTCAGTTAAGTTAAATTCAAATTCCATTGTCCTGTAAAGAAAATTTGGTTTGCAGATTGGTTTTATGGCAAAACACACAATAAAAACACATGAGAGATAAAATCAAAAGAAAACACTCTCATCACCTCACCTTAATCCACCAGAATATACAGTATGTCTAAGTCTCGGCTAACACCGACACTAATTCCATTACGGCCATTCCTTAGTTCAATAACTTGAACTGTTCTTCATAAGTATAGTAATTCAAACACACACACACACACACACACACACACACACAGATGCTTGCATCGGGTCAGCTGGGGGAGCTGTGTTAATGCGGACACCTGGGGAACTCCCGCCCACTGGTTTTGGGGGTCCCAGTGCTATGTGGGGACATTAGATAGATGTTGAGGCTGATGTAGAGCGAGGCGGGCTGGCCTAATGATGTTGAGTCAGCTGCTGTGGATTAGCAGCCGGCCAGGAGATTATTCTAGAACCAACTACCTCAGATGGCCAGAGGACGCCCAGTTAACGCAGCCTGCATAACATACATAGATGTAAGAGAGGGGGGTGAGGTGAAGATAGAGGGAGAGACAGACATAAAATAGACACAGGGAGAGAAAGAAAGAACGCGAGAGAGATGGAGAGACAGAGAGGAAAATGTGTGTGCAACTTGAAGAGATTTATGGTATTCTGTGGACTTCTACTTCAGACAGTTGTTGGTGCAGGTGGAATGCTGTCATAGAGTTGTGGAGGATCCTCAGAGGACCAACTAGCATGCGTGAGTCTGTGTGCATCTGCTGCGTGTGTGTGTGTGTGTGTGTGTGTGTGTGTGTTTGTGTGCACCTGTGCATGAGTGTGTTAAGATCAGGTTAAGCTGAGGGCAATTCACTTCCTGTGAACTTTAACCTTAGTCGAAGGGAGTGCATATTGTTACCTTTTCCAGCTTCTTGGCCCCGAACCGTAGTTGAGAGCGCACTTGTTTCTTTAGACTAATGTAGGTTATTAGCCTGGCTCGTAGCTGGTAACTAGCGTTAGCGGTCCGGACCAACTCTGCTGATGAAGGATGGTAGCGAGACGTTGAGGTGGCGTTCATAAACAGGAACTTTATTTCCTCTGCAGCAGCGAACACAATACACTGTCTTCTAACACTGTTAATCTGCAACCTGAGCTTTACACTGACTTCTATAACTTACTACCCGTAGCATAACTTTACTGTGGCTGCGATAACACACAAGTGCTCTTCACTCGCACACGAAGGATATCTTCTCCCCATAACACCAGATGAACTACGTCACACCCACACAGGTTACCCACACGGCCGCCGTCCTTAAAGGGGAAGGCTGGGCCGGTAACAATATTTTTCATGGATGTTTTAGTTCCATTTTTTTTCTTTTTTCTTTTTAAAACGTGGCTGTGGTCCATCTCATTTTTCATTTTTTAAAGTCTGGTATTACCAAACATGCAATGTGTTATATAGAAAGAACAGACACAAATTTCTTCTCGGTAATTATACCCACATGTACAAGAGGTATTGAAAGCTAGCACTCCTAGCCAAAAAAGCATGGCAGGCTACTGTCTCTCTGAGGAATGTCATTAGTCTGTGGTGTGTCGGCGCTAAGCTAACGCTAAGCACGGCTGCGGCTCCGCAGGTGGCTGTGGTGTAAGGCTAATAAAGCAGGCCTGTTAGCGGCGACTGTGAGCGCTAGCGGTGCCCGCGCACCAGGCCGCCCTGCTGGGTTCAAACACTAAGTGGGCGCTGCCACAGACACAGGAAGGCTGGCTGGTGGGCAAGGCAGGATGGGAGTAGGGGGGGGCGTCTGTCTGGGAGGTGCTAATAAGAGCTTTGGGGATGGGTGGGTACTGGGGGGTGCATTCCTCCGTCTCTAAGTGTTAGGAGGTGGGGATGGGTGGTACTGCGGGGCGTATTTGTTGGACTCGAGGTGTTGGGAGTGTTAGCGGCTAACAAGGCTAGGTTAATTCATTAGCATTCATTACTCAATACTGGCTAACTCTTTGTTTCCACCCCTTCCTCTCTGTCTGAAGTGCTAACAACAGACACGCAGACCTTCGCAATCAAAGACTGGAACAAGACAGTCAGATCCAACATGAACGCTAAATCTGAGCCCTTCAAACTTGTAGTCATGGATTCATTTTGCTCCCAAGTCCCAATGAACATTCTTGTTTTTATATCGGCTGTTTTAGAAGTTTATGAACAAATCTTGATAGACGCACGCACTGCAAAAACACACGCAAACAGACATGACAACAGACATCCCCAAAGTCTTTCCGGGAGCCATTACTATGCAGCTGACCATTTGATTTAATACAGCACTAGAACTAACCTTGAGTTCTCCTGATGCTACCTTGAAGACCAGCTCCACCACTGAGCCCACGGCCAGGCGAGCTGCGCTGGACGAATGGACCTCGTTCCAAATGGTGTCACTGTCCACCTGCCAACACACACACACACACACACACACACACACACACACACACACACACACACAACAAACAGACAAACACAGACAGGTTTACATATAGAACACATTTTGAAAAGTAGCCACATGTAAGCAGTTCATTTGGGAGTTTATCAGTATTTGATATTGATAATAATGGTGCCGTTTACTGCTCACTGTAATGGGAACCGTGACACTAAAAGGGCATTTGAGTGCGTTTAGCTTTTGACACTTCAGAGCATCAAAGTGAGTCTTTGAAAGTGTGTCTGCGCTAGGTGAAGAGGGGGCAGTGTGGCGGCGGGTGGAACATTTATTCACTGACATGAAGAGAAAATATTTGGAGAGAGAAACCATGAGGCAGTGACAGATATTTGGAGGCTTAAGCACGGACACAAATAATGCTAAAAGCCCACCTGTACTAGACTGACATGGCAAAATTTAAAGATGCTGAATGTCAGTTTCAATCCAAAAATATCTATCAATCTTCAAGAACCCATATCAGTCAAACTCTTCTAAACAAAAAGAAAATTCATTCACACACAAAAAAGTTACAGGACAATGACAAGGAAATTATTAAGTTGGATATACAGGAAACAAATTGGATATAAAAAACAAGGTGGAGGAAAAGGACATGAGGAAAGCCTTTTTGTTTGTTTTTTTTACAGTGGGGAAAGATAGACTGACTGACTGTGACTGACAGATACTGAGTGTTTTGTGTGTGTGTATGTGTGTGTGTGTGTTTGTGCAAGTGAGTATGTTCAGACACAGGCCAGCCATTCAGCGGTCAGGCCTGATTAATGCTGAAGCACGGCCTGCCCTCGGCCCCAATCACTGCTCAGTGCATGCACACACATGCACGCACGCACAGACACACACACACACACACACACACACACACACTCACACACACACACAGAGTACAGCAAATGGACTACAGTATTCTATGTGACTGATTGTAAGCAGAGCCATGCACAGGATAATATACACACCCTCCACCAGACACTGCAGGCAGATGGAGAACATGATAAACACAGAGGGAAGAAGCTGGCAGAGGAAAAGAAGGAAAGTAAAGTCTGTGTGTGAATGTGTTTGAACTGTGTGTGTGTGTGTGTAGCCGCTGATGCCGGAGCTCTAGCATGGCTTTCTGATGTAAACCCTAGGCTCTCAGACTCTGAATACATTAACCCTAGCCAGCCAGCCATCCGGACAGCCATTCTTCCAGCAGTCTTTCAGCGGCACTGACAGCTTTTCGGTCCGTCAACTGGCCGACTGGTATGTTAACTCTAGTCACCCAGTCAGCCCCTTCAGTCAGTCAGTCAGTCAGTCAGTGTGTCAAGCGATCAGACAGCTTTTCAGCCAGCAAACCAGGCAGCCAGTCCGCTCTCCTCTGGTCTCCAGTGACAGGAGCGATCAAGGCTAGAGGCGGACTCCGTAATAACATCCACAGGGAAGGAATAGGCTCTTTTCAAGTGCCGCCAAGAAGGACTTTGGTAAAATGCACCCCAGTGCCCTAATTCATGACATAGTATTAAAAAAAAAAAAAAAAATGGAAGGAGGAAGGGGGGCACGGCGGTGAAGAGAGCGTTATTGATGACTGATGTAGCCCAGTAGGAAGGGGAGGGAGAGAGAGATAGAGAGACACAGAGAGAGAGAGAGAGAGACAGAGAGAGAGAGAGAGAGAGCAAGAGAGAGAGAGAGATGGTATGTAGTAGTCAGTGAGTGAGCAAGTGAGCAAACAAATAGCAGAGTGACTGAGTGAATGGGAAACTGAATCATATATACAAGTCAGGTAATGAGTACAAACAGACGGTTTTCTCAACCAGCATGGAGTGTTTTATTATATCCCATGTTGATGTTGGTTGTGCCTAAAGCCAGGGGTGGGACGCAGAGTTAAAAGGAAGGGAAAAAAGTGAAAGGGAAGGGGTGTGTGTGTGTGTGTGTGTGTGTGTGTGTGAGTGTAAGTGTGTGTGTTTCAGGGGGTAGAAAAGAGCGGGAACGTGCTGGTATGACAGAACGATGGTTCTCCTCTGGCTGACAGCCTAATTTCAGCTCCCTTCCTCTGTGTGTGTGTGTGTGTGTGTGTCTTTGTGTGTGTGTGTGTGTGTGTGTGTGTGTGTGTACGACAGGAAGACAACAATTTAGTCTCATTTGCTATTATAAAAGAGCAGAACAGAGCAATGGCCCTTCTAGTTCCCACCACAGCAGCACCACTAAGCCCCGAGGGAGGGATGGATGTGGAGAGAGAGGGAGAGAGAGAGAGAGAGAGACAGAGAGAGAGAGAGAGAGAGAGAGAGAGATTGTAGAAAAAAGGATAGAGGGAAGATGAGAGGGAGGTAGGGCAGGAAGAAGGGAGAAAGAAGGAAGGAGAGAAGACAAGGGGAGAAATAGGAGGAAAAGGAGGAGCTGCGTAAAAGGTAGAACCTGGAGGGTGTGAAGGACATGCAGAAGGGTTAGAGAGGGAGAATGAACATGCGAGAGGCAATGTAGGTGTACAAGAACAAGGGAGAACACACACACACACACACACACACACACACACACACACACACACACACACAGATGTCCTCATGTTAGATTGTTCTAACCCCATCCCTTTTAAAAGACAACACTTCCAACTGAATGCCCATCTCAATCATCATTGGCCTGAGCATACAAACATCCCCAAACACACTGCTATGCACACACACACACTCAAACATACCTCCCGCCATACACACACACACACACACACACACACTAACACACACACAGAGCTTGTTTAGTGAAAACATCTGGATATAATTACCAACTCGACGGAAAGCCGAGCAACAGCTTTTGTTGCCTCTGGAGGTTGAGGGGCGGTATTTGTGTGTGTGTGTGTGTGTGTGTGTGTGTGTGTGTGTGTGTGCGTGTGTGCATCTGTGCATGTATGTGTGTGCTTGGTAGTGCGAGAACAAATGGCACCATTATTTAGGCAGGGGGAAGAGAGAGACAGAGAGAGTGAGGGGGGGGACAACTATCGCGCTACTATTTGATGATGCTGAAACAAGGTTAATTTGTTACATTACGAAAATTAGACGGGACAGTGCCGTTTGGGTTTTGATTAGATCAACACTTACAATGTCATAAAATGTAAAGTCTTTTCCCACCATTTTCCACCGAACAAAACAGCGTGACTGATACTGACAATATCAAGGGATATCATGCACACAAATGACAAATAGTGGTATTAAAGAAAGAAAAAAGCTTTATGAGAGGGAGCAAAAAGTGACTTACCCCTACCCCTCCACATGGCAGCCTCACAAACATGGAACTCACTGAACCTGAAGAGAGACAGAGAGAAAGAGAGAAAGAAAGAGGTGAGAGAGGCGAGGCGGTAACCCTTGTGGACTCACACGGTACGGCGGGTGCTATGACCTCTGAACCAGAGCGTTTGACCCGGTGAACTGTTCCAACAGCGGGAGTACACAGGGGCGCGCTTTAATTGGGCTAGGTGAGGAACACAAATGTCTCTCTTTGCCCTCACAATCAAACACTCTCCCGCTACGGAGGGAATCAAGACTCTAGGCCAGCGAGAGATTTGTGTCTCATCTTGGAAACTGGCAGTTTTCTGAATGCCAGAGAGGTTACAATTGGCTTGTAGTTACAACTGGCTTCAATTCAAAATGCAAATTAAAATTCCAATTCACCTATTAATGACAGAACTTCCATTTTCTTTGCAGATTGGAAATAATTGGATATACCCTTTTTATTTCAAAATAACCCAATTTCATTTTACTTTCTTCTTAAATTCCACTGTTTTGTCTCTGAATTGAACTGAATTGAAATTGACTCCTGACCCTGGTTACACTTTACCGAACTAGAGATACTGGAATGCAAAGTTTCAAGATTACAGCAGTGAACATGTGAAGCTCAATGGCTCATTCACACTGCCATGGTTAGGGGTGCAATTCCCACTGGGCCACCCACGCTAAAAATGTATGCAAGGTTGTGTATGGCAGTTTGGATCAGTGCCCAACAAATGGCACGTTACTGGAATGATAACTAATAAAAAAAAAATACATTTCTTTTTTCTCCCTGGCATGCTGACAGCAGGTTACAGTTTGTCTTAAGGGAAAAATAATAAATGAAAAAAGTTACAATAGCTACTAATGGGGTAACAATGAATTTCATATTCAGAATATGTTTATTACATATGTGAGTGTCTTTTAGGAATATTTGTATCCCTATTAACTAGTTCTGCTCCCTTTGTGGTTCTACAACAGTTTGCTTTTCCACTTACTTCTCCATTTTAATTTCTCAGTGCATGTGCTTCCACCTGTCTGCCTTGCCTCACACAGGAGTGGCTGTCTGGTAAAAAGACTGGACTGTAAGGGGAATTTATGTCTCCACTGGAATGAAAGCAAAGATGGCCACTGGGGTTTGTCCCTTGCACACACACAGACCGCCGAGGCTACACCTGTACTTTAAGCCACCAAAGGCCAAGGCCTAAGTGACTAAGCAGCCTGTGGGACATTCAGGTTAACACTCCGTTTCAGCGGGCCCTCACCTCCAATACTTTATTAGATTGGACTCTTTGTTATGACATGGCTTAAGCATTAAAGCAGATTCATTTAACAGATGCTGTGGATTCGTGGCATTCACAAGTTGAGCTAGAAGGAGACTGTGGGAGTTAAATATCATGGACAAGAGAATGAGGAGACCAGCACAATAGATTTACATTTAGCCGGCTAGTGCTAACAGCTATGTTTACTGTATGGTCAAACACACAAAGCTATAGCATACTGAATGTTGAATGTGTCCACTGGCATGTAGATAGCAGCATGTTGATATATGTATAGTCTCCTGTCTGCTTTGCACTGCACCTTTGCACTGAATCTTAGTTCGGCTGTACTTGTACCATGCTGATCAGTATGAACAGTAAAAGTCTCAAGGTTGCCGATATGTTTCTGTTCCAATTTCGTGTTCCTGTACATAGTACTTAGTCTGATTTTGATGTTTCTAAATAAACACTTGGAGGAAACCTGTTTTCCCAAATGTTCTTCTTTGACACCTTTTACATTTTTAAGTGAGAAAAACCTGTATCATTGTCCAACTCATAAAAATGAAATACATCACCACAATGCCCTGCTAGTCTTAAAGCCAATGCGGCTAATTAGGCTAAATATCGCTGTGTGATGAGCAGTTGGCCTGTAGCACGGCTAGAGGCCAGATTGCCTAAAATGAAAATAACGATGAGGAAATCTGGTGGATCAGCTCAACTCTGGAAGGAGTGTGTGAGTGAGTGTGTGTGTGTGTGTGTGTGTGTGTGTCTTACAGTCTAGTTTCTGCCGCAGTGGGTTGGTTCCGTACAGCAGGACGTGGGCCTCAGAGTGGACTGTCTGTAACTCCTCCAGAGAGGCCTTCCTACCACGGATACACTGGAAAGAGGAGAAGATAGAGATAAAAAAAAGAGACAGAGAAAGAAAGAAAGGAAGAAAGAGACAAACTACATAAGTCCAGATTTTGATCTACAGCCCCCCCCCCCCATCCAAATTGCCATAGTCAGCCAAAAAGAGGGCGAGGGAGGGGGAGAAGTAGGTGGTTAAGGGCAACACCTGCTGCAATCAGGGAGTGGTAGTACATAAAGGGAGGTCCAAAGGTGTCTGTATGTGTGTGTGTGTGTGTGTGTGTTAACCAAAGGCAGAAAGAGAGAGAGGGAGAGAGAGAAATGGCCAGGTGGCAGCAGTCTCTTACTGTCCCCGGTAGTAAAGTAAGACTCTTATTATCATGATTAAACACAGGCCGACTATAACTGACCCTGATACCACCAGAGAGAGAGAGTGAGAGAGAGAGAGGGAGAGAGAGAGAGAGAGAGAGAGAGAGAGTAGAAAAAAGGATAGAGGGAAGATGAGAGGGAGGTAGGGCAGGAAGAAGGGAGAAAGAAGGAAGGAGAGAAGACAAGGGGAGAAATAGGAGGAAAAGGAGGAGCTGCGTAAAAGGTAGAACCTGGAGGGTGTGAAGGACATGCAGAGAGAGAGAGAGAGAGAGAGAGAGAGAGAGAGAGAGAGAAAGAGAGATAGTGTAAGAGAAATGTGGGAAAAAGACAGAGAAGGTGCACAGCTAAATGATCTGGGGACTTGCTCTCTGCTGGGTTAGTTGACTACAGTATAACTACAGTTATACAACTAGGCTTATGGGGAGATCAGGGAGAGAACACACACACACACACACACACACACACACACACACACACACACACAAGCAGTATGATGCAAGAAAGATCAAGTCTCATTTCTGGCAATTATACTGCATTTAGAGCACTTGGGAGACGAATGAAGAGGTGAATGCTTTTGGTATGTGTGTGTGCATGTGCGTGTGCGTGTGCTGGCATGCAAGCACAAAAGAATATGCTGTAGCACATGTGCAAAGCCAAGATAAGATGATGATTGTTTGTTCTTTGCCACTACATAATCTATCAGACAACGCCATCGCTCCCAGGCCAGGGCAATCAGTCACAGCACAACAAGAGCAAACAGGTCTAATACTCTACTGTTACACCGACAGCATGATCTGACCTACAGAAACAAAACAAACAGAACTTCTAAAGATCCACTTTAAATTCTTCTGAATTTAGGAAGGGTAAACTCATCCTGGATCTTTTTCAAGCCGTCACCCCAAAGTATGTGATTTTTTTTATCAATGGGAGAGACAAGAGCCAACAGAAACTGGCTATACACTGCCCCCTTCTGGCCATGATAACAAACTGCACTTTTGAGCTGAAATGGACTTTGTGGATAGTGGCTTGGTTTGACATCATTAATCTCTGAAACTATTTACTTTTAAACTTTCATAAGATTACAAGACAAATGTTTTTTTTATAACACTGACCATCCTACAGTACAAAGAGGCTGAAGTATTTGAGCTTTGGCATCTTTGCATCTGCTCAAAAACAATGAATGCTGTGCGTGTCCTGAAAGTTATTTTACATGCTGCCTGTTGGTGAGCACATTGTGTACTTCCAGTTTTTATTCTGGCCTTCCCATGTGCATTGAATGTTAGTTCTCAGTATGTTTTATTTGGTCCACTGTTATGATGTGTATATTGCATGTAACTGTGCCGTAAGATTTTAGAGGAAAATAAGGAAATGTTGGTATTATAGATGTACCAGGAGGACAGAATGACACTACATCAGAGTGGTATTTTTTTTGGTACTCAGCCCACTGAAACTCTATGATATTAAAAAGGTTTGAATTGATGGCAGTGTTTGAGGGATAATTTATATTTTGTCTAGGGTATTTTTAGGAGTATTTCACCAGACACTTGTCACTTTGGATTGGACAAAAAAGTGATTGTCCAATTCACATATCTTGTTGACCACAGACTGTCCCCACAAAGAAACACAATATGAACAGATGGACAAATTAACTATGTTCATCTTGTTTAGAAGAATCTCCCCAGGAATAAATAAAGCGTCTTGCTCTCTGTCCGTCTGTCTGCCTATATAACTAGGTCTCCATCTATCTATGTATCTACACATGCACATACATAAGTCTCTCTCTATTTAAGTATTGTGACATCCATCTATCTATGAAGCAGTGACTCTGTGGTGAAGTATGGCTGTGGACTTACCTCACAGTGAGCCCTGAGGCCTGTTTCCTGCAGTCGGGACCAGATGCTCTGGATGCGGCCGGCATGCTCTGGGTGGCTGGTGGTGTTGCCACACATGCACTGGTGCTTCTGCATCAGAGAGTCATACACCAGGCCTGGGGAATACACAAACCGCCACACACAACACATATAAATGTATGTTTCAGAGCAACTGTGCATTGTTATGACCTCACCTATACACTCACACATTAGAGTACACATATATATATATATATATGTGTGTGTGTGTGTGTGTGTGTGTGTGTGTGTATATATATATATGTATTTATTTATATATATATATACAGTATATATATATATATATATATATATGGGCAGTATGCATGCATTTCCAGAGGGCCTGAAGTTGCAGTGTGTTTGTGGCCAGTGTTTCGACAGGGGCGCGAACTGTAAGCAAGTACAAGGCCCGTATTAAATGTTTTGTTTCAACACACCTGTAGTGAAACGGGGCTTGGCAGGCGGCTCCTGTACTACCATGGGGAAGGAGGCAGAGGCTGGAGATGACTGAGCCCTGGAGAGGGGGCGGTGCCCAGCGAAGCTGATTGACAGGCCGGCCGCCTCCATGGAGGCTTGGTAGTTCCTCAACTGGTGGATCCGCTGCTGCTCTAACAGCAGAGCCTGCTGCTCTCTCAACCATACACACACACACACACACACACACACACACACACACAGACGCACGCACACACACACACACACAGTGACATGTATGTATTGATACTTGGACTGCAATACCTTTCCCTAGCCAGAAGATGGCACTGAATACATGCAAAGTAATGGTGCAGTCATACTGTACAATAAAGGCTGCATAAATAAGTATAGTAGATATTGTATTAGACAGTGAGTTACTACTAATAATATGTAATAGACATGAAATTAACAAGTATAACTTTTTTTTTCTTTTATTCAGTTGTGCCAAACGATTTTAGCCAAGGTGCCTTCATGATCGCAAAACTTTTCTGATTCTGTATGGAGTTGAACTGGTAAACCTGGTGTAGAGGGTTCAAATGACAACATCACATAATTCCAAATATGGAAGTGCTTCAGGGCAGCTTGCATCATTTTTATATAAGAGTTATTAAAAGCAATATACACCACAAGTTGATGAATGAATATTAGACAAACTGTTGCTTAACCTTGAGCTTTTACAACACATTTCATATGAGCCTTCACTGCTCCAGTGTCTGCAGCCAAGGTGAGGGACAAGAATTACTACTTTAAGATGCTAGCTGGGGACAGGAGCTGGGTCTGCCAGGTCTGTGCAATACTATGATCAGTCTCCTTGGTTCACTGGTATTCTCATAAATATTCATGACCAGTGACTGGGCCTTTGGGTCAATGTGCACTGTGATTGATTCTCTTGCTACCATACTTGAGATTTTTGAAGTAGTGCTACTCCAAGTACTTTTAAAAGTCTGTACTTTTATTTGAAGTGTCTTTTGACAAGAATAATGAGTACAATGAGATCTATCATTTAATCTAAACCCCCTTTATTATTGACTTGACCTCTCATTGTTAATACTAGTCCTCTTCATGTAATTAAAAAAGGGACCAGGCTCAAATCTTGGGCTAATGATGCCCAATCAAATCTCTTACACAAAAACGGGCAAAATGGGTAATCAGTTAAATTTTCATAATGATTTTCCTGCGAAAGCGACTTACAGTAAGTACGTGAAAACTGCACTCGAGTATCTACGTCCACCCGAGTAAAATATTGAAGTGTCTTTTCCACCCAAAAAAGTCTCACTGAGCTTTTCTGTCGTTCCATTCTAATGGGCGTGTCTGCCTGGACTACGGGCGCCATGGTGACAGTGAGAGGAGTGGCTGATTGGATTTGGCTGAGCAGACAGCTGGGATTGGCTAGACAGGAGAGGACATGGTGTTCTGGCTCTGTGTGTGTGTGTGTGTGTGTGTGTGTGTGGGCACAGATAGAGTGAGTGCAATAAAGAAAAAGAAAGAGAAAGTGTGTTTGGGGCTTTGTATGTGTGCATGGATGAGTACTGCATTTGTGCAAATTAGAAGAGTGAGTCTGTGTGTGTGAGAGTTAGAGGGTCTGTGTGTGTGGGTGTATGTATTTTGCATGCATGCATGCGGATGTGTGTGTCTGTGTGTGTGTGTGTGTGTGTGTAGTTTCCTGGTCCATAGGGAGCTGTGCTAGGGAGTAGTGTGGAGGTGGTTAGTCTGCCCTCAGCCATTCACAGAAAGCCCACTACACTGGATTAGTAGGAGGATTAGTATGAGCATGTGTGTTTGTACATGTATGTGTGTGTAAGTGAGCAAAGGAGAGAGAGAGAGAGAGAGCGAGAGCGAGAGTTATCCATGGCGTGGGTGTCTTTTTTTCTTGACATGGAAACAAAACTTAAAAGTAGCTTAAATTGTGCCGAAAAGTGACGAACAGAGAGACAGGCAGGCGGGAAGGCAGATCGAATGTAGCGTGTAATGTTTCAGTCAGTCACTAGCTCCATCTGTCACTGCTGTTACATCTCTCTCACCCATTTGGCTTAAAAACTCTTCACACACCACGGCACGGGAGGAGCTGGCCGTGAAAAAACGCTCTACAGTGTCTAGCCATCGTCGGTTTAAATGTGAATGTAACTACATATTGAGAAAATTAATGATAGTGAGATGAAGGCTAAAGAAGAAGGATTTGATGCTACCTTGGGATGCTAGATGAATGCAAGTACGAAGCTTGCAGGCAGATGTGGGTTTTTTACAAACAAGCGAACAGAGTTTCTTTCTTTTGGAATCTGCTTTTCAATTAACTCAACTTTAATTTAACATCCCAATGCTAGCTCTTTGTTCGGCCTCTCCCATCTTTTTTCTCCTTCCTCCCCTCCGCTCCCTCCTACTCTACTCTTTGCCCCTTCCTCCTCTCCCATCCCCACCTGCACCCGCCCCTCCTGCACCCTAGGGCCTTACCTGTCGGAAGAGAAGCTCCTGCTCGGCCTGTCTTTCCCTCTGCTCCCTCTCCTCCTGCTCCTGGGGGTCTGGGGGCTCCTGCTTGATGACCAGCCCCCGCAGCGGCCCCGCCTCCTGGGCAGAGGTGGTGGAGGAGGACGAGGAGGAGGACGAGAGCCCCTGGTGCTCCCTCAGCTCCTCCTCTGTCTCCTCTGGATGACTCTGGTGCTGCCTGCCCGGCCCGGGGCCACTGGAGCCTGCAGCCGGGACCTGGTCGCTGGGCTTGGACATCATCTGGAGGAGGGGAAGAGAAGGGCAGGTTGGTGGTACAGCATGGTACTGCCAGGATGGTGGGTTCAATTCCCACTGGGGCGATCATTGCTAAAAATGAATTCTCACATGGAACTGTAAGGAGCTTTGGACATTTTTGGACACAAAAAATGCCCACTAAATGGCATATGTCTAGATTAGAGATGGACTAATACTGATACTAGTATGGGAAATCAGCTGATACCAGGCTAAAATAGAGCACCGGTATCAGATAATTCTTACCATAATAACAACATTTGATACCAAGAGCCATGTGTGAAATCAAAGTGAAAAAGGCAGCGACGTAAGATACTGTTAGATATCTTTGATGGAGACAATGTGATTGCCTATCAATCATTTTTGTCTCATGAACCGGAACGAATGGTCAAAGTCTGAGGAAAACAGAGAGAAACAAAGAAAGATTCTTCGATCCAAAAAAGGAGTTCAGCTTCACAAAACCACAGGAGAGAGCAGAAGAGAGGAGGGGGAAGGGTGAGGGGGGTGGTTTGAGGAAATCAAAGAAAGACTCCTAGGGAGGAGAAGAGATGCTAAGGACCAGAGAAACATTTGCAGAGCAGTATGATGCCGTCTTTTCAAACAGTCACCCCATTACTTGCATCGCTTTAACAAGTTATGATCCGTTGAAGATAGTTTTTCATTCTACATTTTTTTTTTTTTACAAAAACAGTATATGACAGCTAATATGAGTCTTAGACGCATTTAAACACTGTATCAAGTTTGCTGGCAATTGTACTTTTTGTAAACATGGAGCTAACACAGACTTGTATTTTGAGTAGTTCTGATGGGTTATAAGCTTATTTTCCATGTACAGGTTAAACTCCACCAAGAAACTCTGTGAATATATCTAGAATTTATATGGCTAAGAAAGGAGAAAAAGGGAGCAAAGCACACGAGAGAGAGAGAGAGAGAGAGCGAGAGAGAGAGAGAGGGAGAGAGAGAGGGAGGAAGAATTGGAGGGGGGTGATTGCCGGAATCTTGTTGTGGCAGCTGGGCCTGTCTCTGTCGCCACGGCAATGACAAGGGGAAAAACACATACACACACACACACACACCAAAGACCTCAACCTTGACGTGTAAGGTCATGATTGGAGTGGACCACTGTTTGCGGATGGAACATACACACACACATACACACACACAGAGGCCTGGCTGGCACGTCGCCCAGGGAACGGTGTATTGACGTCAGAGAGCAGGCTCTTGCCTCATCTCAGTCCCTCTTCTCCAAACAAGCTCCTCTTTTAACACTCCTCCACTCCTGCTGCACTGATTCCCTCTCTCTCTCTCTCTCTCTCTCTCTCTCTCTTCTTTTTGCTCTCAAAGTCTTTCCAAACCCTCCTTTTTGCAGAGGAAATAGAGGCTGTGATTTGAACTGTGAGGGGGACAGAAACTAAATAAACCTGTTGAATATGTTGGAAGAGGGGGGGCAGTGAGAGAGAGAGAGAGATAGAGAGAGAGAGAGAGAGAGAGAGAGAGAGAGAGAGAGAGAGAGAGAGAAACTGTGAGAGGTGACAGACATTTGTACTGCCATTTAAACAAACTCTTGACTCGTTCTCTCTGTCACTATCTGTCTCTCTCACAGTCTGCCCTCTCTCTTCTCTCTCTCTCTCTCTCTCTCTCTCTCACACACACACACACACACTCCCACAACAGCATTATGTAAGTGAGCATAGCACAATATTGGCTTAGCTGTCTCAGGTAATTCAAGGCAGCAGACTCATATTGGAAGTGTTTCAAGTTCTTTTCAAGCCTGTCTTTGTTGCCAACACCTCCACTCGTCGAGGCCAAATTTCAAGTCAGTAGGAGGGGTCCCTTTCATTATTGACTTGACTCAAAAATATGAGGGAAGAAAGGAGGAAGAGGACTGTTTGATTCACATTTTTCAAGTGGCGGTTGTCAAACAGCAGGTCAAATAAAAACAAACATGGCATACTTCTTTGACACTTGAAAGAATGGTTTGTTATCACTAAACTCATACATGTGTTAAGAATATTACATTACATTACATTACTCAGCTATTGCACTACTTGAATGGTGGTTATTGTTATTAACAAACATAATGGCTAATAATCCCAATATCAATAACAAGACTTAATGATAATAATGATGGTCCTAATTGTTTTCATGAAGTGGCATTTCATGCTATGAACTTGAGATTAATATGACTCAAACTATTATAACCCATACTTGAGTTATAATACTACAGTGACACGATCATCTATGACACCCATGAATTTTCACACTTGTCTTAATATCAATATACCCCACTGTTAAATTGTGACTCCAGTAAGCTAAATAACAGTGATTTACTACGATATAGCTCTCAGTAGATACTGACAACTAATTCTCTTTCTGCAGTAAAGTTTCCAACAATTTATTAATTTGTGCACTGTCAGTGTGAGACCAACATAGTACACATCGACTCTCAGACTCACAGATTTATTGGCCAAGCAAGTTTGCACAAGCAAGTTTGCAGGTCTACAGACAAACTTTTGCTGCTTGACTGGTTCCCAGTGATGAAAAGGGTGACAAAAATCATTTTTAAGATGTCAGAATTTAAGGAGATACTTTAAATAATTAAAAGCGGTGACACTGAAGCAGTTGATTATGGTGCCAATATTTTTTACTTGGAATTCACTCGTCAGTATTGCATCACAACTCCCTCAAGGTTATTATTGCTAAACACTAAGGGTTTTTTTTGTCTACCACTGACAAACCATTGGATCTGAGACTGAGAGCACTCAAGCCATTATGGTTCATATGCTGACATGTTTAGGGGATTACAACAGATTACACAGCCAAACTAATCTCATAGAGAATCACATGCCAAGGCATTTTACTGCTGCCCTCATTTGGCGTGAGCTAAGCTTTGTTGCATCAAAGTCAACTTTGTCTTTTAGACATTAAAGGCAAGAAAAATGGAAATGGTAATCATAGATTTTCATGGCACAACCTATTGGCTCACAACATCTGCAGCGAGCTCCTTACGCATTTGGACAGTGATGTGTGTGGTTATGGGCTTCATACTTATTACTTTGAAAGTGAAATGACACAATGACTCTGAGGTTAGAACACTGTGAAATGGGGCAGACCATGTATGAAACCCATCTTTTCAACAAGTACCTAATGTCACTCTACCCAATTGCTGTCAGAAAAACATCCCATCTACGTTTCTCCTTAGCTCGTTTTTTATTACATTTCCCAGCACTTTTCTGTGGTCAACACTTTCCTTTTCTGGCCATTATATGGTCACAGAAAGGGCAAACTAAGGCTCTGACATTGTCACCTCTTACTATTAGTTGCTTGCGGGGTCAAAAATTAATGAGGGCTTGGGGCAAAAACAGGCCAAAAAAATGACCCCGATAATTAGCAGTACTCTTCTTCGCATTTCACCCTGTTCACTTTTTTTTTTTTTTTTTCATTGAGTTGTCAAATATTCATGTGCAAATATGACTACTGTCACCTGTGGGCCACCGTTAGTGATTCATGGGAGCCTGAGACCGGGCGATTATTTCCAGTGCATTCTGGGTGAGAATATGGAGAGTTCTTTAGTCACAAAAGAACCAAACATGCAGCCTGGAGCAGTTGAAAGTTGCTCTAGTTGTTACTATATTGTGGTTTAAATTAAAAACATGTTAGTGGTACAAATTTAGCATTTATTTGCCAATATGCAATGCAGTTCAGTAAATTCGCCAATTTGCCCCTAAAAATCAGATAAAGGAGGCAAAAACATTCCCTCTGGAAAAAAACCCCAGTTAATTTCTTACCCTGGTTGCTTGTAATGCGGGTGATCTAGTAACTGAAGCTTACTCTACTGTTCGCCCTGGATAAGAGCATCAGCTAAACACCTAAAATGTAATGAAAGTGAAAATAACCAGGTTTTAGACCTGAGCTTGACTAGTCATGCCAGAGTGGCTACAGCCTGCGGTCCAGGAGCTGGAGGAGTCAGCTAGTGGTGGCCACAACCAAACAACACAGGAGAATGGAGCTTAATCCTGTTGGAATGTCACCACACACACACACACACACACACACACACACACACACACACACACACACACACACATACCCAGAGAGCAGGAGGAAAAAACAAAACAGCAGCAGCTCTCAATATATACCCCTGCTTTATACTGACCTTATGATGCTACAAACTCCCTAATTGCCTTGTGCTCACACATACTCCCACACGCACCCACGCAAACACACACCAAGCTGGAGTGTCACATTTCCTGTGTGGCCATATATGGAGGCAGCTTCCTCCGGAGCGCAGTTGCCAAGGTGACAGGGAGAAGCAGGCACACAGAAACTCAGACCGGCAAGACTCGCTAGAAGACTTGATGACTGCTGGCTGATTCATCCTTCTCTTGGAATATGGACAAGGCTGGCATTCTAGCACTAGCACACAGACACACACACACAGAGATACAGACACAGACACAGACAAAGACACACACACACCTTGTTGATGATGTGCTGCTGTTGTTGCTGCTGCTGTTGGAACTGCTGTTTGTGTTTCTCCAGGAACTGCTGGTGCTGCTGCTGGACCACCAGCTGCTGCAGGGCCTGGGCCTGTCCGCACTGCTGCTGGGGCAGGGGGGCCGACTGGGTTCTGCCCAGGGGACGGTGGCCCCGCGCCAGCTTGGAGACCGAGGGCGACTGCAGCGGGAGGCCACCCAGACCCACTGTGGTACAGAGGGAGAGGTTAAGAGGTTAAGAGGAGGTGTGGAGGAGGCACGGGAGAGACTAGGTGTAGGAGGATAAGACTAAGTCCTAATTGCAGCGGCACAGGTTAGAATCCAGTCTGTGCCCTTTGCTGCATGTCATCCCCTCTCTCTGTCCTGTCTTCCCTGTCAACCTAAACTGTGACTGTCTAATAAAGCAGAAATGCCAAAAAAATAATCTTAAAAAAGTAATTTGTTCCTTTACTTAGTAAGGTAAGTAGCAATTTACTCTTTATAAAAAATAACTGGTTACTACTTTTGTGTCACCCACTTCAAAGACATGCTGTAGCAATATGGCTTGTGCTGCCAACTGTGTTGTTGATCATTGTTTTAAAATGCAATGCAAGACTATTGCTGTTTTTAAAATGGTAAGACAATTTCACTTATACCAAGCATACTTTTGTGTTGGATTGTGTTGCTTCAATTAGCAGCATGTTGTCTGCATGAGATGTGGGATTTTCACTTTTTTCAAAAAATTCTCTAACAAAAATGAAACAATATGAGAGAAAAATAAAAGTAACAACATTGTAATTTTGAAAAGTAACTAAAAATGGATTACAAGAAAAGTACAAAGTAAACCCTAACACTGGGTGGGACTGCCGCAAAGTCCTTGTACTACGTGCGTCAGTATGTACTGTATGACTCAATCAATATATCGCCATCATGTGACCAAGGCCAATTCCTGTTCATTTATTGCACTTGGTGAACTAAGCGATTCCGAATCTGAAGTCAGTCAAGAATTCAAACACCAGCTACTCACAGCTGAAAAGTTACAGAGAAAGTTTAGTGTTGCAGTGTGTACTGACCTAGTGGATTGTGGGCCTGCTCCAGCAGCACCATGTGTTGGAGGAGGGGGCTGTGGCCGGCCGTGCCCCCCCCAGCCGCCTCCCTCTCCAGGGCCGAGGCTGCCAAGTAGGAGGGCAGGTGGGCGGCGGGCAGGAAGGGAGGGGTCAGAGGAATGCCCTGCTGTAACGCAGGCAACGCCAGACGACTCTCACCATCTTGGTGCCCCGATACCACCTTGACAGAGAGAGAGAGGTTGAGACAGAAGGAGAGAAAAAGACAGAGACAGTGAGAGAAAAAAACACAAAGAGAGACAGATGGATGGGGACAGGGAAGGACAAAGAGAGAGCCAGAGAGAAGGGGGATGGAGAGAGTGAGAGACAGAGATGCAAAGAGAATCCAAGAGAGACAGGGAGAAAAAGAAAGTGAGAAAAGAGAGAGAGAGACACAGCAAATACAGATAAAGAGAGAAATTGATCACTCAGTGCTTTCTAGGTGCACCAGCACTTTCTAGTTGCTTCGGGTGGAATGACTGGAGTCACTGAAACTACGCTGACTTGAAAAACTCCACCTGTTAACACCAATGTACTGTGGAAAATACAGTGTTGTTGCAGCTAAGAGAATCACAGAACAAAATATTTAATTCATGCGTTGACTTAGCCACTACAGTTAGAAAATCAGCACCGAAAATTGGCACCGATGAGTTTGTAACAAAATTACTGAGATGTGCCATGTTGGACTCTATGTGCATAGACTGACTACAAAGACAACAATACTGTGACTTGTGATTACTAGTGTGAACTGTGAATGTTGTCAGTGTGTTTGCATGTTGTCCACTGTCACGCTATGCTTTCTGTACAGGCCTTGCGAACTGAAGGTTCTTCGGGATAATGAATGGTATCATATCATATTGTATTGTGTACTCACAGTGCTTGCAGGACCTGTGGCTGGCAGGCCCAGGGTGATGTTGGGCAGAGAGGGGGAGGTGTAGAGAGAGAGCTGGCTCACTGAACCTTCCCTAGCAGCCAGCCTCTGGAGCAGGGAGGCCTGGTGACACACACACACACACACACACACACACACACACACACACACACACACACACACACACACACACACACACACACACACACACACACACACACACACACACACACACACACACACACACACACACACACACACACACACACACAGTTTAGACACACAGTAGATACAGTGTTACATACATATCTGTTCCTCCTTCTCTATCTCTCTCACACACACATACACAGCTTGATCCCTTAGTTGAAATAAACAGACCGGTCTGGTTTTCTACTGGAGCCCTCTGGTCGCCTGTCTGCCTCATGCACATGCCCCTCATATACACACACATTTGCATAAATAAACAAGCATACACACACACAGGCAGGCATGTTGGTTACCTCTCCTGGGCTGCTGGAGATGGTGACCCCGTTCTCGTTGGGGATGTTACTGGAGCTGTTGTTGGGGGAGCTGGGGCCGGAGCCTGGTGCACTGCTACATGCAGACTCTGGAAAACACACAACACAGAGATGGGGTTCTTCAAACATGCCGGCCTGAGCCAATCAGCTTTCCAAGCTGAATCATGTGACGCTGTCATTCCTCACTCATGTTGATGTTCCAGAAGGTTTGAAGGTATTTTTTAAAGGGATTTTGGAGCACATTAATCACTATAATATACAGATTGGAATTAGTTTCTTTGCAGAAATTTGACACACCCCAAAGATGACTGAAGCACTTTTTGAAACAGTTACATGATGACAATAAAATAATAAAATGCCAGACATAAATTAATAACGGCATTACATCTGATCAAAGTCAAACAAAGACAAAAATGCAAAGTTTCCTGCTCTTAATGATTTCTAGCATGTTACCTTGTCTCTCAAAGTGCTGGGAAAATCAAAAGCTGTACACTACTATCACTGATACTAACTGAAACAACAGACAGAAGCCAGTGACAGGGAAGCTCACCAGCCATGTCCAGGGAGCGCTTCTTGGCCGTAGCGATGGGACCATCTTTCCTGCGGAGCAGAGGGCTGCTGCGGCGCTCCGTCACCTTCTGTTTTAGCCGGGAACGCAGCTTCAGGTTGGGCTCAGAGGCTGGGAAGCACACAGAGACAGGGACAGGGAGGAGGGTTTACCCAAAAGGTTGAAAAGTTTCAGTTTTGTTCTAAAATAAGATAAATCATTTGAAAAAAGTAGCACCCACTTTTACAATATGAGTGATAACACAATATTGAAAGAAATGTTACTTTTAAGAAGGACAGCAGGTATCTTAAGTCTGTGGCAGGAAAAATGCTAACGGTGCAAAGTGGATATTTTAGGAATATGGAATGAGGAAGGAACATAATGAACAGAAGAGAAACCTGCAGTAGAACAGACAGTAGTTCCTTCTGACTACATCGGTGGGGTTGAGACTTTTCATGGTTAATAATGGCAATGGGACAAAACTAAAATTACACTCATGTTATCCTTTAAATGTAAAAGTGTAATGCTGGCCAAGTAGAAAAAAAGGTATTGTCATCCTGGAAACATCGACCCTACCCACTGCACTCTGCACTAGTTTGGATGAACACACATTTTTGAATACAACGTTAATAATGACATTATGTGCTGTCAATATATGTTGTTATGTGGTTGCATGTAAAGCTCTAAACGTGAAGCTCTATGAATGGGTAGAGCAAGGCAGTGCCAGGGTTAAGGGTTTGATTCCCAATGGGGCCACCCATGCTAAAAATACACACTGGTGCTGTAAGGTGTTTAGGATAAACACATCCACCAAATGGCACATGCTAATACGTTATGTTCAAAACTAGACACATGGCTGTGTTAGAAATGACACATTCTTTCTAAGACTGTAGCTGTGACAGTCAGCTATGTGGTGGATTGCTGGGCTACACAAGTGGGAGCTTGTTTGCGGGCATGTAGTCAGGCTAACGAGCTCGTCCCTATAGGCCATGCTGTACGTGTTGGCAGACTGATTCAGGAGCTGAGGTTAGCCACCACCATGTGACAGTGGGAAGCGCTGCAACAGGGGGGAAGCAGCCAATTGGCAGCTTTCTTGACCCCACACTTAATGATGCTGCCTCCACGCTCTGCTAATGAACACTGCTTGTTTCCAAACACTCTCAATTAGAAAAACTGCCAGAGTGTGTCTGAGTGTGTTTGTATGTGTTTGCGGGTATGGGCTAGTGTTTGTCTATTTCTATACTTGTTGGGGCTTTGCCTGCAAACAGATGCTCCCATTCTGAGTTTGCTGTGTACAGTAGAGGTGGTGTGGAGGGCATGCAGCTACAAGAGGGCGGGGAGGAGAAGAGGCGAGCATAATTCTGGGAATCTCGTCAGGTCAGGGAGAGGGCCTGCCCTTTTCTGGCCGATTCCTCTTTGGTCTCTCTCTGCCAGACTCCCCCGGACACAGGCAGCTTTATTCCCTCCTCCAATGCCTTCCTTCCGTTCAATTAGTTGGAGCTGGACCGTTGACCGATGGTTGACCCAATGCTCGTTCTACGCCCTTGTGTCAAACGGATCCTCACGCTACGTTCATTAGCCTCAGAGACGGAGCTGGGCCTTTTGGGTACGGCCCCAGTAGAAGCCATTGGTTCAAGGCCTTAGTAGACTTACTCAGGCTTACTGCAAACAAACCTTTTTGCTTCCTGTAGCCTTGAATGCTAATCAAGGAAAGATGAGGCTTCACCTAGTCTTAATGCACTTGAAATAGGTGCGGGCACTTACTATGCTTTCTGGTCACTGGGGACGAGATGACCTTTTGAGAGTGTGTGGGATCTATAATGTATAAGCACTTTTTGCAAATGCACTTTCAATTTTAAGGGGGACATGCGGTTGAACTTATCAAACTCGATTATAAAAAAGTAGCGCTTCTTCTAAGTGGAGGGCACTCTTCCAAAAGTCTTTGTTAAGAGGATTGGGGTGGGTCAGGATGAAATGCCATGCATTAGCTGAACTGGATGGCTTGGAGACTGTGAGAGGCAACAGAGAGATTGGAGTATAGTATGGTCAAGTTCAAATTTTCAGAAGGGCCTAATGCAAGGGACATTATAGCAGTTTTGAGATTTTGGAATTACCACCAGACAAAAATTATGTTAAGAACAGGTCAATAAGTGCTAATATGATCTAGAAAAAGGCAGAATTTAAGTTACTTTGCTTTGGTCTTGCTTTCTGACACTTTACACAAGGCTCTTGGTATCTGTTTAATCAATGCACACGCACATTGCAGTACATGAATGAAGGCATTTGTTGATGAGGCCATTGTGTATTTGACACAAAAATAGCTTGTGGCATGCAGCATTATTTGGGAGCCCATTTTGTTATGAATGCGCTGTAAACAACCGAAAAAGACAGCGTTCGTTAATGATGGGAATATGAGGATAAACATGGTGCTAAGACCCTGGCTGAGCTCTTACTGTGTGTTAAAAAGACTATACCCTTAATTTATCATTGTTTTAGATGGCATCTAACCACAATGCTTTTTACATGAGATCCTTATTATATGAGACGCAGTGTCTGAATTGCTACTGTCAAAAGTGGATATTGGTATGTCTTGCTATATGAGTGCTTGCAGACAATAAACAGGTGCTCATGAAACAACCGACATAACTGAGTCAGTGTTGCGGTTATATATATACTGTATACATACAGTACAGTACAGTACTTTCAATGGTATGTTTTGTCTGTTTGCACTGTATACGAGTTCCTGTTCCTGTAGCATGTGTCAGTATACAGACAGACAGAGAGATAAACAGTCCAGTAGCTGTGTATGCTGTCAATAGTGCAATAATCTAACACTCTTCTTTTGGTTAAGGGGTACGGTCTCTCTACCCACAAGGCCACAATGCCACACAAAACAGGTTTCTGCACCAATGTCACCATGACAAAAAAAAATCCTGTAAATTGTACTTGACAAATGAAGTGATGTGATTTATTAGATCATATCAGGGACGCAGCAAACGCGATTAGCCTCCGCTGTGAAGGTCTTCTGACGCTGGGCTGAGGGAGAGGGAGAGAGGGAGAAGGAGGAGTGGGTAGAAGGAGAGTGGGAGGAGTGAACTGAGTGAGTTTCAGAGGGATGGAGAGAGAGAGGGAGGAAAGGATGGTTAGAGGGAGGGAGGTAGTGGTGGGGGGGCTGTGTTGATGTAGGCAAAACACTTACGTGTGTGTGTGTGTGTGTGTGTGTGTGTGTGTGTGTGTGTGTGTGTGTGTGTGTTGTGAGGGGGGGTCTTGCAGCATGTCCGTACATTGCACTGGCAGCCATGGGGGTGTTCACCTCAGGACGCGGTGACTTTGAAGGGTGTTAATGCCGGCTGGGCAAAAGCACACAAACACACACACACACACACACACACACACACTGCAGAGGCCCCCGGCTGGCTTTCTGCTGACGCCAGAGTTTTAAAGTAGCCCTCTCTCCCCCTCCCTCACCTCCATCCATCTCCTTCTCTCTCTCCTCCTCCTCTCTAATTCCCCACTTCTCTCCTGCCCCTGGTGTTACTTCCTCTTTCCTTTATTTTTGTGCCTCCCTCCCTCTCTCTCTCTCTCTGCATGCTTTCATATTGTCCTTGGTCTCAGCGATGACTTGAGAACAATAACCTATTTGTTCTGTTTGATATTACTAGATAATTAAGTTTTTGCTGCGTTAGTGTTTCTCTTAGTGTGCCGCCCTGTGTAATATACGTGATTTCCAACATTATTACTACAAGACAGCAGCTAATTTCCTTGGGTTCTCTCATCCACGCTCGCACCATCTGCTAAAAACTAGAGCAGCACAAAACACTGCACGTTAGTCAGTCCTCGTCTCTGCCCAGTTGGCGGCATATTGGATACCTGATTAAAGGCCTGTAAAAGTGGTGCTTAATATTTCAAAAGGGAGTGGAGTAGGAAACTGGTTCTCTGATACAAAACATATTGATCAGCTGCTCATCCACTTTGACAGATGGGAGCCCCGAGCTGTCAGAGTCATGCTGGGGGAAGCCGTGCTGCTCCTCCGAGGAGAGGGAGGGAGGGAGGGTGGGAGGTCATTTATGGGAATCGATACAGCAGTTTGCCGAAACTCATCAATGGATTCTCGGCTTCCCAGAAATGTCACGTATGGATTAGTCTAGTATATATAACTTCATAGGGGAAAAATAACAATCAATGAAATAAATAAAAGCAATGTGTGTGTAAATTTAGCAATATGAAGGAAAAATCTATTCAATTCAAAATGGTGCAAAACAACATTAAGGTAGTTAAGTGCCACGTTGACCCTAGCACAGATTCGTATAGAACAGAAGTATTCTGGGAGATAAAAAATACATGTCTAATCTGAGTGGAAAGCGATTGGAGAATTACAGTAACCTATATATGAGCATTGAATAGATTAATTTATGATGAAAGAGCTGGAAATGCGAATGCAAAGCTGATATGATGCCTCCTGAGTGGGAATGCATAAAAAATTCCTGCTGTGGGCTATCGTTTTTATTTATCTCATTTACATATTTTCTTGAAACCAGCAAATTATTATGAAACTAAAATATTAAAATATTTAGTTTAGTATTAGCATCTTTCTTCTTTACAGTCCAAAAACCCATGGCAAAGATGAGCTTTGAACCCAAAGATAAACCAGATTCAAAATCGTAATTGTAAATCTCTTTACAGCCAAGTCATCTTAAAAAAGATGATTCAAAGCTACCAAGTCATAGTTATTCAAAGTTTCCAAGAAGACAGTTGCCTTCAAATTGAAGATCAAAACATTCAACCTTTACATCTCCCCAGTGGAGATACGAAGCGTGGGACAGAGAGAAAGAGCTGGCTGACATTTTCCCTCTGACAGTTAAAACTGATGAGGCCTTTTCACGGAGGTGACAAGAGGCCGCTGAAATCACCAGCCTCCACCACTCACTGTAGCGACACCCACTGTGGTGAGCGGGTAGGGTGGGTGGAAAGGCAGGTGGTGATTTTGCATTTACATTTTAGTAGTTTTAGTTGGCTGGCACTCTTAGAGCAACAGCGGGATAAATTTAAATTCCTTTATCGAGAATAGATGTATTAAATACTGTGCTGTTGTTGGAGAGAAGATTTTGTTTTTCTTTGGTTTAGTTTAGTGGACAACTTTTGAAATACGAGTTAGAAAGATAGCATCTCAGAGCGATCAAGGATAACACAAAAACATACAAACATTTAATTCCACTGGTGTAAAAAAATAAAAAAGATAGTGGAGAGGAGAGACAAGAGTGTGTGGGATGAGAACAAGGGGAAAGTAAGCTCCAGTGACAGCAGAGGAGATGGGTCTTATCTGGGGTGGAGGGGGGTGGGGGGGCATTAGGTAGCAGGGTGCTAAGGAGACCATCCTAGTAACAGCCAGTGTGTCCATCATGCTTCCTGTTGAAATGTTCTCAAGCAAGACACTGAACCTCTGCCTGCTCACTCGCTGCAAGCTGCTCTGAATAAGAGCCTCAGTTAATTGCACAAAATGTAAAATTTAATGCCATGCGATGGATTAAAATAGTGACAGAAACGGGGCTCTATGAAAATCCTGCAGGTATTAAATGTTATGAGCAGGAGGAAACCTTGCGCTGTTGTTTTGGGAGTGAGTCACGGCGGGACAGTGGGAGAGGTTCTCTCAGTAATTGCTGGCTACCTGTTGATGGGAATGACAACTTTCCATTTAGGACCACGCTGACTGCGACAAACTGGTGTGTGCATATGTGTGGGTGGGAGAAAGAAAGAGTGCATGTGTGTGTGTGTGTGTGTGTGTGTGTGTGTGTGTGTGTGTGTGTGTGTGTGTGTGTGTGTGTGTGTGTGAGAGAGAGAGAGAGAGAAAGAAAGTCAGTGAGACAGTGTGCGTCTGTCATGCAGGCCTAACAGACTTCCTGCTGCAGCATTCAAAGTGGCCCTCTGTGTGCTAAGAGCCATTATCACAAAGGCTCTCAGACTTGGACAAGGAACCACTGTTGAAATATTGCCTGGCCCCCGCTGGACAGAAAAAGGATTATTAACATACGTTTAGAATTTACATGTACGTAAATCCCCAAAATGGGTCATTACGAGCAAAAAACGTCATTCGTGACGGCACCAGTCATGCAGAGCAACCCGCAGCTATGGTGACCACTGACATTCACTTCCTCCTGTGGACTGTTTATCTCTCTGTCTGTCTAATCTGATCTATGTCTCACTGCTGACAGAATGGTCCATCAACATCCACTGTGTGTGTGTATGTGTGTGTGTGTGGAGTATCCCCCATCCCCTTGTCACCAGAATTTACACGAACAAAACCAAGCTCAAAGCCTCAAAATCTCAAATTCCCTCAGCACTAACCTGTCTGATTCTTCTGCCAATACAATCTGTCATTTTCTGTGTACATGTAGAGTGATATGTTTACTCCAGAGGTGTGACAAGTCAACTCTGCTCAAGTCTCAAGTCAGTCTCAAGACAAGTCCCAAGTCCATGTGTATGTCCCAATGTGGATTACCAAGTCAAGTCCAATTCAAGTCCATGTCATTAATGTCAAGTCAACAACAAATCAAGAGTCCAGTATCAATTGAATCTTAAATTAGTTAGTTAGTTAGTTAATCTTAAAGAAAACAAAATATCTAGAACTTTTCAATGCAATATCATTTTAATATGATAAAAACTTGGTAAGTGCATCATGAGTTTGATTTCTATAATCAGTTTCAACTACAATAAATTCAATCATTCCATACAAATTCAGAAAACAGAATTTAAATTCCGTCATCTGGTGGAGCAAATCTCATCACTTTCAATCCAAGTCATTTACACAAACACAAGATCTTTTGTCAATACTTTAGAAACCTTTCATCAAAATACAAGTCAAGCCCCAAGTCAGCCGGACCCAAGTCAAGTCTCAAGTAATTAAAACAGTGGCTCGAGTCCCCACCTCTGGCTTACTGCTTAGCGTATTGTCCCTTTGCAGTGTACTAGAGCTCCTGTTCTTGCACCATGTGTCAGTCTGTACTGTGACTCTGCACCAACGGCACCCAGACACATTCCTGATTCTGATTTCAGTGTCCCCCGAAAAGTTCAGTTGTGGGCCTGCTCCCGTTTCATGTTGTTGTCTGAGGTGGTGTGCCAGGATAAATCATTCCTGCCTGCAGCTCGCAGCAGGTGGCGGGACTGCAGAGTACACTGAGTTTGGTCTCCAGCTGTGAAAGCAGGGAGTGACACTGCCAAAGCAGCTGCTGACGCTAAGTGAATAATCACAGCCTGGCCGTATTTGACACAGAGAGAGGTACGGCGAAAAAACAGTTTGATGCCTCAAAAAGACAGGCACTGTGGTTTCTATATGCTTCCTAGAATACTATTTGGAGCAGTCAGGTTTTAATTTTTTACTTGCATAGCATGTGTGTGTGTGTGTGTGAATGTGAATGTGTAAAAGAAGAGAAAGGGAAACTGGACAATCTTTATCAAGGGTCTTAAGTACAGCTATTTTGATTGCAAATTTTACAAAAAATTAACTGTGTAACCTGGAAAAGAAATGTGGCAGTTCTAGTGCCTCTGCAAATAATTGACTTTGAGGCAATTTCTTTAGTGCAATGAAAGTAATAATGCAGTGATAAGTGATAATGAAAGACTCTGGTTACCTGCTCTATTATACCCAATCAGTGGATTTCAATGCTCTCCCTGGGGGCTAAATTACAGCAGAATTTTTCTTGCTATTTAAAGCTGATTTTTTTCAATCTATTGTGTAAGTGTAAGTGGATTTAACAAAATTTTTCCTGATTTTATGGTTGCTAATGTTCTAGCCTGGAGTGTTTTATCCACCCTAATTTACATTACAAGGACTCAGGAAAACTTTGGCGACATGAAATAACCTTTGATATCATTTTTTTCCGAATATTTTAGGGGCCCCTTTTAATCCCCCTGTGACTCCCTCCTGGCTCGTGAGCCTGACTTTGAAACACAATGAGCCATATCAATTGCTGATGCAGAAAAAAGGAGATCAGGGTTCTTTTTTTGGGCAGGTGATGAGGGTAAGATCTCAGCTGGCTGGTGCAGGTGGAGGTGGAGGGATAGGGGTGCCAGGGAGCTGGCGGTGTACCTGTCTTGCGGAGAGGGAAGTCGTCTTTCGAGTCGTACATGCCCAGGATGGGGTGGTTGTAGGCTGACAAAGCTGTTTGGGGAGGGGAGCTCTGGTCCAGAGAGCTGTGCTGGGTTTTCCTACAAAGAAACACATCAAATAGATCAGCACAGTATGCAAAATGACTACAATGCCATTCGGTAGTTCTTTGCCGTCAGGGTCTGGCTCCAACTCTCCTGGGGTTAGGGGTTCCATTTCCATTGGACAACAGTATGCAGGCAGGTGCTTTGAAATGAAAACGTTCACCAAATGGGACGTGATGAAGTGATTCTGGCATATGATACAGCTGACAGCCACTGCTTCAACCTCATAATCATTATGTCATTTCACGTCCGAAGTAGTGCGAGTATGGAGCCAAAACTTGAAATGATGTGTTGCTGTCCAAATAGTTAGGGAGCCCACCGTACACCTAGCTAAAGACCTGCCTTCCCATACACGCATGCACGCACACACACAAAGAGGTGGTGACAGAGTAAGCTTCTATCGCCCTCCCCCAGATCACCACATGAAAAGACGCAGCAGAGCGTGGACGACAAGGTGGGTGGGAGGGAGAGAGAGACAGAAAGATTTAGAGACAGAGCGGTAGAGAAAGAGACCGAGAGACCGAGAGCGAGACCGAAAGAGAGAGAGAGTGAGAGAGAGAGAGAGAGAGAGGGGTTGTTAAGATTCCTTCAACTGAGCACCCTCCTCTCCTTCAGCTCTTATCACCTCCAGACAGCAAAGAGGCTGAGGACTAGCTGTCTGTCTGAAAGGCAGAGAGGGAAAAGGAAACTGACAGAGACAGAGAAAGAGAGAGAGACAGGATGAGAGGAGGGATCTAGTTAAAAGAGGGGAAGAGGGAGAACGGAGTAGAAAGCAAGGAGAAAGCACAGAGGAAAAAAACAAACAGGGGACTCCAAAGAAAGAGGAGAAAAAAGAACAATATTGAAAGAGAGGCGTTGGCAGTGAGAGAGAGCGGCGAGAGCTGTCCATCCCATTTTCCTCACCGCTGGCGCACTCTTTATGTTGTCTTATCGCCGCCTGCCTCGGCAGAAAAGTTTGCCTGCCTAAAACCTCTTCAAATATTTAAAGCGCAGGAGAGGTGCCATTCTCTTCCCTCTCTGCTCACTTCAAACGGACGCACGCGCGAACACACCTCAAAGAGAGCCAATTGTCAATCACTGGCAACAAACAAAGGCAGAGAGAAGCCTCATTCCTTCAACATTCTCTCTGTAGTTTAACTCAAAGGCAACTGGTAAAGACTTAAAACTCGCAGAGAGGCTAGGGGAATGTTGATGTTGGTAGTTTCTCACACATGCAGGGAGTCGCCGCACACAAAAGCACATCAATGACTGCAGATTAACAGTGACAGACAGACACGCGCTAGGGGTTCACAACACCACAGGGTTTGCCGTGTTTGCAAAGTCAAAATGATGAACAACTAACTTTTATGTTTGGTATTTTCCCCACTTCTTAGACAAAACATTACAATAATTGAGGAGAAGCTTTTTAAGATTAAAATGACTATTATTGTACAGCTTAGATCAGAAAAGGCAACGGCTCCAAGGTTTTTAAAGGCACAAAAAAATAATACCAGTTGCTGTTTTGTAAGCTTGGAATTATAATGTTCTGTGTGGGGTGCAGTTCTGAGATACTGAGCATCAAAGATTTGACATCCCATCTGGCAAAACAGTTATGTACTCTTTTTAAATAGTTAACCCCAAAAGGTTCTTTTTATTTTAAAATAACACCAAACAAGCATAAAGTAACATTTAAAGATCATGAATAGTTTTGATTAAAAAAAAAAAAAAGTCAGACAGGACGTTATAATTCCAAGCTTACGATTTCTTGCCTGCAAGTTTAAAACTAAATGTTCCATATACTACAATATAGTACTATCTGGCATCACTATATGGTTGAAGAATAAAAGCTTAAAGTTAGTTCACCGAGGGGTTCTTCCCAAATGGCCGGATTACTCTCACACACACACACACACACACACAATAATCAATTCAAGTGTTCTCCGTTTAAGACCTGAGCAAGACGGGACATCAACTCACAATTCATTTCACTATTTTTATCCCATGTATATTTAAATTTTATACGGGAATAAACTTGAATTTGTACTTTATACTGTATAGTTGAATTTGTACACAACAAGTCACACTCCAGGCCAGGCTGGGTTTTGGAGAAGAGCTCTGTGACACTCACCCATACCAATAGCGTGGGTCGCTGGGCAGGCAGTGGTTTAGGTTTCGCTGAGCCAGCGCTTTCTTCTTGTTCAGAACAAACTCCTGAAGCCGCATCTTTACCTCCGTACTGGCAACCGCACCTAACAGACAGAGAGAGAGAGAGAGAGAGACAATTTGGGCTTCAGTGCCTCTACCTCTCCAGCCCAATCGATCACCCTGAGATGAAGATTATAACAATGTCCAATCTTCAACAGATCATGGGTCTCTGACTCCATAGCAGAGTGCACAATGTTGCTTCAGAGAGGCAGACAGAGTTTCACTGGAATTCCACAGAGAGGCCAGCAGTTCCATGAGCTTCACTTAGCGATAGTGTGTTGTTTTTTTCTTAAAGACACGCATCATGAGATTCACTCACAGCTCTCGGTCTCTCCTCAATTACCACTCTCATTTCACAGTCAGAAACACATAGCCCAGGGAGGGAGGGAGAGAGACAGTGAGAGACCAAGAGAGACGGAGAGACAGAGAGAAGAGAGAGGGAGAGAGAGGGGTGATAAAAAATAATAGGTGTTTTGAGAATAAAGGGAAAAAGGGAGTGGAGGTGTGTTTTTCTTAGAACGTGACGCGGAGAGAGAGAGAAAGAGGAAATAAGCAGATAACAGGTGACATGTCACGCTAAGGAGAGAAAGTGGCAAATATGTGAATGTGACAACTGCTAATATAGGCGTTCTAAATCATGGTGAGGCTGGAAGTGCTGACATCCCAATATGTCCGCCTTGCCACTGAAGCAAATTGGCTTTTATGAGACTGCCTTCCAGGCAATTTACTGCAGCACTTAACAAAGCTTCCTCTGTTTACAAGCCCATGCTCTTTCCATAGTAGTCAGGCAGTGGGCTCACCTTACCGAGGATGGTCGAGAAATAGACCTGTAATGGTGCCATACTGGCGGAAAAAACTAGTTTGCTAGGTGTTGCTCCACCACAACTATCCTGAGAAGGTTTTGCGCCAGAACGCTTGTCGGATTCTTAACCCCTTCCTCGCCTAACTGTCTGGCCCAGAGCAATGCCTCTTACAGGATTAATAAGAAGCTGTGACACCTTTTTTGATGGACCTACTAACTTGAATTCCCAGTTACTAAAATTGTCCCTGACTAGAGCTACACCAATACCAATTTTTCAGAACCAATTCAAGTACTGTATTAAGTAGATCGGTACCGATCCAACTACTACTCTTTCACGCTGCCTGGTATTGGCCTATTATAAAATAATTACAGGGACAAGGGCAGCAATTGCTTTTATTTATTCAGTTGATCAAATTAGGCACTGGCCATTATATAAACATACTCAATCCAATAAAGGAAAATTATAATGATAAAAAAGGCTACAGAACAGGCTAGAGGATATACTGTAGCTTCTTGAATGAGGGCAGAAAGTTCTTTTCATAAATGGCAGCAATCCTCACTTCCAGTATTATTTTGGCCATTTATCTCTGACTGGCTTGTTACAGCTGCTTTGCCTGTTCTCTGCTCTCACCTCTGCCAGAGAGACACCTTAGCTCGGCACAGCTGGCAGTTTGTTTCACTAACCTCAAAGAATTGCCACACTGCAGACATGTTTCCTCCTGCCAGAAAACTATTTTATTGCACCAACGCTCATTAAAGTATCAATATGAGGATAGTTTCATTTCTCAATCCAAGTGTGAGCACCTGGATTGGCACCAATCCTGATACTATCTAGCGGTGCACCTCTACTCCTAATGATAAATGTTCAAAGAAAACAAGAATAAATGCTAAAAGTGAGCGTAAATTGCCCCCTTTTGTTGCATTGCTTTCATTTTGTCCGTGATGCAAGGATAACTGCTACCTGAACAGAATCTATAAGTGAGATCAAATTGGGCTCTTTTTACTGTCTAACCCTTCTCGCCTTGCCTAGATTGGCTCAGCCTGACGTTCCCTGTGGTAAATGTGTGAGGTCAGACTGTCCTGACTGCTGGGCCAGGAGGACAGCTGCTGTGACAGAGGCTCTGAAAGGGCCCAGTCTCTCTGACACCTGCTGTGATATTATGGCCCGGTGTCACAGCAGCGTTACAGCAGAGGCTGGGCGGCATTCAGGAGATGGAGAGCGAGTGTACCCGAGGTCAAGCAAGACCCAGTACGAGACCTGCTGTTCTTTTTTATACACAACGCTATTCAGCCACAGGCATGCAAGCCCACAAGCGCAAACAATTGATTTCATGCATCTCATTTAATATTTTATTCAGTATAACTTCCTTTTGGTACATTGGACTAATGCACTTGTGGCCACCTCCATCTGCCCTTGCAGCCATAGTGTAAAAAAGACAGTTGAATATGTAGTGTGATATGCAAAGTCTGCTGCCCATAGCGCGTCTTGTGTTGTCTTCTTCTACTGTATGAGTTCCTGTAGTCTGTACTGTATATCAAGTGTGACTGTGTACTGCATGTGTATATAGTGTATACTTGATGTCTCTGCCCCAATGCTAGACATCTTCCGGTGTATTTATTGGATTTGCCAAAACAACAAAAGTGATTCTGATTGATTCTAATTACTAATTCTAATTACAATTATTAACAATTGTATTCAATGTTGGCTTATAACCCAGCATTCCTTTCTTTTGGTTGTTGCACCAGCTAATAGATCTCTAACAGTCAACGCAAGGCCCAGAATTAGTAACTTATCCTGTCCATTATTCTGCAGGAATATTATATCTAGGGATATCAATATATAACAATATCTTCTAACATATGCAAAATCCCATGTTGAATAATTGAATTGAGGTTCATCGCATGGAAGTGCATGGTGATATGAAGTACACTAAAACTCTGCAACTGTGAAATAATATTCCCCAATTTGTTTCAGATCTCATTTCATAAAAGATTTCAATTACTTTTTACTTTTTATCAACAAAATTGTGTATCACAATAACTCAATATCATTTAATGGCAATGTGATTCTATTGAAAGGTGATAAAATATAATATTTAATTATTGCCCAGAACGAACTGTATTATATATTTTTTTGTTGATCAAAGCTGCATAGGGCATTCCTCTAATGATGATGAGTTGGTCATTTTCTTTGAAGCATCAATATTATCATTATTATTGTTATTATTCGCTGCCACTTACTCTCCTGTCCCCTCTCCTTGTTCTTGAGCTGCAGGAGTTTGTGTTCCCGCTGCTGCTTCTCCATTTCTTGTTCATGGCGGTGGCGCTCCATCTTCCTCTGGTGCTCCAAGAGCTCCTGTTGGTGCTTCAGTGCCAGCAAGTCCTGTTGGTGCTGGGGGAGAGAGAGAGAGAGAGAAGGATGGTAAAGGAAGGAAGAGGAGAGGGTGGAGGGTTGGGGGGGGGGGGGGGGGGCAAAGGGGAATGAAGTGTAGGGAGAGAAACAAAGAAGGACAGGCAAGGAACTCAAACGTGCTCCACAAATAGACGGATGGATAAACAAGAAGGGCAGGACAAAGGATGGGACAAGAGATGGAGGATGAGGGTGGGATGGAAAGAGGAGGGGAGAGAGATTATGGTTACTATCCACTTTATCTCTCACTCCCTTTCGTTATCAAGTTACAAAGCTGCCGGGGACAGCTTCCCACTTCAAATCCCTCTGTCTCCACATTTCCTTTTGTTCGTTTTCTTACTGAGAGAAGTGATATGTGGGTAAAAGCATTAAATGTAGTATTGCTTGGTCAAGGAACACTGAGTATCTGTTAAATTCCCAATCCACATTGGAGATTTTTGAAGACTGTTACCGTTATCATATCTCAGAATAATACAGACCTTGTCAAAAAAGATTGTCAGGTCTTGTATCAACTGCTCACTAAATTATTTTGAGTGAAAAAATGTCTCAAATCAAATGAATCTAAACATAAACAACAGCAGAAGTGGAATGACATTGCTTCATCAGGGGGCGACATGCTGTGCAGCATCAATCATCAGGAAGTTAGCCATCCTATAAGACATGTGACATCACCGACCAGGAGTCCAATCAGGAGTGCCATGCGAGCCCGGAGACCAAGCAGCCACTCTGATTGGAGAATACACACTAGAGTTATTTTTAGCCTCGACTGCCGCTTGCTTATTGGCTGACTATGTGGTCGTGGCAACACCAGTGAGGCTTTTTAGCAGGGTGAGTTGCATACACATTTCACTCACTTCACACACACACACACACACACACACACACACAGTGTTTCCCAGGGCCGAGGTTCCCATGGAGATGGCCAAGCAGCATAGTACTGCCACCAGCTCCGATTACACCACCATACACACAACATTTAAGTGTACACATGCACATGGCATGCTCCCTCCTGTCCTTCCCAAGATGCATTTCTGCTGAGCACAGTCTTAGCTGCTAGCTGTATCCAAGGAAGTAAAACCCCATCCCACACACACACACACACACACACACACACACCCACATACCCAAACACATACACGCTGTCAAAAAAGATCAACAAGGAGACATGGAGGACAGAAGACAAGAGAGACAAGAAGACACAAGACGAGAAGAGGAACAGAAAATCTAGAAAAAAAAAAGAGAAGAGATACCCAAACATTCCAATACGCCCCAATCCCACCTCCACCTCCACCCCACCTTGACGTGTTCCTGGAGCTGGGCTTCATGTTGTCGGGACAGCTGCTCATGCTGCCTCTGGAACTCGGCGATCAGTAGCTGTCTCTGGAGCTGCTGCTTGTGTTTGAGAGCCAACAGCTCCTGCTGCAGCTGCTGCTCCTGGTGGTGGCCTGCAGGAGATTGCAAGAGTTTCATTGCCATTCAAAGTGTCGAGTGTTAGAAATAATTGGTTTACAAAGCCAAGTAGGAGTGACTGGGGCAGCAAAGGGGGGCATAGGGAGTCCAGACCTCAACCGGAAGACAAGACAAGACTCAAGCAAGCAGAGAAATTTTAATCAGTGTAAAGTCACTGCAAGAGGCTTTAAATCTCAGCTTTATTTCTGATACGGTGACAACACGGCGTAAACCCAGCAGGGTCTAATCGAACGGCGAAACCGAGAGCGTCGCCACTCACCTGGGATCTGCCCAGCGCCATGGCCTGGCTCGGAGGATGTGGGGGAGGCGGTGGAGGAGGGGGCCGGGGGAACCAGGCCGAAGGGGGTCTGCTGCTGGTGGTGGTGGTGCTGGGGCTGCTGGTGGGGGTGGTGGTGGTGGGGGTGGTGGTCCACTACGCGCAGGTCCATGGGGAGGATGGCTGTGGCGGTGGGGGGCACCTGCGTGGGCAGCGCCGCCGTGCTCACGTCCACTGGAGGAGGAGGAGGAGGAGGAGGAGGAGAGAAAAAGAGTGGGAGAGGAGAGGAGAGGAGTTTGGTTAGGGGCTACAACTTTTTGTTTCAGTTAAAAGTAAAATCAGTAGTAGTATGTCAAACTGTGCACATTTATGCTCATTGGTGTTAAGTGCAATAATCCAGAATTCACAGTAGAGCTTTCTCAACTCAAACGGTTGTGGGAAATCATACACCTACAATATTGATTTCAAAGAGGAAGCAGTTACAATAGAGGTACAAACATATGAGTGCAACTTTATCCACAGTTTCAAGTACACCTACGACTCACACACACACACACACACACACACACACACACACACACACACACACAGTGCTCATCTCCTCAAACACACATAAATTTCAGCTTTACACAGGAATACTTTGCACAATGAGGTTTCTGACACAAGACCTTTGAAATGCAGTTGGTGGGTGTTGAAGAAGTGTGTTTGTGTGAACAACCATGCGTGCGTGGATGGCTGTTTCATGAGGAATCGGCTCAATGCGTGGGTAACACATGAATGAGGCTGTGATTGTCACTGGCCATGTTTGTGTGTGTGTGGATGTGAATCCATTATTCATGTTTAAAGACTCATGTCCAGAAACAGTGTGATAGAGAGTCTTGCCTCTGAAGCCACATGTAATCCTTCTCACCTACAACTGAATCCCACAGAACTTTCTCTCCTGTGTCTCCCTCTTCCAGCATTAACTGTCTCAATAAATACAAATGGGAGTGGAATACCCAATCTTTAAATAAAACAAAACTTTACAGAATAAAAAAGGAAGACGAGCAGTGTGTGCTTCCCACAGTGAGACTAATTTCCCAGGCTAAGATCACATAGATCCAAGCCCCAAAAGAAGCCTCTATGCCCTCGGTGATACACATTGTGTATGTATGAAAGAGAGTGTGTGAGTGTGCGAGTGTGTGCTTGTCTGCGCAGTGAAGCATACTTTTGACCCCCACAACAGATTTGCCTCTGAGGGTCGCTGAGTTCAACTTGGCAGGGAAAAAAACGGAATACTACAATGTTGATTTGGAGATCCTCGACGTGGCTAAAAGCCTGCAGTCTCCTAGGGGAGACATTACAGAAAAAAAGACTTTAGGGAGACATTAACCTTTCTCCTCAATATGACAAATATCTGCTGAGGGTGAAAATGTACTAATTTATTAACAATCCAAATGTTCTCATCTCCATTAATCGCAACCAAAATAAGCCTGTGCTCTCTGATCCAAATAAGACACATGCACCCAGCATTACACACAGTATTGGTTGCTTCTTACATTGGCAAACTAGAGATTTAAGCGTATTCTACTGTTGTACACATTGGATAATAGCATTAGCTAAACACCTAAAATGTAAAATGAGAATCCTTCCTGTGTCTGTAAGTAAAGCCAGTGGCTGGCAAGACTTAGAGGAATAGCAGTGCAGAGAGAACTGTCTGTACTGTAGTGTGAGTAAACTGGATGGGAAGCTAGTCACATATACTGTACTGTTTGTGTGCATGTACACACACACACACACACACACACACACACACGGGTACATGTGCAACATGGCAACAGAGCAAAAACAATCCCCCTGCAACACGACTTTAGCAGCAGGGATTTGCTGACACGCACAGCTCTTACTTTACTTCCAGTGTGTGTGCCTGTGTGTGTGTGTGTGTGTGTGTGTAGGCAGTTATGTGGAGACGTCAAATAGAGTTTGATAGTATAGTATAGTGAGCATTGAGACTTCATTTTGCTTACTGTATGTCCAATGCTCACATTATGTGTGTGTGTGTGTGTGGGTGTGTGTGTGTGTTCTGCAGAGAAAGCGAAGCTGTAGCAGTTCTGTGTCTGATGCTGATGGAAATTGATTCTCTCTGCCATCACAGAGGGTTGAGAGGGTAGAGACACACAGTTCAGCCATAACCCATACGTCATGCAACTGTCACAACCCACGGGGACACTGCATCTACACACACACACACACACACACACACACACACACACACACACACAAGATTAGAGTGACCGTCCTATAATGTAAAGGTCACAGGTTCGATCCCCACAAATGAGTCAAAGTGTTTGTGAGCAAGACACTGAACTCCTACCTGCTCACTCACTACAAGTCATTCTGACGGATTCATAAACTGTAAAATTTATGACACAAAAATGAACAGTATTGTGCAACATCTAAAGCATAACTAACCATGGTGATTCCTTATGTGTTTCCTTCTATCTGAGACATTTATTATGTTTTCCAGTGAAGGATTGCATGTCTGTAGTGCTGTTGAAACACTGATACTAAGTGCAAACACGGGAAGAAGACATAAAACAACGTCCCTACATAAACAGTCAACATGCTAAAACCAGAGTATTAGTGCAATCAGATTATTTCTCAAGAACAACCAAACAACACAGCTGCTTATACACAAACAGAAGTATAATCCTACAACACAGCAAGGAAAACGGGAACAAAATCTCTATCAATTTTAAAGCCACAATCACTAATTGGAATACGGCATCCTGCTACTGCTTTTAAGTTTTAATTAATTGTAGACATTTTTTCAACCTCAAACTGACTGACTGAGTAATCGATACAATTGGCAGTATGTGTCATTTTACATGTGTATTGTTGTTTTACACGTGTATTGAGGGCTGTGAAAATTGAATTTATATTAAGGTAAACCGGGCAATCTAAGTTAAGGCAGATCTCTAGTTTGAGTTACTCTGGGTTAGGAAAGAAAAACAAACAAAGCATTTTTTATGAACAACTCAACAAGACGCTTGATGTCTGAACTCACAGCAAGATCCAAACCTGCTGTGTATCAATGGGTCTTCCTCTCTGATCAATATCTCCTCTGAAGAGAGCCACCTGGCACCGTGCCAAGCCTGTTGCCAGTTATCAATAGCCCCGAAACCAGAGGAGTGCATCTCTGACCTATCACAGATGTCCTGGCATCCCCAGTGACCAATGAGGAGGTGATGGAGTTGTAGTGACTTGCTGAGATAGCCAATGGGATCTCTGGTACTGGGCAGGGTTTCAGTGCGGGAGGTAACTCGACACCGCCCTATGGGACGGCAGGGAGATAAAAGGGTGTGGCCGGGCCAGACAGGCTGGTGCTTCAGTGGTGTGCGTTTGTGTATGTGTGTGCACTTGTATTACTATACTTGTGAGGACTAGTTTGAGTTCTGGACATTAGGAACAATTAGTTTTTGGTCGGTCCTCATGTTAAAAAGCCATAAGAATAGGGGTTAGGTTTAGGATTAGTTAAACCAAGGGTTATTTTGACAGGAACTCACAATGTTTCGATCCAACCTGGACCTTTGTCAAGTCAAGGGTCAAGGTTAGGCATGTATTGATGAGGATGAGGGTTAGCTGTGTGTGTACACATGTGCATCTTGTTGCTAAAATCATTCCTGATCCTTTGACCTGTAAGAAATGGGACGCATTAGAAGATGCCCCCGTTGATCATTCTGCCCATGAACTGCCTGTACTAATCATCCGCGTTATCCAAACAAACACTTTCACAATGCCCCATGGTAAACTTTCATCCCACCACCTCTCATATTCTGTTTACACACATACACTCACACACACACGCCTGTCAAGTGTTTCCACACACACCAAACAAACAACAAACATCGAGGTCAAATAAACAAAACATTTTGTTGGGCAGCCAAGCGGGTCAGTGGAGGTCAAACGGAGTGCCGCTCCACACATTGGGCCCTTTCAGAACTCCCCCGGCTCCAGCCATTCTTGTGCCATGCTGCCAAACACGCATGGAGCACCTCCTCAATTAACGCCTTTTCTACTGTAGATTTTCCCATAGGGTGCTGGAAATAGTATGGCATCTCTGCCATCTGAATAAGGGCCCCCAGGCTTTTGACGCAAAGCTCCGCCGCCCCCATTTCCTCTAACTAGGACTCTGGCTGGCCCCCGGAGTCAGCGCTGCGCTCTCTCGACCCCTCACTATTGATGTGTGGGAGCTGTTGGCGTGGCCGTGACGTTAGCCCAAGTGCCTCACTAGGCGGACCTGCCACAGAGGGCTGTTTGTTCTCACGGCGCCTGACAAAAGGGACTCCCACCCCCCAAAAACTACAAAAAAAAAGTTTACCCATAGGACATATTTTGCTGTCACACAACGTCCTTGCGCTTGGTCGCCGACAGGCCATATGATTACTTTAAGTCATCTCGAGCATGATTGTTTTGGTAAAATGTAACCTTAAAGGGGCATAAAGTAATCCATGACTTCTATGGATATCTATTGATGACTGGTATGAATTGCAACAACATCTACGGGTCTCTACATTGCCCCCACCCCTTCTGTCTGCTTGAGTTATGGTGGCCTGTTTTGACACAAACAATAAAGTCACATTTCCACAGTGGAGACGTACGCTAGCTAATTAGAGCAGTGATCCAAAGCAAGAGCTAATATATCACGGTAATATATCACAATGCAAAATGCTGTAATAATAACACCGCTTTATTATTTGCTTTTTTGGTTTGAGAACAAAATAAGTTGCGATGCCAGTTGAGCAGATGAAAATGTGTGTGGAGTAAAGGCAAATTTACTGTCCCTCGCCATAGCTTCGCTGTAGGTATCTGCAGTGCGGGCGAAGCCTGCAAAGGCTGCCGCTGTCTTGAAATTCCAGAGATTTTGTATGGGATCAAAAGTGAGTTTTGAAAGCCAGAAATCTGGCAAAGTAATCGTTAAGTCATTGGTATTAATCAACAACCCTATCAAACCCTCCGAAGACACATTATTGTCACGTTGTGCTATGGTGCAGTAAAACTCTTACTTATTGCCCCTTTAATAAACAAAACAGATGAATGAGTTTTACAAGGCTTTATGTTAGTAAGTTGGAATTTCAGGGAAGCTGATCATGATAAATTTGGTGTGAAACGCTACAACATAAAACACCGGAAATAAAAAAACTCCTGTACTGTTTCTCAGCACTAGTGTGACACTACTGTGCAACCGCAGTGTCTACGCAGATGTATGTATATATGTCTCTGTGTGTATGTTTTATGGCATTACCATGGCTGGGCAATTACACAGAGCCCAATGATCAATGGCTGGCTGCAAGGCTGAGGCTTGGCAGAATAAATACCCAATTAAAGCCACTCATCCTCAAGCTGAGAGGCTAGGAGAGAGCCAGCGACAGAGAGAGAGAGGCGGTGTAATCACTGCTCAGACCCAGCCACTCAGAGGCTAACCACGCTGGCTACCACATTAACATACCAGTGAGAGCACTAGCTGCCTTGAGATTTGGATGTTAGCAAAACAAAGCTACACATGGAGGTTGTTTAGACATACAGCGATATTTACAGAGGAAAAAAGTTACTTTTCAGTATGCTTGTTAGACAGATCCACGTCTGTTGGATAATCCTTCTCCGCAGTGTCCATGAACTAGTCATATGCACAGCGGAGGACTTGGTGGCCATTAAGAGGTTGTTAACCAATCAGAAGCTAGGGAGGCAGACACAAAAACATACATTTTCTCAATAATACAATTTTCACTTCTTTTTATCAATTAGACACCACCAAACATAGAGCAGAAATGATTTGTAGAAAATGATTTTACCACTGTGACAAAGTCTGACAGCACCCAAGTCAAAAGAGGAGTGAAGTGTCTCGCCTGACTGCCTGACTGACAGTTCACAGTCAACCAAATGGCATGAACTTGGCTCTTGAGGACCGCGGTGCTGTGGCAGCCGTACCATGGTAAAAACATGAGTCAACAACAGCTCTCTGCTCCGCTATGTAAACAATCCCCTCCAGAGGCTATAGAACCAAAGTTGATGATTAGACAAGACATGTTTACAGCAAACAAAGCCTCGTGAATGGCAGCACACACGCAGGGCAACATATAGCACCCAGCAGGGAGCGGGGTACCTGTCAGGCAATTAGCCCGGCTTACAAGGATGGCGCTCAGTGAGTGTGGCATGAGGTTACGGTGTTGGGCCAACATGGGGACAGGTGGTTACACAAGCTGGCTCACCCACACATGCAGCACTGGACCCCATAACGCAAGCATTCCCATCACAAGCATGGCCTGGCAGTCAGAATACAGGTCGACATTTATATTGCCAAAGTGTCACTAAGCAAAGCACTCAACCCAGACGCAGTGACTTCTCAGCCAATACATATGTGTATGTATTGTAGAAAAACACCTTACCGTGTAAATTGTGAAACAAAATAACCTTGATCATACTTCTAGGAAATACTCTGCTCTTGTACAGATTTCCTTTAAGTAGAAACTGTTTAAAAGGCCTATAATATTTAAGTATTATGTTTAATTATGGTTGTATCAATTGTATATCAACAAATATATCAATCATCAAAAAATACAGTAAGGACACCACACTGTTGCAACCATTGCACAGATCGACAAACTACACAACTGCAAAAACCCTTCTTAATAAAAACATACCTCACCACTGTTACATGGAAACCACCTTGTTTTAAGATTGACAATCAGTTATTTATAAAATCCTACAATGGGTTTAATAGGTTCTTGAAACTTACTCAGCAGCGAAAGACCCACAGAAGCCGTACAGCTCGGAAGTTACATGAACTTTGTTGATCCCAGAGGGGAAATTGCGTTTACTTTGGGTAAAAATGCAAAAATCCCATGGAGTTGCGAGGTTTTCCTACGACAGTCACAACGATGTGAAATCTGGCTGACCGCATCAAAAACCAACACAAACACGGACAGTGAAATGTCAGCCTCAGCCTCCTGCCCTCCCTCTCTCCCACCATCTATCACTCTCTCCCTCCCCCTCTCATTCCCCCCCCCCCCCCTCTCTCCCTCCCACTATCAGGCTAAGATCATGGAGCACACACAGAGTTATTTATAGAGCAGGATTCCCCAAGGGAGCTCCTTGCCCCACAGACGCACACACACCCGCACAAACGTATACGCATACACACATTCACATGAAACTGAGCATACACAATCAAATCCAATTCAAACATAATGAGCAGAGATCAACACAACGCGCATGATAAATACAACACTACACACACGCGTATGTGACAGCAGCATACGGCTTGCAGATTAACAGTGAGTGTAATCACTGACATAATATTACTCAGCCAGTGAGCCCCGCAGACACAGGTGCTCCCATGGGAGGGCAGGGAACGCCATGGCGACTGGTGGGAATGAGGCCAGCGGTTGGTCGGAAGGGGGAGGAGGGGTGGGGCTGGAGGCTGAGGGGGGGACCAATGAGGATAGCCCGTCGGTCCGGCACATGGCCCGTGTGTGCGCTCAGCTCTGAAGCGCTTCGGCACTTCAACAAGTCTGGGATGGGTGTGAGTATAAGTACAGTATGTGCGTGCGTGTTGATGGATGTCACATTGCATGTCAGTGGAGCGGGGCAGTTTCCTTGTTTCTTGTATGTCACCACCTCTTCGTTTTGTTTTCTCCCTCTCTTTCTCCTTCTCTCTGTCTCTGAGGTTGGCCATTCAATGTTCCCATACAGACAGACTCCACTGAGTAAAGACAGTCAATGGCAAGCACCAGGATATATTAAAGGGATAACACTTTCTCAGGCTTGTATACAGATATGGGCCTCATGCTTCAACCTCCCAATGCCTTCACTTCACCACACCTTTTCCAACTTGCTCTCTTCTACCCATTTTCCTCTCATTTCTTCAACATGTGATTTTTAAGCTCATCTCTCAACACATGGGGCACACACACACAGACACACACACACAGTCACGCCAAGACAGATGAGTAGAGCCACATGGGGACACTGCATGCAAACTGGCCACAAATCAACAAAACACACAAGCAGAAAACCCTCCTATCATCTTTCAGTGATTAAAAGGTATATATGTAATCGAGCATGGAAAACAAATCCGTGTGCAGAGACATGCACAGTTGTCAGAAGAATTTTACTCTAAAATTAGCTTTCTGAGAGCTGGAAATAAAACACTTTCTCCTACAAAATTATTGTTGGTATGAAAGTTAAACTTCATTTTTAAGTCGTCTTTTGTACTTTTTCTGCAAAAATGAGACATTTAGAAAATGGAGTAATTTGTATTTGTTCGTCATCATGTGATTAATTTGTTCTGCAAAACTGATACATTGCATTTTGGAATGAAACCCTTCACTGAAACATGCGTGTCTAAACACAAACTCTGACAGACACATTCATGCACACCTCTCTCTCTCTCTCTCTCACACACACACACACATACACACACACCCCCGACAGGCAGGCGGGAGGGACAATTGCAGCCACTGCCATCTGCTCCATTCAGTGGAAGGCTGCAGTGAGTGGTGCTGAGCGTGAGACTCCATACATCAGTACCATTCAATAAACACTGTCACTACTCAGCCCCCACACCACACACACACACACACACCAACTGAACACATACACACACACACACACACACACAGATACACTCTAAATGAACACACATACTCGCTAACTGAATATATATCCATAGAGCAAATTAATGTATGTAAACACACATGCACGCTAAATGAACATACACACACCAACTGAACACAGACACACATACACCACAACTGAACACACACATGTACACCAAATAAACACCCAAACTCATCCCTTAACACACACACCACCCATACACAAAAACACATATTTAATTACAATTAACAGCAAAATGTAACTGACTAAGGAATTTCAAACAACACATCCACATGCACCATCACACATAAAAAACACAAACAGAGAGTCGGTACACTGCGTACAACAGCGAGAGCGCTTACCCATCAGTTGCGCCGTCCGGGTATTGTGTGTGTGTGTGTGTGTGTGTGTGTGTGTGTGTGTGTGTACAGTATGGGAGAGAGAGAGTGAGTGTGTGTGTGTGTGTGTGTGTTTGTGGCTAAATGTGCGACTCTGAACAGAGCAATAAAGTCCACTGCAGGGCAAAATACAGCAGACCAGCCTGGTTTTCGTAGTCTGAACGGATCACTCTTTCTCTCTCTCTGTTTCTCTCTCTAGTGCTTCTCCCTCCGTTTCTCTCTCTGTCAATGACGGCAGTGCTCTGCTCTGCCCTCCGGCTGCCTCTCTCTCTCTCTCTCCCTCCCTCTGTTCCTTTGGTCCCCTCCCACTCTCTCTCTCTCTCTCCCTCGCTCGCTCTCTCTCCCTCTCAGTGACATCAGAGGGCAGTCTCAGGCATGTTGAGCATTTTATGGGAGTCTCTCTCCCTCTCCCGTTTCCCTCCTAACTAAAACACAAGCAGAGGGGGAGAGAGGGACTGATTGCAACCATATTCTCCTATGATCAAGTAAACACTATGCTTCTCCACTACACTATAGCAGGTTTTTTTTGGGACTGAATGGAGCTGAATGTTGTAGTTACTCACGTTTTTTCATGTGCTTGGCTGTGGGCTAGTGCTGTATTGTGCTTGTACCCTGTGTTGTGACCTCTCTCACACTCTCTCTGTCTCTGTCTCTGTCTCTCTCTCTCTCACACACACACACACACAATTGCACACACTCCTGTCTTTCCACTACTTGAAACTCCTGCTATTCACAAGCAGCCCAGCAGGACAGACAGTTGGTGTAAAGTGGGCTGTTGGCTTAATGATAATGGATGCTACTTGGCCTTGCAACTGGAACACACTTATTGCCATTTAACACTCATGCATGCACACACACACACACACACACGCACACAAAACACCTCTGTCTTTCTCTGTCTTTTCACACTTCTGTCTCTGTCTACTCCAAACACAGTAGACACCAATTAAAGCTGGACAATAATTGGCGTGATGATCAACAGTTTGAGTAAGTGTGTTCGAGTCAGGAGAGAAAAATGGAGGGACGGGAGAGAGAGGGAGAGAGAGAGAGTGAGAGAGAGAAAGAGAGAGAGAGAGAGAGATGGAGGCCTGAAAGTACATCGGGGAACCGAGGAGGAGAGATGAGGTTTTTATTGAATGATAAAAGAGGAGCGATCAGGATGGCTGAAGGATGAGCCTATCGAGTGGCATCAGAGTCCGCTGATGACAACTGCTCCCCTGGGGGCGACACCTGACAGACGGCTGGCTGTCATATCAGTGGGCGGGTTGATACTTAGCCAATGGGAATGAAGAGAAACATGCAGGGCGGGACTGTGATTGGCAGTACGGACGGGATGAAGTTGTTTTTACCCCGCCCAGTGTGTGTGTGTGTGAGTGAAAGTGAGCACATTTTGGCAAGTCCTCACTTACAGGAGAGGCTACTTTATTATTATGGCTTAGGGTTAGCCATTGGGGAATAAATGTAGTCAATGGAGAGCCCTAAAAAGAATAATAATACAAAAGCGAGGGTGTGTGTCTTCAGACCAGCATTGAAACAACTGGCCGCTACAGATCGATGCTGCATTTACTTCTCCATGACACTGATCAATAGACTAAACCTATCAATACAACAGTACGGAAGCTATTAGAGAGTGAGCGAAAGAGAGAGAGAGAAAGAGAGAGAGAGAGAATTGCATGGAATTTGCCCTGATAATTAGATGTCAAATGCTCATTATAAATATGAGGCCATCTTTCTTCACTGGAACACATGCTCACATTTCTGCCTGCATGGGGAGATGGGAGGGCGCCTTGTACCAGGCTAAAATAAGGGAATCGGGATCCAGCAATTGATCCAGAGAGATACTGTCTGTACACATCTCCTGTGTGCGTGCGTGTGTGTGTGTGTGTGTTTGCGGGTGCTATTTTTGAAGTTCAACGTAGAGTCCAGTAAGTCGGTTTGTTTGTTCAGACAACACACCCACACACCTGGCTGTGATAAGGTCTGTGTTATCAGTGTGCTGTACACTGATGACGTCAAAGGCTTCGCTAAGCTTCATGCAGCCATGACACCGATAACGGCTAATAACTGCTACTGAGCCCAGACCACAGCATACACACACACACACACTCACACACACACAAACAAACACACTTTCTCTTTTTTTAGAACAGAGAGAATCGGCCCTGACCGACAGCGCCCAATACTGTCGAATTGCTTCTGAGCAAGAGCACCTCACCTGTTTGAAAGATTTGTATTGTATTGAAAATGAGTGAACATTACTTTAAATGCTTTGATGCAACCAAAGCTGTCTCTGATCAGTTCATCCATATAACATACTTGTTTTAGTGTTAATCAGGCCAGTGAACTCTCTCTTCTGACTCACAGCACAGCCAATCAGCTGCCGGTCTCCTTTCCAAGAGCCAATGAGCTTCTGGTGTAATTTGGTGAGTTTTTTTGGGGGTTGCTGGAAGTCAAATTTCATACCTGCCAATATTAGGCTGTGAAAAAGAGGGAGATTTTCTTACTAATGGATATACATGGGGGGGGAATCAAAATATGCATTTAACACCTATTTTCTGGTGTGTTTTGTACATTTATTGTACATTATTGTACAACATACTTGCATTTGTGACCTCTCACAGAGATTAATAGCCTATGTAATCCAATCAAGAAATAACAGAATGAAATGCAGTATGAAATATAAAAAAAAACATGTAAAATATCAAATAGGACCCTAAGTAGTTTGTTTGTTTACCATGGTAGTTTCCATTTCCGTTTTCCACTAACTAAGAAAAAATCTGTTTCTATACCAGATAAGCAAGCATTCAGTCAGTGTCGATATTTCTAGATTATGTCACTTGGTTTATACAAAATAGCTAGTAAATAGCTAGTACATCTACAAGTTTGCTGATGTGGCTAGCGGGTAGAAAGGGGAAGGTCTTGCACCAAGTGGACTGAAATTTGGAAGTGTATTTCTTCTTCTTGGGACCTGTTTTCATCCATTTTCAGAGCAGAGCCAAGGAGGTTCTAGCGGAGCGGCAGGCTTGAGCGAGCGCAGTGACGAGTGACGCACGTCAGGCAGGGTCGTCTGCGCACGCTCACCTCTGCCTCTGGGTTGGGTTGCCAGGTACCACGACACATATCCCACACAGAAACTGAGAAACACCCATTTGATTTGTATCACTATGAAATCGGGAGACTAACAGGAGAAATTACCAATCGGGAGCACAGCGGGAGAAAGGGTTAAAAATAGGGGGACTGCCGCGAAAATCTGGAGTGTTGGCAGGTATGCAATTTGTCTTTCTCCATCCAAGTCACCTTCTACATGGGTGCATTGCTCTGACCTTGTGGTCCCGTATAGATCAATGGGTTGACATGACACTAACAGTGCAGCGGGGTTAGAGGTTCAATTCCCACTGCGGCCACTGATGCTAAAAATGTATGCACTCATGGTACTGTAAAGTGTTTGTGGATAAAAGTGTCCACCGAATGGCATGTGTCATTGCCAACGCACAAGGCAGCAGCATGCAGAGTGTGAGATGTCATCATTGTTGTCCAATGAAAAGCCACTCCCACCTAGACAACACCCCAGGAAGCTTTTCTCTGGGAAAATATGACCGTAATATGACAGTCTATTATGACAGGGAAGTGAGAGAGAGATAATAGAATAAAGAGGAAATAATTTGTCTGCCATGACCTGTCTCCCCTAGGCTATGCTCTTAGATGTGGAAAATAAATAAATCTTGATTTTACTTCAGCAAGACTAAAATAATGACAGTTTGCATGAGGCAAGGAAGTGTGTGTTTATGTATGTGTGCGTGTGTGTGTGTGTGTGTGTGTGTGCATCAGCATGAAGGGGTGAGGGAGGGAAAATGACTCATATGTATGAAAGGGTGTGTGTGCAGAGCTGTATATATGTTGGTGAGTGTGTATGTGCGCAAGACACAAGGCGATACGTGCGTATATCTGAGAGAGAGCGCTTGTGTAGCTATTTGCATCAGTGTGCATGTGCATGTGTGTGTGTGAGAGACAGACAAGACAAGGCGATAAGTGTGCCCAGATAAATAGCTTGTGTAGCTATCTGCATCAGAGTGAGCGTGTGTGTGTGCGCGCACGCTTGTGTGTGTGTGTGTGTGTGTGTTAAATAATGCATGTGGCGTAATGATTGCAAGGCATGCTGAGGTATACAGCGTGGCAGCCAGGCAGACGGGACTGATGAATAAGTAATGGACGGCGTCCGCCTCGTGAGTCGTAACACACACACACACACACACACATACAAACGCACACACACACACACACGAGTGTGCATCCCACCCCGTAACCAAGAGCCGGTCTCTGCTCAGGAGAAAAAAAAAAAAAAGAAAAAAAAAGACAGCAACTCTCATTGTCGTTCCTTCTTATCCCCTTCTTTTCTCCTCCTCTCTGCTGTGACAGCGGGATGGTGGGAGAGGAGAAAGAGGAGGAAAATGGTGGTGTGTGTGTGTGCATGGGGTGGGGTGGGGGTGGTTGCTTTTTTCATCCATTTCCCCCGAGAACTCCAGCCCGTCTCCAAATATGTGAGATACGGTGTCATTTATTATTGATTTGGGTTATTTATAATACACTCTCACTCTCTCTGCAACCCCCCTTTATCTCTGTTTCTCATTACCCTTTATATCACTCTCTCTGTGTCTCCCCCCCTGGCTGGTATAGCTGGAAATGTTGAAATACAGACACCAGATCTGAAACTTTAAATTCGATAACGTGTCTAAAATTATACTTTTCCGATACCTTTCTTTGTCAACTGAAAGCGCAGATCTTTATGCAATAGAGTGAAGAGTTTATAATGAGCCATGCTCAATTGACTTTCTCAATAAGAAAACAATAGGCTAATGGAAAATTGTAATAACCTATTATAATAATCCAACATTTTGAAGCTTTTTGATAGCTTTCAATAGCTTCTTATGTCTTACAATATCCTTCCCCTTGTCCTCCTCACATGTAGAGGGGCAAGTGATATCATCAGGTAAAAGCTGTTCCAATGACAGACAGCAAAATGCTCTGCTCAATTAATGGGTGTCTCTTTAAAATAATTAGTGCTCCCCTTTGAGCTGAAGCACGCATTAAGAGACCCAGGCCAGAGCACTAAGGGTCTGCTTCAGTTTACTCCAAGATAAATTTCATATCACACTTAAGCTACATTTAAAATGAGACAGTGTGTGAATTGTATTTGGTCTTGAAAACAAAGTTGCTGCACCACTGGGCTGTTCACTTGTTGTGTTTATGAGCAGCAGCACCTAACTGGCACCGTGAATCGCCATTTCTTCTCATGTCACGGCACAAGGTGTCACACACACAAAAGATGCCAATGCGCAGACACACACACACACACACACACACACACACACACTAATACCGCCACCAAAACGAACATTGGTCCAAGTGCTAGTGTCGTCTTTCCACCTCTCGCTTATGCATGCAAACATCATAGAGGCCAACGTGCACACATGTATACACATGCAAGCAGCTGAATGCATACTTCTTTCATTTGATGTCCACGTAGGTTTTATACCTGGTTAAAAATAACATCATTTTGTGTCAAATTCTACTCTAGGGACGTGCACACACACACAAACTGTTCACCATCCTCAAATCAAGTTTGCCTGAGGCTTCCAATCCAGGGTGTATGTCAAGCACATCTGATCCAGCACTAACAAGCTCTACAAAGATACCAAAAACAACAATCAACTCCGGTTCTGAACAAGACCTCAAAACATCAACGCTTCAAAAACATCTTGTTAAAAACCAGAGGAGGTAAGAAAAAAGAAATGCTCTGCGCTCTCGGCTGCATTGGGGAGCTCCGTTCATTCATATTTTACACCCTCTCCCTCTGTCTCAATGGTAATGCCTCGTGAGTCTGCTCCAGGCTTGCAGCAGACAGAGAGCCATTAGCTGTCGGCGATGCTGAACTGAGCTCATGGGAGATGTCAGCTTACTGCACTGCTCCCTGTGCACTGAGAATCACTCGGGTCACAGCCATGCCCCAATGCACTAAAGCTAGACCCACAAACTGTCTTCATGGACTGAGTGCAAGCAGAGGTAGCTACCTGTCTAAAATGGGCCTTATCAATATTTCCTAGGCATATAAACAGATGCAGAGGGACCACAGTACAGAAAGCAGAGAGGGTTACAGACATAGAGGGAGAAGAGTATCAAAAGCAGAGATGGGTACAGGTATAAAGGCATTACAGTACAGAAATGAGAGAGAGTTTATGGGATTCATATTCAGAAACAAAGGAAAAAAAACCTAAGGAAAAATAACATTCTCCATATCTTCCTGGGTAGTGTGGATTTACTGATGTATAGAAATGAGAAGGATTCTCTCATTTGCCCATCTTCAACATACATAGTCTGGTTTTGATGACTGGCAGTTTGTCCAGTTCTCTTCTTAGGGACTTCTCGCAAGTTCACCCCACATAGAAAAATAGTATGGAAGGTTGCAAAGAGAAAACGTGTTATTTTTCTTCTGACAAATGAGTTTGCGGTAAAATATAATCTAACAGTGAAGGCCATGCTCTGGCCATTAGGCTGTGGGCTCGGCTGTAATGAACTCCTCTTCCCGGACTAGAGGAGGCTAGCCTTTGGTCACGGTGGTGTTGTTGGCTAGAAGCAGGCAAACCCTTAGTGAGCTCAATGCAAAGGTCTGGACCCTGGAGTGGTCATCCATAATAGATAGCTTCCAGAAGCCTCTCCTGGATCCATATGGCCCTGCTATGGCTTTTAAAAGCTTTTACAAAACACACTTCTGCATTAACAAGTAGGTTTGTAGGAAAACGTTGGAGGGTAGTGGGTGGCTGGAGTCAAACGTACATATAATATCCATTTGTCTATCTTTACATCTGCACGTATATATAAAGACACACTGTTAAGTCACATGCAGAGGTTCACACACACCCATACAGACACACTGCTTTAAACCTCAGATATCCAACACTAAGCATTACAGAAGCTACAGCATCTAGATCTGTGGTATCCCATGCATTTCAAGCTAGAACAATAATTTTGAGCACAGGAGTCACAAACTTTAAATGACATGGCACCAGGAAAGTTCTCTTGCTCAGGACACTGCGTGTTGATGGCTTCACCTGGTGATGTGCCACAGCACTGATTGGATAGGAAAGTGAGATCCCAGATTTATATCCACTGAGTCATGGTCAAGAAAACAGAAATATGCTGAAATATGTCAGCTAGTTGCTGTTGCACTAGTTGGACACACAAAGACACACTCAGACTAATGATGACTTTGTGCATAAAGTTTCTCTCTTTCTCTCTCTCACACACACACACATACACACACACCATCTCCCTCTCCAGACGTCTAGGTCATTGCCCCGCCAGCCAGCCAGCCAGCCAGCATGGCAAAACACATACCAGGCCCTATACAAAATTCATAACCTGGTAACATGGTAAAAATGGTCTTCTTCTTTCTCACTCCATACATATACACACAAAAAAGCACACACAAGCAAACACACACTGGCAGTCCAACCTGCTATAGCTGTCAGGATAATGGCAATGAGGCAGACAAAGTAGGTTAGGGCATTGCCTGCTCTGCTGGAAGACAAAAACAAGTCTGGCTCTGAGCACTCTACCGTACTTCAGCAGACTTGAATCTGTTTAAGTGTGAGCGTGTGTGCGTGTGTGTGCGTGTGTGTGTGTGTGTGCGTGTGTCTGCCTGTCTGCCTTGAACTTGGCTGACATGAAGGCCATAACCTCAGGCTACGACTGTGAGGACTGATATAGTTAGGTACTGGTACACAGTATTTTATCCCTTTTACAGCTCCCACCTCCCTCCTTCATGATCCAATCTCAGTTCTCCTCTTTCAGTTTAAAGTTTAATGTAGTACACCATATTAGCTATATTGGTTCAGCACGGCATTTAGAGTTGTGGACTTGCTAATGGCTAAATCATTAGCTTTGGGCTTCCATTTTGACTCCAAATATGGGTCCATTTTGCTCCAATGCATATAAACCAAACTGTCAAGTGTGAGAGAGAAATAAGGCGGATGGGAGGAGAGGAGAGAGGAAGCGAGGAGTGAGAGACTGTCCTTCAGTTCATCAAAAGTTCAAGAGACCCATTTGGACTTTGCATGTGTGTGTGTGTGTGTGTGTGTGTGCATGAGCCCTATGGAGGCTGAGCAGAAAAGAAGCAGCTGCCCGCCAGCTCTTGCCTACTCTAAACTGGCACCAGGCAGGAGCATCCATGCCAGGGCGGGGAGTGGCGTCAGGGTGGGGGCAGGGTGGGAGCTGTGGGGGCCATCTGGGAAACTGGCACCAGGGCCCGAGGGTGGCACGGGCTCCTCGGCCAGCACGTGAATACCAGGCAGGTGGTCTCCCATTGGGAAAAAAAAAAGTGGTCAGTCGTGGCAAAGTGACTGTCACTGCTGTGGTGTAGTGTAGCGCTAGAATCAGATAGAGGGTGACTTTGAGATGATGATGGATATAGACGTTAAAGGAATACACTACGTTTTTGAGAGATTGGCTCATTGGTCAACTTACCCATTAAGTGATGAGAACACCAAAATCATCCATGTGTCCCCAGTGCATCATTCGCTTCAGTGCTCCATGCTAACACTTTAGCATTCACTATGTTGAGTGTCAGTAGATGACTAGCTTTATCTCTTAAGTGAGCAAATGAGAACTTGTAGAAGCTCAAAAGTTATATGGTAAGTTAAAATGATATGCGGTCAAGTCTGCCAGTTTTGTGTAAAATTTAGTCAAAATATGATACAAAAATAACTTATTGTTTTGAATCAGGGACTATTCTCCCTGTTGGCAGGTCTCTCTTCCCTACGAGACTTTGAGCATGACTTGTTTTGTTTCCATAGGAAGTGTACATGGTGGGGATGGTAGACTGTGTACAAACAGACAAAAAAACACTCACTGTGTAGTCACCTTCGATAACGCTAGTCACCTACTTTCACTCAACACAGTGCATGTCAGAGAGTTACCATGGAGCACTGGAGCGAAAAAAATCTACCTGCCAATCTCCCAAAAACCTTGTGTGTTCCTTTAAATCAACATAGGAAGAGCATGCACACATACAAATATTTACAAAGTTCATGTCAAGCATCCAGTCTCACACGCACACACACGCACACACACACACACACACACACACATGCAACACTGTGTTCCAGTGAGAAGGGGGGGAGGCAGCAGGGGCCTGGCCAGCAGACAGCTCTCTTCCCGGGGTCAAGGTGACCTGCAGACTGTGTCCTCTGGAACACACTTCTCCATCTCTCACTCTCCCTCTTTTTCTCCCTCTTTTCCTCCCTAACCCTATCTCTTTCCACTGTCTCTCTCTCCTTTTCATCCATTACATCTACAATCCTCATAAACAACAAACAAACAAACATATATATACACATACATTGCGCTCTTAAGTCTAAATAACACTTCATAATACCAAAACTTGAGGATAACCTCTAGCTGGCATGTTGCCTTAGGGACTTAAAAGGGCAGCGGTATCAGAGTTTTCCCAGTGCTAAACTCCCATATCAACAGCCACATGTAAGATATCACAAATCAAAGCAAATCAACTTGATTTTCTTCCTTTTTAAATGCATGCTAGAGCTCACTAAAGGAGAAATAGTCAAGTATATTTCAACTGTTTTTATGATTTTACATTTCAGTTTGACTTTCACACTTAATATTAATTAATAAAGTCTTATCTGATTAGTGTTAAGAAAAAAATGCAACTGAGGTCAAAGTTTAGGGCTAAATATTTTAGATTATATAATCTATATATAGATTATCCACACTCTGGATTTAAACTCCTTTCTAAATACTTTAATTCATTCAACATAGTACTACATTGTTTCAACCCTAATGTCTTTGTCAGGCAAAACAATAAAATAAATATGATCAAGATTATTATTCATTATTATTCATTATTAATAAATATTTTATCACTTAGCTTGAAGTAATTTTCTGCATCCTTCTGAGCATGGAAACCCCTTAACATGCCTTCTGGACTGTTGCAACTGGCAGTTTGCACCAATTTGAGACTAAACAGCAGAGAAGACTAATAAACTCAACTGACTGATTGACCTCACTTGACACAACTGCAACATAAAATCTCAGCCTCTTCTGACAAGGGAAACTAAAATACAATTCTGTCGGAGAACCTTTGATAATTGGAGCCTTAATCATTACTTGGGTTTATTATTTGTGAATTGAGAGTTAATTTTAGAAAGCAGACTAGGCAGCAGAGTTGGCTCCCTGGCAGCATGTTAGAGCTACCATATTAGAGCTGGGCCAGACATGTTCAGTGCAATCAGAGAGAGAGAGAGAGGGAGGAAGTATGGCGGGAGAGCAGGAGGAGAGAGAGAGAGGGAGAGAGATGGAGACGGAGAGAGCATGTAAAAATCAGAGGCCAAATGAGCATAGAAATAGAAATCACACACTGAGAAAAGAGGGAGAGAAGATAGGAGTTGAGTGTAAAAGCAAGAGAGAGAGGGGAAAAGAGTGAGGGTGATGAAGTGTGTGTGTGAGAGAGAGAGAGAGAGAGAGAGAGAGAGAGAGAGAGAGAGAGAGAGAGAGAGAGAGAGAAAGAGAAAGAGAGGCAGAATCTGTTCCTCTCCACTTCCCTGATTTCCCTTCCAGAGTTTTGAAATGGTAATGAATCTGCTTATATTTGCATAACGTGCCTCTCTCATCACTCTTTTTCTACTTATCCATGTCCTCTTCTCCTCAAATTGCTGTTCTCCTCCCATGTTTTTCTTCCTCTCTCTCTCTCTCTATCTCTCTCTCTCTCTCTCCTCATCTCTTTCCCCCCCCTTCCCCCCTTCCCTCCAATCTCCCTGTCAGGTTCTTAAGTGCTCATAGATAATTGAGGGCACTAAATAAAGACAAGCTGTTCATTGGGAAGACAGCGGCTGGTCAACAGGTCTGCCACTTCCTGTATGACCGGCCCTCACGCTCTCTCTCTCTCTCTCTCTCTCTCTCTCTCTCCCTCTATTTGCTCGCCTCGACTTCTCATTCCGCTAAGCCTTAATATCAGCGCTCTGCAGACAGAAAATGAACATGCTTACAAAGACTCGAAGCTTAAAAAGCCACTAGTCACGTATGTTGACGAATACCGACTGCGCACACCCAGGCCCATGATGACAGGGGTCCTATTGAAACCTATTGGTCTCCATTCCTCCTCCTCCTCCTCTCTCTCTTCCGCCTCTCCATCAATCGCACTCCCTCTCATCTCCCCTCCTCCTCCTCCTCCTCCTCCTCCTCCTCCTTCCTCCTCACTTCTCTCACCTTCCCTCCCTCCTCCTCACTCCCTGCAGCGTCTGTGCTCTGACAGTTATGTGTGAGTAGAGCGTGGGCTGCTGCTAATTTGTGCAGAGTGGGAGAAAGCTGTTTTGGCTGGGGGAGAATGAGCCCAGTTTAGCCTATACTGTGGAATGGACGGACAGGGACAGACACACACACACACACACACACACACACACAGATACATGTTAGACCAGCCTCTAGTGTTGGCTCCCTCTCCCGTTGTCACACACACACACACACACACACACACACACAAACAAACGCTCCAACACACGTGCACATTTGAGTGCGGAAGTGACTGCAGAAGGTGATATTACTTCTGTTCCTCTCACCACCCCCTTTGCAGAACTTAGTCACCCTGGTTAATATGCACCCAAATCTGTCTCAGCCTTCCTCATCATCCCCCCTCCACCTCTTTGTCCTCCTCTTCATCGCTCCGACACATCAGTCATCCATTCTGGCTGACACTCATCCTACTTTTGATCCTTGAGCGAATGACTCACTGAAATGGAAACACACACATACAAGCACACACACACACACACACACACACACACACACACATAGCGCTGACCCCCAACTGATGCCGTCGCGATGGCTTCTGTGAGAGTCGACTTCACAACATAGGACATGGAATGAGTTCTATATAGTCTATATAGACTCTCTGTCTCGCTCCAACATGCACAAACACACACACACACACACACGCACACACACACACACACACAGAAAGTGTTGCTGTCGCTCTTGGCAAGCCATTTAACTAATTCTAACACATCTCATGAATGTGTTAACAGAACATTGTATTTCCTCCAATAAAATGATCTTGTCCTTTTTTTGGGAGGAAGTACAACATCTAGTTATCACGTTCATAGGATGTGTTATAATTAGTCAAGCTGCTTGCCAAGACAGTTTCTGAGATGCTGGTCGTGTTTTAAGAGAGGAATGTTTCATCTTACCAGAGTTTGATGGGAGGCCTACTTACTGCTAGCGGGGCTGTTGAGATGGATTTGTTTGCTTGAGAGAGAGACAGTGTGTGTGTATGTGTATGTGTGTGTGTGTGTGTGTGTTAGGAGTGTGCGAAGATGCTACTATTTGTATTTTTTCTGTAATATCTGTAATAATAATGATGAATAAAAATAATAAGCATTTGCTCAACCAACCAAATTATCTGTATTTGTAAAAATCTGAAGGTGGGTGGGGCTTAAAACGGAAGTGGGTGTGGTTTAAAAATCCCCCAAATTCTTAGCTTTTTCCCCCCTTGCAATCATTAACATTGCTATTACATTAAACTTGTGGTTTTATGATGATTTATCAATAAAAATTTATAAAAAGTATAAAGTCAAGTATAAAAACAAAGTTTTTTGTTAAATGCAGCTTTTTCAAGCTGTATTTAACAACAGCCACCTAGATGTTATGTAACCTAAACATAGGCTTTTATAAACAGACTCGGAGAACAGGGAGTCTTGTTGATTCACTCCCAGTCAAGCCAACTTCCTTCTTAAAGTCTATCAGCAGAGAAGAGGAGAGGAGCAGAAAAAGACAAGAAAGGACAAGGACAAGAAAAAGAGAAAAACTGGCCTTAACAATGCTAAATTAGCAATCAAAACAAATACAATATTCCCGCAGCAAACAAAAAGCATAATTATGAACAAGCAAGCAACACTCTCTCTTTGTTGCAGCTTTGTGTGTATGTGACAGACTGACTAAGAAATACAAACAAACCCTGCCCCTTCTCTTCTGAGTTCAGTGAGAAATATGTCGAATATGGTATTTGGATTCAGGAACATCCCCAGTGTGTGTGTGTGTGTGTGTGCTGTTCTTTCCATTTCTGTTCATTTTATATCACCCATAAAACAGACAGATCAATGGAAGGAGAGAAGAAGGTGTGGGAGAGAGAGGGAGGAAGAACGGGAGAGAGGGAAGAGAGAGGGGAGCAATAAAAGCCTTCCTCCATTTGCTTTCTTCATTTCTACACGGAAAGATATCCAATGTAGAGGAGTGTGTTCAACTCGATGAAACCAATTTCAGTCTCTTTTTGTATATGCTATAGAGGGTGCTGAATCCCAAGAAAGAAATAATCCATGAACAACTGACAGCACTCACTATTTATTTATGTGAATTGTACTAATGAGATGATTGAGATCAATTAGTGTTTCTTTGTTTGGAGAAGGTATTTAAACCCTACTATTGTATGACTGAACCAAACACACCAACACCCTGAGGAAGGCAGGTGCCGCAACGTCCTGAGCGGTGTGAAATTTGTACATCATCATGTAAATAAACAAGAGAAGTTTACAATTACGTTCATAGTGTGTGCCGCCTGTTGTTCATGGATTACAAGGAAAGATACAAACACAAGACAAAGCAAGATGCCTATCGCTTTGCATCAAACCATTTAGCTTATATTAGCGAGTTTCTGATACTTGGCCATGAGACAAGATGGTATAAATGTATACATATGCTTGTATGCGTGATGTGTGTGTATGTCAGTGTGAATGTGTGTGTGTGTGTGTGTATGCACTCATGTGTTGCTGTAAGGCCATGAAACATTCTATTAACAGACCATGGGCTCCAGGTCTTGGCAACCGTATTGGTGACATCACCGCCACGTCAGCGTTTCCTCCCGCCACATGGGACTAACATGTCGCTGGTGGGCTGACGACACGCTGGTGCGGCGTGAACTTCCCACGTTCCTGTCAACGAGAGCGTGAAGCTCGATCGACACCTCTCTGTTCACACGCACGAGTGCACTGACACGGAGAAGTTCTCAAGGAGTAAGCCGCTGAATAAAAGATTGGCAGGTACTAAAAACGGCGTGTGACATCAGCTTGTGAAAATGATTACAGGCTCAAGAGTACATAACAAGTTTTCTCACACATACAAACACTGGCAGACAGCGTGTTTTCTAAAGCCAGGTGCAGCAACCGTGATGCCACCAAATCACAGGTCAGCAGTGATGGTCGGTAATCACACTTAGTGCATTACTCATCAGTAAACCCAAAGACATTACTCCATCACACACAGTTCACAGTTATGAAGTCTCCGAGTAGGGATGCACCAGCATCAGTCCTGGTATATGAGGGCAATACCAGGCAGAAACAGAGTGTGTGTAAAAATCAAAGCAAACTAAATCGATTTTCTGCTTTGTCCACACGAAAGAGATTCAAGATTCAACTTTATTGTCCGTTGGATTAAAAAAGTTAATTTGCCCTCAGCTTTAAGCGGCTCAGTTAAAAATAAATAAATAAATAATGAAATAATAAATCTGGTGACGCCTTCCAAACGCCTGCTCCTTAGCTCAAACTTACATCGAGTGTCCTTGGGCTTAGTATCATGTACACGCCACCATAAAGGTTTCAATTAAGTCTTCCGTTTTCACAAAACGAAGCTTTTTGGAGATGGGTCTAAAGCTAATGCTACCGCGCTGATGACGCTGACGTGACCTGTGAGTGCGTCAGCCTCAGTGACTGTCAACACTGTCAGTGAACGGAGGAACAGGGTGACAGCAGAGAGAGGTGAGATGCTTCTGTTTCTGAAGAAAAACCTGCCCCTTGTCCTTAAGTGATTAAAACTAGACTAGACTTGGCACACACTCGAGGCCAGAAAAAGCCTGTGCAGCAGTATTTTTTCTGTCAGTTATTCACACTAAAGAAGAGAAAAAAAAATATAAGCAAAGGCTGTATGGTTGTTTCAATATTGTTTTGCAGCAGTATGCACTGGTCAGTTTATTGCTCTTTTGCACTTTTGTGAGTTTTTTTGCACTGTATTCCTATATTGCAGCAGTCTTTTATATATCCTAGGAACTGTCATTCCTATTTTGGTCAGTTCTTTTGCCCTGCTGCTTTTCTTTTTTTTAACAATAAAATTATTGTTCCCATGTTATTTACATGTTGTATGCAGCTGTGTAATTATAGAAGAAAAAAAGGGGTCAATATCGGATCGGTACTCGGTATCGGTTGATACTCAAAATTCTGGTATTGTATCGGATCGGCAGGGAAAATAACGGTATCGGTGCATCCCTAATTTTCACATTATCAATTCACTTGCACTTGATCAGTCAGTCAGTCCGTCCATGTAGCTCAGTGAACAGTGACGTGTCCTTCCCAGCTGGTAGCCCCGAGACATGCTTGAAACGGCTGACAACCCACAACAGAGCTCTCTCTCACACACACACACACACACACACACACACACACACACACACCGGTCCTACCAGTTCGAAGGTGGTTGAGTGCAGCTGGTTTAAGAAGTTCCAGAGGCTGCTCCTTGCTGGTCAGGCCACCTGTCAGAGAGCAGGAAGAGTCAGTTTCACATACGGTCCTCAGTATGACACCAAACTAATTTACTAACTTGCCTCAGAATACCTAAAAACCAGTCTACAGTTCCAAGTAAACAGAAGTTAAGAAGAAGAGGAGAGGGAAATGGGCACACAGAGGCTAGAGGGAGGAGTGAGAAACAGCTGAGAGTGAGAAAGGAAGAGAGGGAGTGTGTGTGTGTGTAAGTAAGTAAAAGTGAGCAAGAAAAAGACAACAAGAGGTATGACTACGGTAATATGATATCCAGTCACTGCAGCAAGAGAGAGAATGAAGGAGAGAGAGTGAGACAGATACAGAAAGTAATGCAAACATCAATGCAGACCGAGCGTTAACTCATTACATGTGCTGCCTTTGCTTAAACAAACACAGGCCCGTGTCTCATGTTTGTGCACGTACGTGCGCGCACGCACGCACACACACACACACACACACACACACACACAGAGCAGCATGTGTTGCATATAATTACAGTGGTAACAGGAACAGACAGTAGCTCAATTCAGGGTGGACCTGTCTATAAATAGCCTGGTAGGACACACACACACACACACACACACACACACACACACACACACACACACCTCTCCTGTCCTTATGTAACCATCCCCACTCCTCTCCTGTTCCTTTAAATTGTTGCCACAATCAATGTATTTAAGAACTCTTTTCTTCCAAACACCACTATCTTGTTTTCTTAAACCCACAAATCTCCACCTCTCCTCTATAAAACTACAACACTTTTTGTGTTTTTATGTCTTGCTGTTCAATCATGGATTTTTTTTTTTGTATTTTGTTTGACCACATTTTGTTTCACCTCACTAGAGATAAGCCCGAGGCATATTTCCACATGTGTAAACTCCAATCTAATTTATTGACTGAAGGGGGCACGATCTGGCCCCTGGAGCTAGTATTAGACTTTACAAAAAAGGGATATCATGTGCTATATCCCCAGCTGTATCTGACCTAGGTATGACATGTCTCACACACACACACACACACACACACACACACATACACACACACACACACACACACACACACACACACACACACAGAAAGCCTATAATTAGCCTGGTGGATCGAGATGTAAGCAGCCTGTTATCAGGCAGATAGAGATAAGAGTGTTTCTCAGGAGATAGTCTGAGGGAAAAGTTGGCCACACCTGAACTTGTAGGTGCAGTTGCCAGTCAGCAGACAACCATTTGCTTGTGTTATATGTTACACCCATTACAGCAACACCATTTAATAATAATGATATGATTCTTTATTGATCTGTGTAAGGAAATCAGCAGGTTGGATGCTTGCTGGCTTGAATCCTGCTCACTATGCAACCCTGCCACACTGGTTGTGCTTCAACCTGCAGTCAGCTAGATCAAATCAGGTAATAGATTTTAGCCTGGTGATGTGGCTGCTAACAGTCTGAGCTCAGCAGTGTTTCACAAAGGCTGGCAGTTGGGACAGGGGTAGAGACAATCATATATCGCATATGTAACAGTATACCGTTTTAAGGTATACCGCGGTATCAAGCAACCACGGTTCTGAACCGTAAGCCTTTCCCTGTAATACCGTGCCCACGTATGCATATATGCACATATGCAGGCATATGCACGGCACCGCACGCCACTACAATGGAGGGTTACCTATCCACAGCTCTGCAAGGTCTGTGTTGCAGTTCAATAAAGCAATATTTTTCTTCAAAGCAAAATACTTGTTTGTTTGTTTTTTTGATGGGCCATAGTACGTTTAATTTAAAGGGAGAAAAAAATGAATACCGTGAAATACCATATACCGTGGTATTTTGGTAGATACCGTACCGTACTGTGAAATTTCATAGCGTTACAACACCCTGACTCAGTTTGTGTCAGTGCACACAGACAGTGACTCAAGGAGCATCGGCTATGATCACTACTGTGCACCACTTCATAGGTGCAATGAATTATGGTCACTGTATTTCACTAAAATGCTACAGCTTTGTGCATCACAGCACCCAAAATGAAACCAAACCAAAATTTACCTGGGCTACAATCAGTTTACCTGGACAGGATGCCCATATATTAACATTATATGGGGAAAAACTGGATTATGGTAAAGAGACGACCCTATGAAATGCATCCTGGTTGCTCAGCAGAATGAAGTGCATACCACAATATACTTGCAGCATCTGGCCCAGATTCAAATCCATCATTGTTGCATGTCATCCTCTCTCTTTCTCCCATCTTTCCTGTCATTTTTCACTGTGTGCTGTCTAATAAAAAGCCAAAATGACTTGAGAAAAATAGTTGAGTTTAGTGGCCATTTTTCCCCATCTCAAGAGGCCCTTCTCTCTCCAATAAAGATGATTTACTGCAGTTTATCACAATCTAGCAAAGCCTGCATACTAGGAAGCAGAACATCATAAGACTGTATTGGATAGTGGTGCACGACTCGCAATTCCTGAAATCTACTCCGACTTCTGCCATTGCAGTCGAAAGGAACGGATTCCTCAGTCTCAACATTTAAAGCGGATGAAATTTGACAAATTTTGTGACCATGCTGCTGCTGTCTTGGCAGTTTATTGACAGCCAGAGGGCCTTGAAAAGTCTAAATCCAATTATTTTCTGAAATTGAAAAACTTTTGAGTTCGAAGAGCAGGCATGGCCACGATTTCCATCATCATCATCACTGGACCACTAGAGACTGACATGAGGAAGGCCGAGAGAAAAGGAGTGTGGAAGAAAAAAAAAAAAAGCAGGAGCAGAGAGAGGGAGAGGGGAGACCATGTGCTGTGTCACACATGAACGAGCACCGGCACATGACACACTCACAACTACTGGGGCTTTTGTTTTTCTGGGTTGCTGGGCGCTATTTTCAGCCCAAGCAGACTGCTACATGATTAATACATGAAGGAGGGCGGGACCGAATTAAATATTCATATCGCACACACGAGCACACACCACACGCATACTCTTACATAGGCAAAACCTGCTTCCTTTGTTTGTGTTTCGATACCGAGCAAACGCAAACATACAAAACTCCAACACCACACCAGAAAAAAAAAAAACACAAAAAAACCCCAAAAATAAACAAACAAAAAAACAACACACATGTTTATCTGTGGATGGTGGCGGGAAGGAGAGGAAGCCTTTAAGTCTAAAGGGAGAGGAGAAGAAAGACTAAACAACTGGGCTTTGTTTTGACTGAGGATTTTAAGAAGGCTGCATGTGTGTATGTATGTCTGTGTGTGTACATGTGTGTGTGCAAGTGTGTGTGTGTGTGTGTGTGTACGTCAGTGGGGTGGCAGTGGCAGATGGCAGAAAGACGACACCAGAGCCTGATGGGCCAGAGAAGGGCCAAGCAGTCTCTCTCTCACACACACACACACACACACACACACACACACACACACACACGGGAGTGCTAAGTGCAAGTGTAGTGTGACTGTGAACTCCTTGCACAGTTTCCCTCTGTTAATGACAACCATCACTTTCTCTTTTTTGCTTTTTGCTCTTAGGACCCCTTAAAACACTTCTCATGGACACATAGGGGCCCCTGGACCACACTTTGGAAACCACTGACCTCATAACCTATGGAGTGTGTCGATATAGGTGATGAGTAGAGAGTGTGAGAGAGAAACAGAGAGAGAGAGAGAGAGAGATAGATGGAAGATAAATATATGGAAGTGTATGTGTGTGGGTGTGTGTGTGTGTGTGTGTGTGTGTGCGTGCGTGTGTGTGTGTGCATGTGTGCGTATAGGAAATGAACCCCATGGAAACCTGGCTGGTTTCTACGTCGTCTTCTCATGGAGTGGGCAGACTTTGACCTTTGACGCCTGGGGAGGAAGACAGGCCAAGGGCTCTCTGCCTCAACACACACGGATGAGAGGCAATCGCCATGGAAACCAAAACAAACAGATATGCAGGAAGAGAGAAAAAGAGAGAGAGAAAAAGAAAGAGAGAGAGACTTGTATAGGCAAGGCATATATGCATCTATGCTATCAAATCAAAGTAGAACACTAATAGGAGTGTATAGGAGGACTATATTTAAGTATAAGGCTCAAAATCTACCAGTCCATTGAATTACAAGTATCAGAGTGTGCGGCCTCCCTTAAATTTGGCAACTATTTTACCACAGCACCCCACAGAGGGTACTGCGTAAGACCCATATCGAATAGAATAGAGGTTCCAGGATGGATAGCTTCTAAAAACACTAGTGTGCAGTCCATCAGCCAACCACTGGTCTAATTTACCCCGCCTGGCTCACAATTCACTGTCTTCCAAGGCCAGCCACAATGGACAGGCTGCCTGTGCATACAGTCCACTTTTGAGTACACACTGTGTCTGCCTCCAGAGCGCTTCCGCCCAGTCCAAACAAGGCACTTATCCATCTACTTTGCTGTCCATGCTAGGCCTCTGTTGTCTAAAAGAGTTGTATTGAGTAGTTGTCCTCTCCGCAACACAACCACCATCTGCTATTACAGAACTACCAACAGATAAAGTTCAAGAGGGATGAGACAGAGATGGAAGACCTGTTAGGTTCACTACCTCTTCCAGCTCCTTCTGTAGTCCAAGCTTTAGCGCTGCCAGGTTAAATGAAAAGAAGTGGACACTTGAGATAGCATGGAGTCTGGTGCATGTTTTGCACTGTCCCTTTGCCTTCCATCATGCTATATTTCACCAAAAATGTTTGTTGCTACACTAGCTAAGTGTGCTGACACATTTTTTTTTAACTCTATTTTGAAGTAAACACTGCTGTGCATTATATGTAGCCACATTACCTTTATATAAATAATCACAGAAAAGAATGACCTATGGGGCATTATTGCTATATTAAACTGTCATGGTCTACATACAAGCAGAAAATGTAGAATGGTTAGTATAGAGAATACTGTTACATTCAGCATGCTAATGTACAGCCAAAGGGGCCTCAGCCCCTGGATAGATAATGTAATGACCTATGTGACCTGCGCCATATGCGTTGCCTTAAGCAACAGTTAAGTATGGACAATTCCCACAAGTGACATGTAGGAGCACACATATGGCACATAAAAATACATATAGGCCAGGACATGGTGCACGCATGCCTCCAGCCCCAAGTGGGAGAGAAATTTACTCTTCTACATATGTGTCATATCCCATCTGAAAAAGCCTATATGTGTTGACAGACTTCCTTGTGGATAGACATACGTGTTCGCCACATGGAAAAGGAAGGGGGGCAGTGCCAAGTTAACCGCGCCTGGCAAGAGGACAAGTTGGCATGTAGACTGGCAGGAAGCGGGCGTGCCTGCTTCAGTGAGTACACACCCGGTGTACAGTGGTGAGGAGAACCCATCAACTTTGCTCCGAGACGCAATAACGCACACACACGCTCATATATACACCTGTACATAGACAGCACATACACATTTGTGCGTACACACACACACACATCACCCTTCCCCCTGCTAGACTGTTAAAGTGCCAAGTCGCCCTGCCCCAGGCCGCCTTTACCTCAACCTGACCGCCAATCACCACAACAGTGTGCCAGCCATGCCAACCTGTCTAGTCCACTACAACTCAGTCTGCTGTATTCGGAGCCCTCGGTACCAGCCTCAGAGCTTTGCCAACGCCCCAGCCCCTCTGCCAACTATGCCATCCTGTCTGTAGAGGCTTCACCAAAACTGCCCTTCTGCTCCAACCAAACACCATGCCAGTCTGAGAGAGTGCCAGCCATGCCAACCTGTCATCGCCACTCTAAACCACAAGACAACCTGCTGGGAAGCCAAAAAACGACGAGGTTCATTCCAAAATGAGATATCCATCATTTGACTGTTACAAAAATGATTGATAGCAAAATCTTTAAACAAACTATGGTACTCTTTAAAGGCTAATGCAACTTCAGTCCTTCATTGACAAAATGCTAACATTTTTACACACTGGATCCTCTCTATTTAAACAGATATTAAATAATGAACATTAATTAAATATATCCTTCCAAAATGGATATATACAGTATGTATAGATAGATAGATAGATGGATAGATAGATGGATGGATAGATGGATAGATAGATAGATAGATAGATGTGTGTGTGTGTATATATATATATATACATATCTAACCCTAACCCATATATATATATATATGGGTTAGGGTATATATACATATATACATATATACACTCATTTTGCCCATGGGGATCATTAAAGTTTCATCCAATCTCATCTTTTGAAATAAACTATTCATATGGTGCCAGTCGCACTAACCTGCACTGGAGCCTGGAGCCCATTCTGTGTGCCCTTGTACCCCCACACCACTGGCAGGTGCCAGGCTGGAAATGATGCCCTGCTGCCTTCTAAATAGGAGCCAGTCTACCTGCCACAAACACTGCCAAGTCACAATGCCAAGGGTCAGCAGTTAGAAGATAGGAGATAGTTCGCTTTGGTAGAACAGTTTCATGTTTTAGTGCACAGCCCTCTCAGAGAGTTCATGAAAAGATAAGCCATCAATGCCGGTCGCAGTTACCACCATTCAAATATGCATTTTGAAAGTTTGGTCTACAAATCATGCTTCAAATGAATGTAGAAAAGTAGCAAAGTAAACCAAGGTAATATTTCATTTTTGGACAGGGCTATACTTAAATAATTCTGTTTTCAATTATTGCTTTAAACTGGGGAAAATGCACCAGCGAAGCTAATGTTGGAGGCTGAGTACTTTTTTTTTTTTTTTTTTTTTTAAACACACACGCGCACACACACACACACATATAAATTACATCACACATGAAATCTGTCCAGTGACATTCTGGTTTAAATGCCAGCATCTCAATCAGATAATTTCAGTAGGAACGGCTGACAGCAAGACTTCCTGGTTTGCAGTGCTTATGAAATGAATGTTTACAGAACAGGAGATTTGGCAGTTTTTTACCTTCTTCCATTTCTTGGTGCTTTATTCGAGTGTGACTATGAGCCAGACAGAGTCTGTGCGCTGGGCTGAATCCCTCCATAACCTCTCACCACTGCCTTGCTAAAACCGCTTGTTGATGTTGCGGCCATGTTTACCAACTACTTAGCACTTCCTCTGGGCATTCTAAACCTAGAAGATAAACCACACCCTTTGACTGTACTTTTACTGCCGGGCCTTTTTAAGTCTGTTGGTGTGTCTGTGTGTGTGTCTGTGTGTGTTTCTGTGTGTGTCTGTGTATGTGTGTCTGTGCTTGCGTGTGTAATAGGCAAGGGGCAAGGCATCTTGGCCCCTAAATGATCTCAGACTTAGGTGTATTTGTATGTATTATATATTTGTGTCTGTGTGTACAGTATGCCTCCAGTATGCAAACATCCATCCACACATCAACATTGGTACCCCATATACACTCACTTTCTCACACACACAGGCACACACGCACACACACACACACACACACACAGAGGACTGTTCAGAAAGAGGCTAGTGGCCATGTGGTCTGGCAGCAGGCAGGCAACAGGAGCTAGCTCCATAGGGAGACAGGAGATCCCCCTGATACCTGAGAAGGGTGCCGTGTGTGTGTGTGTGTGTGTGTGTGTGTGTGTGTGTGTGTGTGTGTGTGTGTGTGTGTGTGTGTGTGTGTGTGTGTGTGTGTGCGTGCGTGCATGCGTGTGTGTGTGTGTGTGTAGCTCAGAGTCTCTATGCGTCTCTGTCTGGTTTTTGGCTGCAGAGACACTTGAATGTGTATCGTACCCAGTAAGACAGAAGAGTGGAAGGGTCACTGGGTAGAGAGAAGGGCCCCTCTGTCTGTCAGAGTGCTGCACATATGGACATTACATGGTAGATTAAAGTTATTGGTTAGGGAATGAGTCCTCACAAATATAATAATACACGCATATGCATGTGTGATATACACAGTAAGTACAGTCTCTCTCTGTGCCTCCAGGCTGTGCTCCTGCAGAGAGGAAGACACTATTTTTAGGGGTCCAAGCACTCCTGCAAAGTTGACTCAATCTGCACCAAATTTTACACACACCATATTTCAACTGCCTACATCATGGCTAGTCCAGAGAATTTTGATACATGTCATATTTTGGCCAAGACACACTAATGAAGTTGACAGAAAAGATGCGCAAACCTAAAAACTTAATGCGAGAGCAATCAAACCTCACATACATATTTCCAAATGGGTTCCAAAGTGTGTCAGATCACAATTGATCATGCTCCATAATGTTGCTGAGAGTTCAAATTGGCAATTTTGCAAATTGCAATTTCTCAGGCATCTGGGTGTGTTTGGTCCATGGGCTCGGACCACTTGAGGCTATATTTTAAGATTTCTAGGACATTTATGCTTTATTAGCAAGCTGACAGTTGAGAGAGACAGTAGAGAGAGGGGGGTGACATGTGACTAATGTCCCAGGCTGGATTCAAACCCAGGAGTCACCACAACGCACTGAGAAAGTCTGGAAATTGTTTTTCATACTGCAAAAGAATGAATGGCAGTAAATGGCTTCATCTTCTAAAGGTAGGACAATGAGCGCTGATATCTCAACTATGCTGATTGTGTGTGTCCCTCTGTTGCTCTGTCTCTCTATCCCGAATTACTTTTGCTTGCGCTTTTCTTTGGGTTTTTTCCCCTCAGAAACAAGTGTGGATATGCGAGAGAGAGATTGGACAAGGCAAACCACCATCCAGGCTGTAACCACTAGAGTTAAATATACCTCCTGTCTGTCTTACAGCCTGTTTTCACAAGAGCTGTGTTCGCCGTTCGTGGTTGGATGCCTGGAATACGGGTGTGATTCCCAACATGTCCAATCATGTTGATACTCGGCGAAGTGTGTGTCACAGCCAGCAGTGTGTGTGTGTGTGTGTGTGTGTGTGCAAGGTGAAAGCAATACGCGTGCATGTTTGTGCATGTGTGTGTCTACAGGTGTGTGTAAATGCAAGCTGTATGAGCAGCTACCTTTCAACGTTTCTCAGTAGAAAAATATTATACATAGATATGAATGGATCAGAAAGGCTCATTATTCACATCGCCATGCATTCTTTAGGTGCATTCTATAGGTGATTTACCTAATTGTGGCATTTCTATGATGCCTGTGTGTGTGTGTGTGTGTGTGTGTGTGTGTGTGGGTGTGTGTGTGTGTGTGTGTCCAGTGAATCACGTATATGGGCTCACCTCTGTGAGGCAAACAGGAAGTGTGACTCACCTCCTCTGTTCATTGGGTGAACACGTCGCTTGGCAGCCACACACGGCAATGACCTGCTTTAGCAGCCTCCAAGACACACACACACACACACACACACACACACACGAACGCACACACAAACAGTTATAAAAATACACACATTTGCCAGTAATGATTTCTTTTGAAATTTGTGACTCATTACAGATGGCAAGATAAAAATGATAATACACGATGCGTCCACTGTGTGTGTGTGTGTGTGTGTGTATGTGTGTATGTGTGTGTGTGCGTATATGTGTGTGTATGTGTGTGTGTGTGTGTATGTGTGTGTGTGTGTGTTTTCCTTGTATTAGAGCTTCAGAATGGGCTCCACTAGCCTTATTTTAGTTCATGTAGGTTGTGTTCTTTAACCCCCCTGTTCAACAAAAATACAAAACCACCACAAACAGACTATAGATCAGACCGGCACATACGACTCCACCTCTACTTGGGGGGTACAAAGTGGAAATCTGTATTGGTCTATGTATGTATTGAATATGTTTTACATGTTTTCATTAGAGGAGTGTGATCAGTCTGTTTAGGTATTTGTTTACTAAATTAAGTAAATTAGGAAAGACATGTCTTTAGATTATTGCGCAACCCTGCTTGAATTTGAGTGTTCACAATATCTGGAAAAATGTTTAACTGTTCAGCCTTCATGCCCCCTCAGTCTCTCTCTCTTTAAAAGTGGATCAATGACTCATCTCAGTGGCCAGACATTATATCCCAACACATACACCTACTTGATCCAATCACCAGGTCAGTAAAAGTAAATGACTAAATGTGTCATTGTTTTGGCTTTGCTGGCAGTCCTGTTTACCTATGCTGCTGACTTGAATGAGTGACTCCACTGTCCAAGCAGCCACCCACTCAATAGTTAGATGGCAAGCTAGCCATAAACTGCTAATGTCTCTGAGAACCAGAGATCAGGATTTTTTACACTTGCTGGAGGTGCAATCCACAACACAGCAACTTTTCATCATGTTGTCCAGTCTGTTTAAACAGTGTGGTATGGTCTCAAAATGACTCACATACGGACAGTTACTCTTCAATATGGATGATCGCCTTCTTCCCCCCAAAAGGGGGCACAATGACGCGGTGCGGGTTTGGTCTATCCAAGACAGTCACCAAAAGCCTGGCCAATGCAGCAGCAGCATGTAGATTCATTTAATTTAAATTTAATCAATTTACAAAGTGGATTTTCTTACAAAGTTCTTATAGCCAACCTAAAGGAATTTAAAATGCAGACTATCATTAAGCCAATTGTGTTTTCAATTTCTACTTTGAACAGAGTGAAAGTGAATTGACGAAAGCTCTGATAAAAACACCTGCTTGCTCACACACACACACACACACACACACACACACACACACACACACACACACACACACACACCCATTCCAGACAGAAGTCGACAAGGTCAATTTCAGAAGTCCATCAACTCTGCTGATAGTGGGGTCTGCTTTTGGCAATAAAGCAACTGCAATAAAGGAGCTGTTATGTTGTAAAAATCAATGTTTCCCCTGTGAGGAAAAACAACCAACCACCAAATAACTGCTGGCTGCCAGAGAACCGCACTTGGAGAAATTTGACAGAGAAAGGAGGAGATGGAGAGAGAGAGACAGAGAGAAAGAGAGAGCTGGAGAGAGGGTTTGAAATATAGAGATAAAGCAAACAAACTGAGACACTTGGGATGACAGGGAGGGGGGTTATGGGGGTGGTTTGGCTGGGACGGACATGAAGGGATATAAGTAGCCTAAGTGTGGCGGGGATGGGGGGGTTGTCCCAGTGACCCACAGCCTCAGGTGCTCTTGGCAGCAATGGGGGGGGTTGGGTAGTACGACATGCGTGCGTGCACACACACTCCACATCTTCCAAGAATAGCTCGTTATGTGTAGTGCCCAGTCAAGTGGCAGAACCCAAACAACTGGCAGCAGCATAGACAAGCCCAAGGCACTGTGGGGCTGCTGCTGCTAGACGGGCTGTCAGGGTCGGGACTCTGGGTTGACCGATATATTGGCTTGCCGATATATTGGGCCGATATAAAACGTCCAGTCACTGCCCACCGCTGATGTGTTGGAGGTGAATACAGGATGATTTTACTTAACCGGCTTCAGGAGTGGCCGTCAGTAAAATCTTCATTGAAACTTTACTCACCCCACTATTACTGGCAAACTGCCCTTGTATTTGACCACTCTCCAAATATCCAGCAATGCCTATATAGACTAAGATCACAGTCCTGCATTCTTCTTAAAGTTCCCAGAATCAGAACTGTTTTTGGTGAAAAGGCATTTGATTATTTTGCACCTTGGTCCTGGAACAATCTCCAGTCAAAGCTCCAGCTTGACCATTTTATTCCCCTAAATCAGTTCAAACTAATTATCCACAGTCTTCAAGATGTGTGCTTCTGATCTAAATTGTCTTTGTCTTTTTTTTTCATCTTTTTTTATTGCACATTTTACAATTTTTGTATTTGAATCTCAATGGGACTTCCTGGTAAAATAAAGGCTAAATAAAAAAAAATAAAAACCCTACCTTAAGGAGCTGCTAGCTAACAACCTAAGAATTTCATTCGCATTTAATGGAGACTTTTTGTGTTCACTGATGGTCTAAAAGATGTTTCAGGGGCTTTTCCACCCTGCAAAGAATTCAGGGAGGAAACACTGAATCTTTATAATTTTTGGCATTAACGTGGTCAAATTTAAATAATCTACAGAATTTTTGCTATCAGCAGCTTCAACCCAAAACCCCATATCGGTCTGATCCTTCTCCTTATTCCTGGTCAGTCATCCTCATGAGACTGCATAATAAAGCCAGACTGTCGGAGCGCAGATCTACAAGACCCTGCAGATTAAGTTGGCTCTATTCTCAATTGAAAGCTTGTGTTTTAATAAGTTTAGATATAATAAAAACCAGGTTTTATTTGACCAAATAAAATATTTGGCACATTCATCTATGTTCTTTAAGACTTTGACTTGTAGATGGAAAAATAACCTTTTTAGAACTTTCTTAGCCCGTCATCATCATACTATAAAGCAAGGAAACTCTTGCTTGAGTGTCAAAGAGTTTACATAATAATCACAGTAAAGTACTTGAAAGTGAGTGCAGAATAGTTTTTTTTGTAAGTGACAGTATAAGTGGCAAATTATGGATTGTCCTGGTGAAGTCTACCTACTACATATAAGTTGAGACAAACTAAGAGTTTCTCCAAGACTCATGTTTAGTTGTCACATCCTGACTGTTTCTGCAATAATACCAAATAAATAAATAAAAACATGAATTCCAATAAATCACATTACGTGGTCAGCAGCACAAATTTTAAGCAGATCATTTCTTCTTCGTGGATAATGGTGGCCGAACATCATCCTCCTGTCTCTGACCATCCTAATGGGCGCTGACACCCAGACTGCCTGTATTAACTGAGCAGGGCTGCTAACATCCTAGCAGTTCAACAGCTGATGTCCTACTTCTCCTCCTCTGCCAACACCTCTCTCTTTCCGTTTGCCAGAACCTGTTCGATCACTAGCTCTCCCCCGCTAATAAAATGCATCCAGAGGGGGAAAACATACTCTCTACACGCACCCCAACCCCCCTTTCCCCTACCATTAAAGCACTACATTTCTGAGGCGAAAACCTTAAAAGTGACTGATTTTGGAGTCGCCCTGTTCCACTTTCAGCTCCGTCGCTATCTTGACTGATTTGGGATTGTGTGGAGTTGATTGTGGGGATTGAGGGGGAATGCCTGCTTCGGCAACTATATTTAACCGTGCAACTGTATTTCCCCTCCGCTTCACTCCGAATCTATTTGTTGTCATGCCTTAAGAAGTCTTACCCAACAATATCTGCATCGTGGATAACCCCACTTCTTACTTTTCTTTAATTTTCTTTATTTCAGCATGTACATGTTATTTGATTTACAGGAGGTGAAGTGTACATACTGCTTACAATAGCTGTTCTACTTACTATATAAGCCAAAATACTAGCCTAACCCTTGCCCTCCTGATATTATAACAGTCAGGAACTGCTAACACATTCCTAGAATGTGGTGTAGGATGACAGGTGCAGCACTGAGACCAGTGGGTCAGCAAAAAGAAATCCAAACACATCAGCCTTTGCACACAAGGAAAAAAAAACAAAAAAAAACAGTTGAAGAAGTGGGAGTAGCTCTGTGTCCATCGCCAATTTCAAATTATCTACCACAAAGCTGTTTTGCGAGTATGGCGTGGAAGAGGAAAGGAGGAGGCGGAGGAGTAGGAGAAGCAGGGAGGATTGAAGAGGAGGAGGGAGATACTGGGAGTGGAGGGGAAGGAGAGAAAATAGGGGAGGAGGAGGAGGAAGAAATAGGGATGGCTGGAGAGGAAGAATGGAGAGGAGGAAGAGGAGGCTGAAAGGTAGCCAAACTACAACCTATAAAACAAAGAGCTACCTTTGGAACGATGGATGTGAACCGGAACATTTTTTCCTCTCTTTTTTTTTTTTTATACAATAAGCCAGCACATTCCCAGTAATTAGGCAGGAATCTCTTACATGTGGCTCTCTCTGACGTCAATCCTGTACCTTCCCAGAGTTTGCTTTCTCTTCCCCGGCACAGTGAATGTTTAGCGTAAGGCTGCTCTTGGCAGAGATCCTGGACTTGGGTGCTAGGAGAGTTTTGGGAGCGGGTGGGGTTTCTTTGCTTGTTTAAAAGGCAAGCAGGGAAGAGCATGGCAGCCTCAGTCCCAGCGTTTGACTCTCTGCTGCTGTGTGTGTGTGTGTGTGTGTGTGTGTGTGCGCATGTATCAGGCCAGTATTTGCAGACTTTTAATGTTTGTTTTAGCCTACTTAATTGCCAGATGAGTGGAGTTTGTCAGATAAAATGAGTGTCAAAGAGTTTACATAATAATCACAGTAAAGTATTTGAAAGTGAGTGCAGTATAGTTTTTTTGCAAGTGACAGTATAAGTGGCAAATTATGGATTGTCCTGGTGAAGTAATCTACCTACTACATATAAATTGAGACAAACTAAGAATCATTTGCAAGAACCATTTGACAGGTTTGTAAGAGTTTGTGTGTGTTTACAGACTGAGTGAACTCTTGATGGTTCAGTATTAAGTGTAGCGGCTAAATGACTGAACATTCAATCAAAAAACTTCAAATACAATATCTGTCAAGTTCATTAATATACAGTATCTTGATCAAATCAAAGTCCAATGCTTAGTGACTAGGCTAAGTCACTGGTGAGTGCAGAGTGGTACAACAATCTCCTGGCTCAGGTCATGTGAAGTGCTCACTGCTTTTCATAAAAATAGATGGAATGCAGAAATCCTGTTGAAACCTACTCACAGTCCAGTAGAAACAAACCCCACAGGCAACCAGGCATGTCATCCCCTCTGTGTCCCGTCTTTCCCGTCTCACTCCATTTATTAGACAATGTGCACTATCTAATAAAGCCAAAATGCCAGAATCATAAAAAACAATAACTGAACTGCATGTCCCTGCATCCTCAGGGTGAACAGGACTTAATGGGGCACAGAGTCCAGATGGGAGTCCTGCAACACTGCTGTATGGATTTGATTCAGATTATTTCATAAATCATAGAAACAGTGTCAACAGTCCACTTCTCACAATCTTGTTTAATTACCAAGAAAGAGCAGATGTTGAACTATTGTTGTCATAACACATTAACATTTTTACTTCTAAAAATGAGTTTCACATGGAAAATACGGGAAACTGTGTTACAGGTTCCAGTTCGGAAAAAATCTCTTATAATCTCTTAAATTCAGGCAATCTCTCAATTAAAGGCACTGACTATTTTATATCAATGCTGCTGCACTATGAAACACAATGTCAAACAACCATAAGTCAAAACACTGGACCATGCCTTCAGTTGATGATCAAAAAACACTACTTAGTCCTTTGACAGCATTTAGCCAGCAGCACTATACCAATAAGCTGAAACAGCCTATATATGCAGCAGCCATCTGCCTTGTAGTGCGCTCTTTGTAGCTGTTGAAATTGAGACAATAGCTAAAATGCAATCAATGTGCGATTACAGTGGTGTATGGATGTGTGTGTATGTGTGTGTGTGTGTGGTTTAGGCCTGCGTTCTGCAGCACTGATGTCACGTAAACCAGGAAAGGGGATTATCTGTAATAATACTCACTCACTCAGGTTTTAGCAGGAGTTTGCTGTGGGATTACCTAGCCATCTGATGCTGAGTGGATTGCACTGTCATTATGATTATGACTATCATCCGTAATAGTGGGCTCTGTGATTTGTGTTTTTTCTTTTACCAAGTGTCATGTTTACAAGAACATCCATTACAAAACTATACTTGAGGAGCAGGCCCGGGCAAACAAGTAATTGAATGAAATTTAATTAAACAAAGATGAGGAGGGCATTACCATATTTGTCAAATTTTCAAGAGAGGTGTCTACTTCTTTTGGGTGCTGTTATGGTGATATTCTGGGAGGACAAGTCAAACGCACCACAACTGGTTAAAATATCTGAAACCATATTCAAACACATTTGTGCAAGCCTTACTACACTAAAGAATTATCATAGTAAACACATCTGAATTAAACATTGCTGAATTTATTTAAAAATAACATTCATTTTTAAGTGTTACACATGTCGAATATATTCTTTGCCCATTACCAAAGATAACACTGATAATTTCCCTTCGCTGATAACCAGAATGCTCTTGTATCCATCCACTCTCTCCACCACATGTCTATGGGAACATGCCAACTGTGGGGATACTTGATTTGGGCTTAGTTTGTTTGTTTTTCCTCCTCTCTACGTGCCCAACGCAGGCTTGGTTGAGCTTTTTCGTTGAGCCCTGTGTGTGGACTCAAAGTTCCCATGCCATCTGATGTCAACAAGTTCCCTCAGCAGCACTAATCCACTCCCGAAACTCCCCCAGATCAGTCAGCAGTGGCACTGATGTGCAGGCAAGCCAAACTTCCAGCCAAGTGTGGTTTAAGCCTCAAAGAAATCACCTCTCGCAAAAAATTAATGATGCACCAATACTGGCATCAGACATCTTTGACTGTATGCTACAAAATAAAGTTTCAGTACAAGTTTTTTTCCAATATTCAAATACAACACTGAGAGCAATGTGTAACAGGTCAGACACTGATTGTCAGCATTTTACACACACAGAAGGATGTCTGGTCTCTAAATTGTTTATCATAAAACATCCAATAACGGCCGCCGTCTAATAATAGCCTGTCGCTACAGGCTACTATTATATGCAGGCTTGCAAACAAAGCATCAATGCATCAAAACAGAATCAAACAAAAACTGCGAAAGCCAAAAAAGTGAACTAACAAATTGGTGCAATGCTGAATGCTGTATCTGTATCCATGGCAACGAGATAAACATGTCAGTGTGTTCCACTACATGCAAAGTTTCCTTTTGGCAATAATATATTTTGTGACACTTGAGTAATTTTAATTATATTTTAAGCCAAAAAAAGTATTGTATTAATTTAGTCTCCTTTTTCATAATTCTGCTGTATTTTTTTTCAGCTTTTTTTACGTATACTCACAACACTCCCTGTTTATTATGAAATCCAGCAACTATTTAAGACCTGGTCTTTATTGGAAGTTTTACAGTATATCACAGTTGGACTTGCCTCCATGCCATATGGTCTAAGTCTAAAATGTTCAACAACAGATTCAATAAGCATTCGATATCAGCTGAAAATTAAATTTGAGGTATTGTCAATTTCAAAAGTGTGTCTGTGCATACCTACTTAAAGTCTCAATTCTAAACACATGGCAAATGACTGAACAATGGATGCCTTCAGACAAAGTCCAGTATATGAACATTTTTCAAAAGCTAACATACCAGCAGTTACATAGTCAGTCAGCAGCGTCTGAAAGTACACATCCTCTACTTTCTTTAACCATGAATTCACAGTACAGTCAAAGCTATTAGCTTAAGATAAGTTTTGAACATGTCAGTAATCTGAAAATATAAAACAGACTTAAATGATTCTTAGTCTGAGGGATTCAACTGCAGATGTGGAGGAACCCCACAGAGCCAAACAAGAAGCCTTTACTATCTATTTTGGTGGACACTTCAGACAACAAAACTAGCAATACCTACAAGGTCGATCTCTTCACTCCTCTCCACTGGTAGGCTGAAGTGTTAGCCCTGTCCAATACAGCAGTCCATTAGCCAGCTCCTCTTTCTTTTTAAAAACACTGTGATATTTGGGAAGGCAGTGCTGTGGAGGGCTGGGCTGAGATGATAGAACTGTCAACACAGGCCTCTGACAAGGCAGGGCACTGCCATTACTTTCATGTGAGAGGATGGGTTAATTATAAGATTTGGTTTCTAATATGGAGCCTTTCAGAGGAAGTGGAGAGCTTAAAACCGGTAATTAGGCATGTATCGTTTGACTGATGCAAACGGGGGTGGGTGGGTGGGAGTGGGGGTGTTCTGGTGGGATCAGGCTTTGTCGGTGGCATGGGTGAGAATAATATTCTTTTGTTTCCTGGTGAAACAACCACTGTGAACTTCCAAGGTTATTACTCTGTTTACAAGCATATTCAACGGAAATTCTAAAATAAAAGTAAGCAAGTAAGTCGATTTTTATTCTTCAAGGAAAGCAATCTAATTGGTCTCGTCCAATATTTCTGAAAGCATTCACATACTGGCCTTCTGAAAGCCTTGGTGTAGTGGGAAAAAATGCTGCTGAAAGCCTCATTGAGCGGCTGAGCTTGCAGTGCATTTAAAGTGAACGAGATGACAATGAGATGACACAGACGCACTGAAATGTCAGGATGTGAGTCATCCTAATGAAGCAGCAGTTAAATAAAGGTAGAATAAACCCCTCTGGAGCGCTTCCACAGTAACTAGTGTATTAACGGTATGACTAAACATGCTACAATTCCGGCCTTTGACCACTAGCTTTCAAAGAGCCATTCCATGAAGTGTCGGGTCGTGTCAGCTGCACTATTCACATCAAAAGAATTATGAAAACCCATGACTGCGCTCGCAAAGACACACATAGTCAAATATCCATATGCACCGACAGACACAGAGACAAAATAGCCATTCGTTTCATATGACTAGCTCAGTCCCTACACCAATTTTCTCCCTCTAATTACAATTAAAATCAGCACGCTTGCTTTCATGCCGCATAAGCACGCTCATAGGCAGCATTCTGAGAATGGCTTGCTTGTTTATTGTGGTGCTGCTGACAATAGGGCCTTCACTGGCTGGGGCCTATCCCCATCATGAGATACAAGCTCTTCTCTTTCTCTACACAGCAAATTAACAGGCTGGGTAGGGAAGCATCTAGTCGTCAAAAGGTTGCGGGTTCAATCCCCAGTGCATACAGTGCCCCCTATTGTAAAGGGCAAATAAATAAGGCACCAATACATATGTACCAGCCTACTCTAAGGATGGGTACTGGAGACAAGTTAAGATTAGCTAAAAATACTGATACAACACAAAGGGCATTGGCTTGCAAAATGGTCATATGTTCCATTCAATACTTACCTCGGGGGAAGGAGCTGTAGAGCATAATCAAATGACACTAGCAGAAAGTGGCCCAGCATTAAAACAGTGCCTTGACAAACCACCAAGTGTGGTGTATATAAAAATATATAAAAATCCCCACCTGGAGGGGGGACCTACCCCAACCTGCTACCATCTTCTTGCCCCAAGGCAACTATAGATGTTCAAACCATCAACAACGTAACTTCACCTTCAAAACAAAAACCTTTACCCATCCATGGATTAGTAAGACCCAATGACTCTAAAGGGAGTGATTTCTTGCCTTTTGGATTTATCCACTTGACACACTTGCATCTAAGGGATTTAATGGAACTTTGTCATTTGTCTTTTCTCTAAAAACGGTAGTGGTGATGACAAATGTAATGAAGACTTGGGTATAACTACATTCTGACTGAACTGTTCACTTGTCTGTCTATGGAAATTGTACTGTATTTTATTGTATATCTGATATTGTATATCTTTATGTTTCTATTCTTTTGTTTCATTGTACCGTCTTTGCCCATTATGGGTTTAATTTACTTAATTGCATGACATTATAAAAGGTGTTGTTTGTATATATTGTATGTAAATATGTACTGTATACTGTATATACTTTGTTGTTTTCCTATTTTAGGCTTTAATACAGTGTGCACACTCTTTGTAGTCTCTTCATTTAGTATTACATTTCTCTTTATGGTCAAATTTCATTTTCTGTATATTTTTTTTGTGCTGGCACTTAGCGTGATACCCGATTGGGGTCCTGTGGTTAGTCACATGACCTAGCCTTTAGCAAGTGTGGATACTTAGTGGCATTGATTTTTAAATTGTATTTGTCTGATGAAGGACAGGACTGAAAACTGTCACCTTTGGTAATTATGAAATAATAATGTGATGCTTTAAGGATCCCCATAGAGAAATTCTCTTTTCACTTGCCCCCCTCCTGCTGAAAGTATAATTCCGGAGTTCAAACACAGTGAAACAACACTGTATATCAACAGTACATTAGGTGACATTACATGGGCCACCAAGGCCCAGGTAATTACACGATGCAGGCACTGTAATCTAGGGCTGCCTTTAGCGAGGTCATTGTCAGCCTTTAGTTCATTAGGTAATGCAGTGCGCTGCCTGATCCTCTGCAGACGTAATACCTAGGTCATAACATCAATGGGCAGATCAAGGATGACACCATGCACATGGAGCTTAAAGGGACAGTCCAGGTTTTTAAAAAGCCTGATTTATCATGAACTGGGAGTATTTTGAGATCATCCAGTAGGTCAGTGGTTCCCAACTCCATTCCTCGGGATCCAGAGCCCTGCTGGTTTTCACTCTAGCCATCTAATTGGCACTAATTTAGACCAGGGATGCCAGGTAAATGCAATTAACTACCTGGTAGGATAGAAAAGCAGCAGTCCTCTGGAGTTGGGAACCATTGCAATACTATTAGGGTAAAGTGAGGCTCCACTGCTGAGGTGGTACTATGATGGGCTTTGTTCCCTTGTGTGTTGGCATGTGGCTACTGTAAGGCTGGTATAGACAAAAGGGGATGCAGGGGCCCCATTAGATCCGTGCTTGCAACAAAATGCCCTCTGTGCTCAAAATGAATGTGTGAATAAGTGTGTGAGAGAGGAAGAGTTTGGAGGGAGTGGATAACTGAAAAGTCATTGTGTCTATAAATAGATCACGAGCATACCCATCTTCCCCTTCTCTCTCTTTTTTCTCTGTCCAGTCGATGATAATCTTTAACATCCCCTTCTGCATTCCCTTTGGGCCATTAAGGTTGTGCTGACATCCCTTTATCAGTGCCGATAGTAATTTCTGAGTACTAAACTAAATACTAGCCAACACTGAGCAGCAACCCAATCCATTCTGTTACTAAACACTGACTGAAGCCCTATTCAGACAGGATTAGTTTTCAGGACAGTGTGTAAAGTACATCTTAAATGTTAATGGCGAATTTGCTCGGGATAAGAGATCTCTAGAATCAGTCTCCAAAATTACAAAGATGAGAGTGTCTATTCCATTTACTTATTTTCATCACATCAAAAATGTACTATGTATCATACATAACTTCCACAAGTACTGTAGACGTGCTGAATACAGCATGGCAGAACAAAGACAGTTTGGGGTGAATGCCGCTTTCAGGTGCAATTTGAACAGATGGTCCATTCCCCAAGGAAATGACACAGTACTGGCCAACAACCTCGGGGATGTCAATTTGAACAGGATTAGTTTTACCTCAGGTATTTCTACTGGCCATTTTACAGAAGGTAAAAGAGGCTAGAATTTTTACTGGTGCAGGCCATAAAAATTACTGACATGGCAAATTCGGACGGGACTAAAATGACATGCTCCGGTAATGATTACATTACCCGAACTCCCCCTGAAAAGCTAATCCCATTCGAATAGAGCTTTAGACCATTCGTTAGGCATTGGTGGACAAAAGATATAATCCATATGGATCATTACAAAGGTCTAACATCTTTCCATGTATAAAAAGGGAGAAAATCTGGGGCTGAACAAGGGAAAATTCACCCATCAGCAATGCATGAGATACATGTTTTTCCCATACAAGCCTCACAACGGTCTTGTCATGTGAACTAAATACATTTTACTTTTTGCAATGAGACAGAGCACCTTGGAGTGTTTTTTTTTTGCTGGGAACTACTGTTGTGACTGGATCTTAACCTTTATTTACAAAAACTTCCCATGCATTGTCTTATTCAGACCTTGTTGTCATGTTAAGCTAATAAGTAGTCTAGTGAAATGAGCTAGTGTATCTTGAACAAAGTGAAAAAGACAGTAAAATCATTGCAAAAGACTCTGACGTCTTCAAAAAACTCCTTAATATTTTGGTACCTGGTTATATTATACTTTGACAGAGCTGACACAGAAAGTCAAAAGATGATGTGGTTGAGACAGGGTGAGGAAATCAATAACGGTCACAAACGTCACTAAATCCTGACTTCATCTGAAAGTTACAACAATACAAAATCAAGAGTTTAATTCCAAAAAGAGATATCCATTCTCAGAAAAACTCTTCCTGATGACATCTTCTCCTACCTACACCTAAACTGACTACTGGCTTCAGGGTAAAGCTCACTATGGGTTTACTATTCAAGTTTTGAGTCACCTAAAGATACTTACAATATAGTTATGTTTAGTTATTTTTGTGTTTTTCAAATACAGACTGATGAATTGAGTAAAAGACTTTCATACACAAGCATAAGGAATCGAAACATGACACATCAGAAATTAATTGAAAAATCAAGAGGTATCACTAATTTTGATGCCCCAGTAGAGAGATGTTTCCTGCCTATATGGCCCTTGCTTGAGGTTGGCCATGGCTAGCATGAAACCCTCAGGATCCAAGTGTCGCATTCTGCACCAAATGTGCTTCAGACAAACTGTGATTGTTCGACCCACACACCCCTCTGAGAATGCGTCTTTGTCAGGTCAAATAAACATTCCCACTGGCGGGCCGGTGTTTGCGTGTAGTACACGGTGCCTCAGCATGTTCAACTGCAGTCTCATGCGAGTGAAATGCTCGCTGTGCAGCTCGTCATTGTATGGATCCTCATTAGAGTGTTAGCTCCCGGAGCAGGCGTGTGAGAGTGACACGCAGAGCCTGGCAGACCCCGACACAAAGACGACAGAAAAGAGTCAGAGAGCGACAAAGACAGCATGAGATGATTAAGCATGAGAAAGGTTCGAATGAGCTGAAGCAAGAGAACAACAGCAGGAGAAATGATAGGAAACACCAGTGATTTTACTCTCACATTCATTCAGTTCCATCATCATTCATTCATGAACTCTACTCTGACAACAAAACTTATTACCCGTACCCCCAAGTGTTTCCTTGTGTTTCCCCTTCCCTGTGTTCCCAGTGCTCCCCTGTCTGTCTCTCTCGCTGTCTATGTTTTGTTTGTGTGTGTATTGGTGTGTGCGTGGTCTCCCTTTCTCCTGGCTCCCGGCTCTGCTCATCCTGCACACCTATCTGCAATCGGCTCATCACCTCTTCCAGTCTGCTCACCTGCCTCTCATCAGCTCATCTACCTGCCTCTCACCTGCCCCTCTACCTCTCAACCACAGTGGTAGTTACGCTTCAAGGCCAAATCTAGTTAGAATTTCTAGCGACTTTGTCCCTTCGTGTTTCCTGTGACTAACCAGCCTTTCTTGTATCCCAGGATCATCACCAGCCTGCCTGTCTTCCTGCTTGTCTCCCTGCCTGCCTGCTAGCAACCTCCTAGCCTCCGAGCTACCTACCTGCCACACTTCCCCTCATCCCACACTCACGCCTAGCCCGATCCTCCTCACCATCACTCCCCCTTGCAGCCACCGGATTCCCATTCCCTGCCATCAGCCCCTCATCCAGATCCTCCCTTACAATAAAACCTTTCCTTACCAACACCACCCTGTCCGTGTCCTGCGTTTGGGTCCCACCTGTGTTCATAACAATAGAGTTTAGATTATGTCGAAATTCAATATATCGCAATACAAAAATGTGCCAAAATGCATCATGGGGCAGAAAAAATGAATTGTGATATTAGCTACATTTTATTCTGCTGTAGTAATCACAAATGAGACGGCTTGCCCATCACAATTTCACAAGCTAGCTCTCCATCCAAATTATATTATTTGCACATTGTAATGGCCTTCTAAATTGTTGTTTACATTCTAGGAAGCCAATGCCACTGTTAGAAAGATTTGTGGGTCAGAAATAAACATAATTCTGCAGTCAGACTTTGTTGTCACTGAACTTTTATTTATTACATCTTATCATGGTTGTGTCGAATCATGTACCCCATTTAGCATATTGAATCGTAATGTGAGATAAGCATAGCGTCTCATCCCTCCCACCCGTGATTTTACTCTCAAATTCATTCAATTCCATCATCACTCATTCATCAACTCTACTCTGATAACAAAACTTTTGTTTTTTAAAATCTTTATTTATCCAGAGAAGGTTTATGGAGTTTAGATGCTGTATTTCAGCACTACTCAGCTTCACATTCACACAATCACACATGGGAGCTGCCCAAGTCTACTGCTCGTTAACACACAGCTCCACTGAAGCAGTTACAAAACGTAAATGACATGCACACAGAATGACAAAACCAATGACGTGCTCTCACATTCATTCAACCCCATCGCTACTCATTCATCAAGATACTGACAACCCTTTCTTGACAATAAACTTAAGCAACAAGCTCACAGAATCCCACGTCCCCCTGAGCTATATTTTTCATTCAACTCTGCAAGCGAGTTCCCACCAGCTCATTTATCTAGCTAAGAGCCGAGCTGCTAGCATACCCTTGCTGTTTCATTCATCTAATAGGCAACAGCCTCTGATAGCTAAACGAATGAGCTTGCTGTGTTATGCTAATGGAAGAAAGAGGAGTCTGGTAAATTAAGAATGTGGGAGGATGACAAACCTCTGTTTCATGCGATTTGACTGATGATGAGCGCTGGTGAACTCAGTGCTCTTGCATATATTTCTGAGCCGGGGATCGTGGGTGCACCGCTGGAAATTCTGCATGTACACAGTTGGCTGATGGGAACGGTGGTACAGTAACATTTTACCTAAGGCATACAGCTATAATGGATAATAATGTGTGACATATTAATGTAGAGAGTCATTATAAACTCTTATAATGTGTTTATCATAGGTTACGTCTCTTGAAGCAAATAGCTGACCCTCCTGGCTATTTAATCTGATAACTGATAAATACCACTATGAGCCACTATGCCTGTTAATGGGCTAATTTCAGCCATATATAATGACAAGGTAAAGAGCTTTGTGGCCAAAGATATCCGAGTGGTTAATCCCCCACCTCTGGAACCACATGGTCAAACCCCATCAGAGCTTTCCCTCTTCTGCGTTTCCCCTCTGCCTCCCTCTCTAAAAATGCTTAAGGTGAGTGGACTGCCCATCCTCCTTCATGGTCTCCTCATTTGATTTCCTAAAAAGTAGCAGTTCTGTAGTTTTTAATTGTTCCTCTTATAAAGCTAAACAAAATACCCTGCAATTAAAGTAGTATGCATGATTAGTCAAAACATTGTGTTCTGTCCCAATATTACTGTGGCACACTGTATAACTCGTTGTTGATACCAACTGTATTATGAGGGATGTAATAAGGCATATACAAATCTGGACAACAACAGAAACCCAATCATGTCCCACGAGAAATGAATAAAAACTAAATTGAAAAAACCCTAACCCTGAAATCCTGGAGAAAAGAAAACTGAAAAACCTTTTCAGGTTACGATAAGCTACCTAGAAAGTCTAGAAGGGGATTGGGAGCTTTTACCTTTTATTTATCCAGGGGATGTTTACTAAGCATTCATGCTTTTTCAGCAACAGCCTTCACATTACACACATTCACACCTGGAAGCTGCCAAGTACAACCGCAGCCTTCTACTGTTGGCAACTGAGCAGCTCCAGTGGAGCAGTTAGGCTTCAAATGCCTCGCTGAATAGAAGGCTCTACAGTAGTTGTTGAGGAGGGAAGAACGTTACACATTCACCACCCAGATTTTCCCAGCTGGTGCAGGGTTTCAAACCGGCAAACTTCTGGTCACAAATCCACTTATTTTACCTTTAGGCAAGCCACCTATACAGCAACATTATGCTGAGATCTGTTGTGCTACCAGCCTCAGTCTCTTGCTACAGTCTGGTTCTTCTTCTTTAACACTGGAAGATGGACGATCAGGTATTAACTCTCTACCTAATGGGACTGCCACAGATCACTTTACTGATTCAATGACACTAGACAAGCCCCTAACTACTACTACTGACTAATGCTGTGTGTGAGTGAGAATAAGGAGTACGCATGTGTCAGCAACAGCAGACAGTACATCTACTGCTAACACACATACTCTGGAGACTGTGTGTGTATAAAGTATGTGCACACATGAAACCACACACAAAAAAAAGTAGTTACACTGGTTACCTTTCTTGTTTTAACTATTTTTAAAGTTACAATAAGCAGCCTTAGATACATTTCAGAAACCATGGTAAGCAAAGACTGCAAAGTGGGCAGTTTTCTAGTTTCAATGGGTTACAGAAAGCACATTAGTAAAGCAGGGCCATGGCACAGCACACTACCGCTGCCTGCTGGCACTGGCAACACAAACACACTGCTGTTTGACAAGAACGAAGGGTGAGAGGAATGAGGAGAGGACATAAGAAAATCCATGAAGAACAGTGAACTATGATATGTCCCAGCCAAATTTCCCCTTAGGAAAATAAAATGAAAATGAAGCTCATCTTATAAAGGCTGAAGAAAACGGATAAAAAAAAAAGACATTACAAGTTTAAAAAAAAAAAGAGAAGTGAACTGTCCTCCTTTATGTGCTGTAACTACAATTAACCACCTTAGAGACAGCAAAACTCCATTCAACATGAGAATCAGGATGCATACTTCAAGCTCCAAATATTTAACGTCAATATTCTGCATGAAGGAAAGACGAGAAGACAGCTACCTTTGTATTACTGACGGTGCTGGCTGGGTGATGAGGTCCAAACTGGGAGAAACAAGACTCAGGTGCTGAGAAAGTTGCCCTTAGAAAAGATGTGCGTCTGTGCCGGATGGCAGAGGAATGTGAGGCCACCACAGCAGCCATACGGCCAACAGCTGTTCTCCCTACAGAACCTAGCAGCCAACCCCTCCACACACACACACACACACACACACACACACACAGTCCCTGTGATACAAACATACACATTTTACCAGAGGTTCAGGGCCAGTTCGACAGGAATGGACAGATTGGCTGTTGTGGGACTTGAACCTGTGACCTTCTGATTATAGGACGGCCTTAAGAACCACAGGGCCACCACACACACACACACACACACACACACACACACACACACACACACAGAATACTGAAAGTAGGCTACTCAACTCACTCAAATCAACTTTGTATGGTTAATGTTGTCTTAGCTAGCCTTAACTAGCATGCATAGTGAACTCTTGACGTTGAGCATAAAGTTTAATACTAACCATGACTAAATGAAGCATTGTCATTGCCTAACATCTGCTAATTCAAATAACCCAAAGTGACGTATTTTCCCATTCGGTGATTTTTTCTGTTATGTCAGTGAGAGTTTGCATGTTCATCGAGGTCACTGTGTGTCACGTACTAGTTTGCACTGCCTCGACAGGAAATGGGATACAACACAGTGACAATGGCCAACACTGACAGCTTTTTCACCATTTCCCCTCCACTGGCTGGTGATGTTGTTTTAGCTGCATCACAGTTGCCTTTCCTCATAAACTGCCCGACAGGACACGTGCACCAACATTAACACATACTGTATGTGCAAGGAAGGGCATTTGATGCCAACTATCTTGTGAAATACTGCAGTTTTCAGAAGTCGGTTCACTTTAATAGCCAAGTACAATAAATGCACGGGAAATTGTCTTGCTGATCTTCTAGAAATTTGGATACAATCTCCATCTCCCCACAAAAGATAAGCAGGCGGTTCACTCTAGTTGACTTTTTGCAACCAGCTGGCTTGTAAGGAGGTTTGTTTGCAGAGATAAATATTGCAGTCCTGCTGCATTATCTAAGCAGCAAGATAGCACCAAGAGACTGTGACTGCACTCAGAGTACTCATGGAAGATAAGTGGCCGTGAGTGTCCATTAAATCCTTCATGTAAAACTGTAATGTTTGGGCTGTTTTTATGTTGCAGCATTTGAAGTAGCCAAGTTGATTAGCTCAACTCAGACCAGTGGACTTGTTTGCCAATGACGTTCCAAGGAGCAGTACTTCCCTCTTGTGTCACTTTCCTAACACGTCTAAATATATTATTTTATTTTATATTATTTTTTCTGTATTAACTAATCATTCATTTCTTCTAAAGAATATCTACATTGAATATTTAAACTGACAGATACAACTTGTCCTTTTCCTAACAACTTCATGATGTTAACATGCAGGCTAGGACCTGCATCTTTAAACCACCACATTGGTACCGTGTGTAAAAAACTGCAAGGGATGCCGGTCATCGTGAACACAACAGCTACAACAGCTCTACGGGGCATTTCATGCATTTTCAGTACACAGCAGAGTTTGAAGGTCTCTGTTTCGGGGCTTATCCACGGATTAGTGCCTGGAAAAGTTCATTCTGCCCTGGGAGACCCAGGGTGCGCTGAGCCCTTCCTAACAGGGATTGTGTAACCGCCGGGAACTTTTGATTTTGTTTTGTGCAGAGAGGCAGGAGGATTACATCCTCAGAGACCCACCTGACCTGACTCCCTCTGCCCTGCTGTCCCCGGTTGAACCCATACAGAGGATTCCACCTCTCAGCCAGATGGAAACTACAGTACTGCAGGGATTCTCCTTCCTTACCACACTGCTATTTCTTTGCTCAACAAGACAGAGTGGACTCCCGGACAGGGAATGAGAGTCAACTTGACCCTCCTGCGCTTTGCTCATAAGCTTGGTAGCAGATGTGAATCCTTATGGGTTAATCTTCAAGGTCTTGCATGTTCTTAATCTCCATATCTATTGCATAGACTGAACATCTGGGCTATTCTAAGCGCTGTATGCTATACTGTCAGCATACATCTGGCATTCTAGCCCATGGCTTACCAGTCAATAGCTGTATCTGTGCATGGTGTTGGCTCTACCACAAATGCTATAGCTGACTGCCTGCCTCTGGCCTCACTTCTAAGCTACAATCATACGTTTGCCACTGCTATAAAACCCACTGAGATGTAATTACAAGTTCTTTCCACAATACAAGAGCACATGTGGTATGTTAAAGCTTCAATGCAACCAGCTTCACTGACGTACAGGCTGGAGGCCAGATGAACAGAGTAAACAAGAAAAAAGGTAGGAAAAAAAGGTAATTTATCAGTCCTTTATTTAGGTAATTCTAAAATCAACTGACATAAAGCCTAATTTAGCTACCAAATCAACCATGAAATCACAGAATAATTAATAATTAAAGTGCACAAGAAGAAGATTACTGGATCTTTGTCTATTTGAAAGAACAGCACACATAATTTTGTGCACAAAACCCTAATTCAATTGTGAATTTCCCTTCCGGCGAGCAAAGCTTTGAATGCTTAATAAATTCTTCCAAAGACTAAATGCATACTTGTTTCATCTGGCAATGAGATTACTTGAATGGAATATTCTGGAAAACTGTAGAGAGAAAGACAATAATGAGGCGGTAATCTTATTTCTCCACAGTGGCTTCCATTGTTCTCTAAAAGGCTTCTGTTTAGTCTGGTCCCACTCTCATTCGCATCCATCTTTCCATTGAGGAAAATTTTGCAGAGCCGAGGATGAATGAGAACAATAACATTTCTGTGACGCTCAACTGCATCAAGCGCAGATATGACGGAGTGCTTTTGTATCCGTCTGGCAGTTTGGACAATCACAAGATAGCAGCGGTGACTATGAGCGCGGCTGCAAGCTGACAGAGGCATAGATCAAGTGAGTAGCATCGCTCTGTAAAACTTCTCTCTTTTAAGAACTTTCTCTGAAAAAAGCTGCAAGACCCGACTTCACTACGCCTCCTGCCTCGGTTGACTTCAATCATCTTTAGACAACTTTTTAAACCTTGAGAATGAAACATATCAATTAACACCCCAGGCCTTTTCCTTTTGCGACGGCGGCCCCTATAAACGAGGAAGCATCAGTGTGGGCCAGCAGGGGTTAAGCTCCTCTTTTGAAGATTACGCTTCACTTTCCAGTGGCCTGGCCCAGACACTAGCCAGTCCCTCCTAATCCAGCGCTGCAGGCTTTTGATAGCTCCCACTGCGAGTCCTTATTACAGTTGGCGATTAAAACTGAGAGACAGAGAGAAAGAAAGAGATAGGAAATTACAGTGACATAAGAGAAGGAAGGGCAAATGAGAGAATTAAGAGCCTCTCCTATTTCAAATGCAGGAGCCTCAAATATATGTAGCAGCTGATTTAGATTTTCTCAAAATATAAACCTCAGTGGCTTAAGCTTAAATTTGGTTACTCAATACACACATATGTGAAAACTGTCACTTTACTTGAGCTTGAGTAAAACTAATTTGCTTAAAAAAGTTCTTAAAAACAAACACAAAAACACCAAATAACTGAGGAGATTTATCTATTTGAAATGAAAAGGAGACAAACCTGACACAAATCACATCCCTGCACTTCAAGTGTTGTTGTCTTCCTCAAACCACTATTAACAAAAAACTAGAATCAGAAATAGCCCACAAACTAACTGGGAAAAACAAAACAGTTGCTATCACAGCTGTAAAAGAAAGCACCTTAAATCCTAGGTAATCAAGACGCGCTCGTTCCACCGGTCAAAATGGAGAGAAGGATTACTAGAGTCTTGTTGGGTATCAGTTGTTCTACTCTACTGTTTCTTGTAAGACGCTTATTCTTCTGTCAACCCTCTCAATCATTTTTCCTCTCCTCTCTGATATGGAATAATCTCTGGGATAAAAAATCTAAACTTGGCCATGCACTTCCCACAAACTTGACATGAATAATTCACAACCATCTGCCGTGGATCAGCGGTTTGAAGAGGACTCAGGAAAGCTTAGGAGCTGCAATTCTCTTGTTTATTTTAAAACGGTCTCCTCAAAGTGACCTCGCCTCTCCATACCTGGTAATCCTCTGCTGCTGGTTTTGTACGATTAATCGATTAAGCACTTAGTCTACAAAACGACAAATGCCACAATCACAAGTTACCAGAGCCCAAAGTGATTCTTAAAATTGCTTACTTAGTCTTACCAGCAGCCAAAAAACCCCCAAAGTATTAATTTTATGACATGAAACAGAGAAATGCAGCAAATGTTAGCATTTGTGAAGCTGTAACCAGCAAATTTTTGGTGTTTTACTTGATAAATGACTAAAACAATGAAATTGCTTATCAAAATTCTAATAGATACATTTTCTGTTAATCGACTAATCGATTAATCAACTAATTCTTTCACCACTATACCTAAGCCCTTCTAGGTTAAGATCACAGATTCCCCTGTTGTCCCACTCTCCTAATAGTTTCAAGGCATGACGTTAAAAAGGTGTGAATTAATATTGGAGGATCGACACATACAAAACACACACACATATGCAGAAAATACAGTGAACACTAGGGCTGGGCGATAATTCAATATTATCGTTTATCGTCTTTCAGTGGAATCATATCGTGATTATATGAAGATATTTTGATATCGTGACACACATTTCTGCTGTCTAAATTGATGATGACAAGCAAATTTTACTTAAAAACACCAGAGGTTAAAAACATAAAATGAGGTATGGTAGGAATATTATTTGAATATTTCTGTTTTGTTTGACATCACACCTAACATTACCATTAGATTCAATGAGGTGAACATTAATTTGATTATTTAACGTCATTTTGCATACATGAAATCGTGATATATATTGATAGAGAAAAATCCTTATGATTATCATGATATTGATTTCAACCATATCACCCAGCCCTAGTGAACACAATGCATCTTTATACACGGGATGCAACAATGATAGCAGAAGTGGAAGCTGAAAAAGGTAAATCCACAGGCACATTGAGCTATGAATGAAAGATGCACTGGGAGGACAGAGTCTTCCAGGTCTCATTCTCAAACACACACAAACAAGCAGGAAAAAAACATCCTCCATTCTCTACATGCTGCCAACGTGTAGCACTGACCCATCTACCGGCCAGCAAAAAGAACTGTATTTGCATAAACGTCACGGATAAGACCAGAGGAAGAGGAGGTTGGGATACATATCTTCCCCCAAAAAGGAAAATAAAAGACTAAGGCTACTACACAATGTACCAACACCTCCTAAACCCAGCATGAGCATTCTTTTTGGCAGACTGTTTGGGCCTGAAAGGCTTTTAACAAGCTATACGAAGCCTTCAGCAGCAGACGGCCCCTCTCTCTGTTTGTGTTCCAGGCGGGGGAGTCGCCCTGCATGACGATTTATTGACGCAAGATCCCCCTCAGCCTGGACCTGCCACCAATTACCGCCGCTGGAGAGAGGAGAGGGGGGCCTGGTTGGGATGAGAGAGTTTGTGTATGTTGGTGTGTGTGTGTGTGTGTGTGTGTGTGTGTGTGTGTGTGTATGTGTGTGCGTTCGCGCACTTGTGTGTGCTAGATCTGGCTCCAAGGCTGTAGCCCAGTTCCAAAATGCCAAGTAGCATGTCAACATGCCAGCCTTTGCCACCCAAGTATAAGTCGGACAAAAGGCCCTTCAGTGCTCCAAGGATGGTGGTTGGAGAATGGGAAATGATGATCTGTCATATATGGAAAAGGGGTTAGCAATGCTACGCAGACTGGAGGGCGACAAGGGGAAAATGAGCTGCTAACAGGAGGTGTGGCCTGTGTCAAACTGACGTTGGATCATCACAAACGCCTTGTTCTTATTTCCAGAGCTTTTCAAGGTGGAGAGAAGTCTGGAAGTCAAAATGTTTTTGCTTAATAAATAATTTCAACAAAACTATTTTGAGCATTGCTCAGGAAAATTCTGTATGGAATATCTGGCTTTGTCATTGAGCCATAAGTCGTAAGTACATTGTCTCTCCTATGGGGGATTCAATTTATCCATCACATGAACGAATAGGATTTAAAACCATCTCTCCCTCATTGAGACAAACATCCCAACGACAAGCAAAACTAAATGATTTCCATGAACACTGGCGATTACTCTGACAACTTCGGAGGGATTCAAGTTGTGACAATTTGTTCCATTTGCCCTGAGAGTGCATTCTTGGCCATGGGTGCACAAGTAAGTCAGATGATGTAACTGAAATAACCAGAAAATGACACACATACCTCAAAATTGACGACAGTGAAATTCTAATCCTACCCCCTTGGAGTTCTTTTCGAAAACTTTCAAAATCTTGAGGGGAAAAAAGAAAAAAGCAAGTCTTACAGGACCTGAGAATAAACAGACCATGGGACTGATCAGAATAGAAGGAAAATAAAAGAGGGAAATATAGCCTACTCCAATGTTCCATTTACATAACACAATGTACAATAAAAAGAAGAGAAGAAAAAGAATTGTGAATCCCCCATTGCAGGGCGAGAAAGTAACAGATAGCTTCGGCCCGTGCCAGCGTTCATAGCTATCTGGACAGCCTAAAAGAGACTGCCGCATCCAGTTTGACGCACAGGCCCTTGGCTGGGGAAGCCAGTTCTCCACTCGCAGAGCCAGAGAAGGGAAGGTTTTGCCAGCAACCAAAATCGGCCTGCAGTGGGCCAATAGCGCGACAACAATTAATCAATGGCTGTGACAACATCGCATTGAACACGGCCACGAAGGCCAAAGTATTCTGAGGAGCGGAGGATACAATCGGCCTTTTGTCAGCTTTGGTCTGCCTTAGCCGGCCAAGCTGTAGCAGTGGATGCAACTGAGAAAGAGGAAAAGCCAGATCCGCTCCATGGTCGTGATTCAGGAAAAAGCATTTGCGTAGGCCGCACGGTTAGCTCCCATTGGCTGAGGTCAAGCACACCAGGGACTACATCTTTTAAGTACGCAGAGAGAAACCAAAAGTGAAAAAACTAAATTCATAACCACTAAAAACATCATATGAATCTGTCATGTGAGGGGTCGCTCAATTGACATGGGTCCAAATTGAGTCCCTGTATGGACTAACTGTCATGCTGGCGCATTTGACCAAAAGACACTTCAAAAGCAACTGAATGAATCCAGGCCCCACAGGAATGAGTCCCAGGAAAATATCTATCACGTATCATCAGCATGTATCAACCACTGTTTATCGTCCACTCTTCCTCCGATCCATTGAGAAATCTCACTTATGAAGATGTGGTTTCAGCAATTGAGAGGAAAATCCAAAACATGCCCTATTTGAGATCTGCCATATCCTTTATTTATGGTTTGTGCTTGATTTGCATACTCTCTGAGTTTGGTTTGGACCACCACAGTGTTTGGCCATGCACAAATGAAAGCTAGGAGGAATGCTGTCTTCTCCTATGACAGCTTGAGGGATCTCTCTACGGCTCAGGCTCCTTCTCTCTCCAACCCTCATAATTTAATTCATACATCTCGTTCTTTTCAGTTGAACTTTCTCCTAGTACACAAGTTTGCATGCAAAGAATCTTATACAGAATGAGCCTAACTAGATCTAACTGATCAACAATCAACCATAGAACAGAATGATATGGGACAAACATCAGGAAAAGCACAAGACACACCCTGTACAGCTGAAACCATTTTGTAATACAATCATTTATATAGATGTCTATATTGTACTCACTCACTGTATGTCTTGTACTGTCCCTTTGCACTGTATGTGAAGCTCTGCTTTTCTTTTATTGTGTATCTAAAAACAATATCACCAAGACAAATTCCTATATGTTTATTGTACTTGGCCTAGGGCTGGGCGATATGGACCAAAAATCATATCTCGGTATTTTTAGGCTGAATAGCGATACACGATATATATCTCGGTATTTTCTACGAAGTGGGCTAAATGTTCAGTTGTAAGTCGGGCTGGGTGATATGGACAAAATCAAATATCACAATATTTTTAACCAAATACCTCGATATCGGTATTGCGACAATATTGTAGGGATGACTATTGGTGCTTTCACAAAATATTTACACAATGAGATTTTTGATAAATAATCATCAGTAATGTGGATATAATGACTAAGTGGGTAAAGGCAAATAATAGAACAGCTAGAACAGTCTGGTAAGTTCAGAAAATTACATCACTTGTACTATAATGCAGCCTTTAAAACCAGGAAAAGACACTTATGCCATATCACAATATTACGATATCCAAAATCTAAGACAATATCTAGTCTCATATCACGATATCACTATAATATTGATATATTGCCCAGCCCTAACTTGGCCTTTAAAATGGTTCTGTTTTCCCTCTATAAGGTTTAATGTGGAATAAAATACAATGTCTGATTCCATACATCTTGAATTTGGAGCTTGAATTTGTGGCCCACTGCCTCTTTGATAAATCCACAGTCACAAATTCTGCCCGGACCAAACGAGAGGCCACATGGCAAAGAGATGAAAGCCTCGACACTTAGATCAATGTGCACTGACCTCAGTCTGCTGTTCAGCAGCTCATGAGTCATAATACAAGACAGAAAGTGCAAGCTCAAAAAGCAAACAAGCAAACAAAATAGTACTACATCATTATCTAATACCAACATATCCAAACATGATATTTATCAAAATTACAGCCCTCAGAGTAAACGAGGAGCAGAGTACAACAAGAAACCCCATGGTTATATTTTTAACAACAGCTTCCAAGTTAAATGACTTGGCTCTGTGTTCTATAACCTTTGGTTGACCCAAAACTGTGAAACACATTTGTAGAGGAAGACACTCGTGATGTAGCACCTAATATAAACAACAACGTGTGTCTGAGTAAGGTCTATATAAGTAACCATGAGAGCACATGCTCTGCGGCAGAAAACCCTGAGCACACACTATCATTCACAGAGAGTAAACATGGTGAGATTACATCTAAAGGATCTAGGCAGTAGTAAAAATGACTACTTGATAACTTCCTCCCTTCTAGGAAACCAATATAATGTGCAGATAAACGGTGTGTAATCTTTAAAGTAACGATCCTACTGCTGCCTTCAGGAAACTGTCAAGGAAGAAATTGAGATAATATGAAGGAGACCTAAGCTAGGGGGTGCCAGTGTTTTATGCATTTTGTGTCAACCAACTAAATCTTGTCTATGGAACCACAAATACATATTGTAAAATACCCCTATATATGTGAATATAGGGGATGCACTGCTGATGAGTGTATTTACTTGATACGATTTTTCACCCCACATAGGCATCTAGTTGGGGGCAACATATCCCATATGTTGCAGCAACAAATGTAGTGTCATGTTTTCCTGCTAATAACACATCTCTAACACATGTTGCGTTGAAACATAACAAGATGTGCGTAGTCTGCAGTCGTGTTGAAAAATGACTCGGCACTTTTCAGACTGTACTTGTCCACTGATGTTCAGGGAAGATTAGCTGTAGCTGCTGTGGTTTCCCTTTCTGCACTATTCACTTGATCCAAAGCGGTGCGTACAACAGTGAGAGAGAGACAGAGACACAGAGAGAGAGAGAGAGAGAGAGAGAGATTATTACCGTTTGTCTTATTCAGGAAAACCAGGAAGTACTTTATAGCGCTCTGTCTGTTCCCACCCATGTTACTCCACAACTTCAGTGAATGAATCCTTGATGAAAAATGACAAGTGGAAAACACTTTTCGGAACTACAATCACATTTTCCCAGATCAATTTGCTTTCTTGGAGCCATTGTTTTCTTGCATCAGTATGAGCGCATATCAATCAACAGACCACAAGAAAAAAAATAGTTAGACAAACACACACGTACTCTCTTAGACACCATACTGTGTAATTACTGTTTAAACAATGGGGCATGCTGGAGTTTTGGTTTTGCCAGCTGTCAGCCAGACCATATTCACATATTCCTAAGAAGATTGAAGAGCTGTAGTAGGAAATGCTAAATTGAAAAAGCCAGCTTGGTCCGTGCACTGAGGTGTAATCAATTATTATCTACCTAGCCAGAAGCTACAATGCCATACTTCAAACATTACCGTTCTCCATAAACCAAAACACTGTCTTGGCTTTGGCAACAGAGAAATGTCTGGTTTGGTATGGGCTACAGTCCAACTTCATTCCTTCCATCCCTGCTGTCAGACTCAACTGTAAATATCACAGTGTTCAAATGTCAGACTTCTGAGGACACATTATATAAAGTCCTAATTTAGCCATCATATCTTAGCTCAAAGAGAAGAAGAAAAAAACATTTGCTATCACAGAAGCAGGTTTTACTCAACCTGCCCTATCTGCGAACAGTTCTTCTGTAATGGCAGAAATGCTAAATAACATTCTTGTGAGATAAGATTTTAAGGTTGTTTCTGTACTGCTGAAATAGTGGCAGCAACCCAGACACCATGAGTCACCATGGGGAAAAATTACAATGAGATGAACCCGTTTTCTCAAGAGCAGCTGTAAACACCCTGTTGATGATGCAACCTTGAAGTGACTAAAACAAAACCAATCCACAGCTTTGAATGAGGAGTACAGAAGAACAGACTAGAACAGAGTAGAGACAGCAGAGCAGAGGAGACCTTCAGTATCCCCAGGGGGCAATTCACATGACAATCAGCAGCTACAAAGTACATTCAAAGCATACAATGACAGAATACATATGCATCTTGGTGAGAAAAATAAGGCAGGGTAGCAGCCAGAATCCATCTTCCAAATTAACAATCTCATCCTAATCACCATCCTACAAATCATCACAACCACAAAAGAACAAAAGTATAAAGTTGTAGTAAAGTCCTAGTTGCTACACAACAAGACATCACCATGATCACAACCCCTTGCCAGTCATCTTGGAGCTTTCCCTGGTCAAAGCGACTACACATGCACAGAAAAGGACAGAAGGTCGCTGCACATTTTTAACGTCTTACCTGGTCGACTGTGAGAGCTCATGGTTATGGCGGTCGGTGCCGGCACAGACTTGAGAGAGGAGGAGGGGGGAGGAACAGGAGGAGGAGGGGGGACGGGGGAGAAGAGGTGAGCGGCCGAGGGTGTCAGTGCCCCTCCGTGGGAGGCGGAGTGACCACCATCTGCTGCCCAGCCAAGTCGGTGCTGCCAGGGGGAGGCGCCGAGACGAGGAGAGACAGAGGGCGGTTGTCTATCGAGGCCTCATGACACCAAGCCACAGGTGGATGGTGGAGACCTCAGAAGTGTGTTGTGGCAGGATTCCCTCCTATGCTGCCAAACGGTCAAGCTGTGAGAGGTGGATACATACAATGAGTGTTTTTAGAAAAGTATTCCAGAAAATAGCTCATATACCAGTTAAAGCTGCAAGTATTTTTTTTTTTATTAAATTAACAATAAATAAATGAATAGGTATGAACAGACAGACTGATCATTTACAATATGCCCTGTAATGTTCAAGATGTTTTGGGGCGGATACCATTTGCTGTGGGCGAGTGTTGTATAGGAGTGGCGAGCAGTAAGCTGGGTTGTGACTATCAAGGTGAGCAAGGAGGTCAAAGCAAGGAGGTCAAAGCAGCAACAATGTAGGAAAGCAGTAAGAAACAAAACAACAGCAAAGCTCAATGTGCAGCAGGTAAGAACCATTCAAAAACACGGTGAAAATCAGCATTGGCTTTTTTTTGTTATTGCAGATTGCCTGTCTCTGGTTGCTTCTTCAACACCTGTGGTGGCTTTACGGTTGCCGGTTACCTCAGCCTCAGGCTAGACGCCAATTCAAAGTAGACAGCTTATCAAGATGAGTGACAAGTGCTGCGGCAGGAACTTGAACAACAGATAGTGGGAGTAACAATACTTGGCTGACTCAATGCGAAAAGTTGCATATTGTAGCTTTAAGGTTATATTTGGGGTAAGCTCTTTACTTGCAACTTCACACTGTTCACAAATATTCCTGCATGCATTAACTGAATATTCTGAATACAGAAATGGAATTTAGACAGGGAACAAAAATTAGTAAACTGGATAAGGTGTTTACATGTCTCAGTATCCCAGCTCAGAACCCAACACTCATATTCATTCATATTGCTTGAGTATCCAAAATAATATTAGAGTTTGATACATGCAGATGCACTAATTGAAACACTGTCTTGATCTGAATCTGTGGCCTCTTACACTTTTCATAGACCATTTAATTCCATTCTAGGCTTTACTGGGACACAGGCATGTAATTTTTAACGTACGCCTAACAATTAAAGCCATTGAAAACTGGAAAGCACTTAAAAGTAAATGTTTGCTCCTGTTTGGTGCTGCACACATTGACCAGTTTAGAAGTAAGAGAAATTTGTCCTATAGCTCATTTGGAATGTCCCAAAAAATATTTTGGGGTTGTTCGGGCGGGGCTACAGAAGATGTAGTGATGTAAGCATCCAATCGGCCAAAGATGTATTGGTTAAATTTGTCTGCTTTCTGTTAAATTTATTTGCTTTCATTTGAACCATCTGTGTTCCACCAAAATCACACCACGTTTACATCATTTGAATGAGACAGCTAGTACTCTCTGCCAATCATTGTCCAGCGCTGTTGCCACACCCAGTGAAGCCAAGTTTATGATTTGGTTTTTGGTCTATAAATATAAAAAGAATAACTCTATAACTTATCAAAATGACAATAAAAAATATATACAGCTCTGGAAAAAATTAAGAGACCACTGCAAAATTATCAGTTTCTCTGGTTTTACTATTTATAGGTATGTGTTTGGGTAAAATGAGTAAAATTAAAATTTTTGTTTTATTCTATAAACTACTGACAACATTTCTCCCAAATTCCAAATAAAAATATTGTCATTTAGAGCATTTATTTGCAGAAAATGACAAGTCAAAATAACAAAAAAGATGCAGTGTTTTCAGACCTTGAATAAAGCAAAGAAAACAAGTTCATATTCACTGATGTTTTTACTTAGGAAGAGTTCAGAAGCAAAGAAGAGCCAGGCTGAGGTTTGCAAAAGACCATAACGATTGGACCGTAGAGGACTGGAGTAAGGTCATCTTCTCTGATGAGTCCAATTTTCAGCTTTGCCCAACACCTGGTCGTCTAATGGTTAGACGGAGACCTGGAGAGGCCTACAAGCCACAGTGTCTCGCACCCACTGTGAAATTTGGTGGAGGATCGGTGTTGATGTGGGGGTGCTTCAGCAAGGCTGGAATCGGGCAGATTTGTCTTTGTGAAGGACGCATGACTCAAGTCCCGTACAAGGTTGTCCTGGAAGAAAACTTGCTTCCTTCTGCTCTGACAATGTTCCCCAACTCTGAGGATTAGTTTATCCAGCAGGACAATGCTCCATGCCACACAGCCAGGTCAATCAAGGTGTGGATGGAGGACCACCAGATCAAGACCCTGTCATGGCCAGCCCAATCTCCAGACCTGAACCCCATTGAAAAACCTCTGGAATGTGATCAAGAGGAAAGTGGATGGTCACAAGCCATCAAACAAAGCCGAGCTGCTTGTATTTTTGCACCAGGACTGGCATTAAGTCACCCAACAGCAATGTGAAAGACTGGTGGAGAGCATGCCAAGACGCATGAAAGCTGTGATTGAAAATCAGGGTTATTCCACCAAATATTGATTTCTGAACTCTTCTTAAGTTAAAACATTAGTATTGTGTTGTTGAAAAATGAATATGAATTTGTTTTCTTTGCATTATTCAAGGTCTGAAAACGCTGCATCTTTTTTGTTATTTTGACCAGCTGTCATTTTCTGCAAATAAATGCTCTAAATGACAATATTTTTATTTGGAAATTGGGAGAAATGTTGCCAGTAGTTTATAGAATAAAACAAAAATGTTCATTTTACTCAAACACATACCTATAAATAGTAAAACCAGAGAAACTGATAATTTTGCAGTGGTCTCTTAATTTTTTCCAGAGCTGTATATGAAGAAATCTGATGTTATGAAGAAATGAAAGAAAGAAAGAGAGCTATGAACAAAATGAATAGTTTCAAAAGTTTTTTAAAAGTTTCAAACAAAAAACAGCTTTGAGCTACATTACAAAACCTTAACCGCCAGTTTACAGCTTACATGGTCAACTGGGGTACAAAGTCAGTCAGTGCCTCAATAAACGTGAAACTTTAGATTGACACTCCAAGTCTAATACCCTTCCCTGGAGCAGAGTCTAGACTGAAACGCAAACAGAAGCTTCCTAAAAGCTTAGGCTTGGTACTGGGCCTGTTACATTACAGTCAACAGAAGAAGAGAAAGGAGGAGTGAACCTTTCATACTGTCTGATTTTCATGTGTGTCCATCTTGTCCAATGACTACACACCGTCAGGAGTGGGCACACACACACAAAAACAGAGCTTGGCCTCTGGCTATTAAACTCTGGCTGAGGAAGGCCAAAACTCACCCCTATCACATCTAACAGGTGTCAACACCAGTGCTGCAAACAAACAAGTATTAATGAGAGTTGCAATCACAGTAAACACTACACAGAGGTCATATTTGACTGTGCATGCTCTCTCTCTCTCTCTCTCTCTCTCTCACACACACACTCACACACACACACACAGAGTCTCTCAGCTGTCCCTGTTACTGCGTAGCATTTGAACTCAATTACCGTCAAATGAATGAGTTCACTGGAAAGAAGGTGCAAGCCTTGCATGCCCAAATAAAACCTAATGGAAACACCTTACTGCCAGGATTCTCCAGGGTCTTACTTCATTCATCAGGAATTATCATAGAACAAAAAACAGTCCCTTAAGGAAATGACTCACTCCAGAGTCCAAATTTAATGGATCCCCAAATTATGCATTAGCATGGCATTCCATGTGCTAAAAATAAAGTAAGGATCTGGTATTTGAGTATTATTAAGATGTATTTAAGTTATTAATCTACTAATTAACAATGCAACAGTGAGCTCCATAAATATTTACACAATGTAACATTGTTTTGGCCCCATATTCTTGATACAATGATAATGAGGTTCAAGTGCAAACTGTCTGCTTTAATCTCAGGGTTTGCAAAAACAAACATTAAAATAATTTGCCAAAACATCAAACAATGTGTTGCTGCGTCACTGTGCAAGTACTTGCTGAGCTTTAAGGTCATTCATTCTGAAATTTGAGTGCAGTGTCAGGATAATTGGGAAAAATCTTTGATGCACTGAAAGGCTTTAAGGCTACTGGTACAGCAAGAGCGCTGCACACAGCCAGCTGGTGGCTTCAGACACCAGACGACAGTTAAAACAGCATCAACATCCTCAAGGCCTGGAGAATAAATAGCCACACAGGGGAGGTTTAAATGTGTGTTGGCATGAGGGTCCTATGGGCAGAGATATGTGTCACTAGAAACTGAAATTGAATTGCAAGAACTGAATTTGAATTATGATAACTGAATTTGAATTGTGAGAACTGAATACAGTTTCAGAGCAAATTAATTCAATTTCATAATATTACATTCAGTTTCAAGTTTATTGGAATTCAGTTTCAAACTGAATAGCATAATTTGAAATTGAATTTATTAGATTCAGTTTTTCATTGCAATTATTCAAGTTAAACAATACAAATTCAAATTATGTGATTCAAGTTCAGTTTTTAATGCAATTATTCAAGTTGAGCAATTCAAATTCAAATATAAATAATTCAATTTCAGTTTCTAGTGACACATATTTCTGCCCATAAGGGTCCTACATGCATGATCTGAGTCTGAATCTCTGGCGTGTGTGTGCGTTTGATAGCTGTGTGTGCATGATGGGCAACGCATCGATGACCTGGAGGGATAATCAAAGTGGGTGTTGACGGATCTGCCGAGGCATGAGGCATCGCAGAAAAGCCCTCAATGTGTCGACCACGCCGCAGCACAGCTATTCTCAGACCCAGACTCCTATTTTTGTCAGAGGGGCTGTCTGTCACATAAGAATTTGGACTGTGCTTTTACAGCATGTCACACTGCGTTAGCAATGAACTCAGACATTTAGTCTTTCTCTCTCCATTACTCACACATTCTTTCTCTCTCTCCATCACACTCTCTCTCTCTCACTCTCTCTCGCATTGGTCAGTTACCGGCTGTGCATTTGTTAACGTTCTATTCATGTGAATTCACCTTTTTCTACAAATCAAACAATTCTTTGGGGACCGTATTAAAAACAGACCTGATCTTTGTACAAGACCTGCAGGTATTTTTACCGCACCGTGGAACTGTAAAAACACACCACCTGCACCTCTTCACGCGTCTCATTTCCACTGACTGACACTTAAGATTGGACGAGATTCATAGTTCGCATGCAGCAAAGTATGAATCTGGAAACGTTTCATGGCACTTGACAGGAAAACAGCTCTCAGGACTCCTTAATGGACTTCATTTCCCAAGCACTCCGAGCGCTGCCGGGAGTAATCACGACAGCATAAAAATAACATGTGGTTGGGTAGCGAGCAGTAAACAACAATTAGAGACCCCTTGCAAAGCTCGTGAAATGAATCATTGAAAATGCACTTGTGCCACGAAGACAGCTTCAGCCTCTCAGCCCTAATTGACTATGAATAATTCAGTTGGCGAGCAGGATTAGCGGCAGCGCCAGTGTGCTGTTGATTGACGCGCTTGTGTTTTTTTGTTGTTGTTATTCTTGTTGTCGTCAGAAGCCAACTTTTACTCGCTTGTCTAACAGCGGCAAAAATGGTGGTGGGGTGGGAGGGGGGTTGGTAGAGCTGGCTGCAATGAGACTTTACAACGAGAGGTATCAGAAAGAGCTTAGTTCAGCTTGAAAAATAGACAAGAAAGCATGCGGCCAAAGACCACTAGAACCTGAAGGCCCAGAAAGACATGCATTGTTTCTGACTGCTACCAAGGACAGAGGCAGAATATTGGGACATGCGTAGCCTGTCCTGGTTCATTTGAAGGAATGACTGTCTGAATCTGAACCCATCTTCCTTGATAGGAGGGACACTTTAAAGTCAGTGTGACAGAGGGGAGGAAAAGTTATAAGCGTACATGTGGGAAGGGGGGGGGGCACAAGTTTGCAGGGAAAGGGAAAGTGACACCCTGTCTGGCATGAAAGGACGTCTTCCTCGTGTTGACACAATACTGGCCGCGGCTCGTTCATGTTTGCTAAAAAGAGAACACGACGAGCTGCGGCCGCAGGACATCACATCAATCAGCTGTTTGCTGAAAAGGGACAGGCTGAGGAGCGCAGGCATCGAGTGGCGAGGGGAGATCATGTTTCTTGTTGTTGATATGGAGCTGCTGCAGCCAGCGGACAGTTATGCATCGCTTGCCATTGAATGGATAACAACCTTAACTTTCTGTGTTTTTTGCTAGAATACAATGGAATATCATAATGGAGGACTTTGGATGATTCAATACTAGAGCTGCAACGATTAATCGATTAATTGATTAGTTGTCAACTATTAATCGGCAACTATTTTGATAATCGATTAATCGATTTTAGTAATTTTTTAAGAAAAATAAGTCAAAATTCTCTTGATTCCAGCTTCTTAAATGTGAATATTTTCTGGTTTCTTTACTCCTCTATGACAGTAAACTGAATATCTTTGGATTGTGGACAAAACAAGACATTTGAGGACGTCATCTTGGGCTTTGGGAAACACTGATCAACATTTTTCACCATTTTCTGTTATTTTATAGACCAAACAACTAATCGATTAATCGAGAAAATAATCGACAGATTAATCAACAATGAAAATAATCGTTAGTTGCAGCCCTACTCAATACCATATTATTCTAAATCAGGCTGCATTGTATCATAGCACCAAATCCCAGTGAACGGCAAAGCAGCAGAGAAAATCATGAGCATGGCTTCCCAAGCATTTACTCAAGACCAGTCATTTATTCTGTGCTACCCTTGTCGGGCGAGATCTGAACAGTCCTGTAGTCTCATCTGGGCTTGGAGAAGGACGAGCAGTCTGCGTGTCACGTGTAACCTCAGAGCGTGATGAAAAGTACAGTGCTTTACTCACCATCCATAATAGACTCATGAGTCTGTGTTGATGATGAAGAGGGCTCAGATGCCCCCGCCTTGTTCGCCTGACGACAAAAGGCCATCTATTCTGAGTCAAACAAAAAGCAGGAAGTAGCCTCTTTCCATGCCGTCTGCTAAGCTTTCTGAATGACAGAAACCCACTCAACTTCCCTCTCTTTATCACTCCCTCTCTTTCATTGTCACTCTCACTCCTTAACCCACGCATCTCTCTCGCTCACTCTCAGCATCACCCACCTATACTATTATTTATCCCGCTCTCCCTTGACCTCATCATACCTCTTTACCACATTCTGCACAGAGCAAGAAAAAAATCCTTTTCACATTCATGATCTTAGTGAGTCTGCTGAAACACACCTTTCCTTTCTTTCTGCTCTATTATCAGTTGCCATTTGTGAAAAGTATTTAGAGCTTCCACAGTCCAAATAGTAATTGCCCCTCATTATATACTACAAGATGCAGGCTCTGAAAAAATATCTTCCACATACAAAATGACAATCTCAACATGCTATATTCAAACCATACTGGAACATAAATGCTGACTCTACTGTTTTTCTGATGCCTACCCCGTCAAACCCCTATAACAGTATTACATCCTGGTATTCTTGTTGAAGAGAAAGATTTACCTTGTGAATTATTATAAATTCATTATAGCAAAACAGCTGCTACCAGCCAGTAAGAGCCAGCTGACTCCATTCCTGTTTTTCCCCAGTCAACCGACTCACCTTGCCCTCACTCTCATCTCCTTGTCCCCCTAACAGTTACAAAAGCGTGTGTTGGCGGGGTTTGGTTGAGTGTTAACCACCAAAAATATATTTTGAATTTGCAATATTGACTAAAGCAATTTCTAAACTGCAGCAGTCTACAGTTGCTTTAAGCATGAGCATCCCCCTCACCCACCCCCGCACACAAAGACAAAATTTTTAATCATTTTTCAAGCTCTGCAAAGAAGTTAGAAAGAAAAAAAAACTGTCAGAATGTGGGTAATTTTTAATTTGCCATTAAAATTGAATATGCTATGGGCATATGAACAAGTTATCACATTCACAATATTAAGGGAAAAAGATTGCAATATGACAGAGGCTCGGTATGGCCTGTTGGGGTGCAAGGATGGGAAAGGAGGGGGGTGGGGGGTGGGGGGAGGGAGTGGGGTGATAGCCGGACGGTTTACACAGTCCTGCTGGTAGAGCATGCCTGTGCACCGCAGGGTCCTGTCACCATGTTTGTACCCAACCACGACAGCGCCATTAATAGACCCCATTAGTATCCATTAGTGTGACAACATCCACAAGACGTCCACAAACAAGGACGCCTTCCCCACTTGCCAACCTCTCCAACCCTTGCTAATTGAGTTTGGGGAGGCAGGGTGGGGTGGTGGGTTCAAAGTCAGGCCAAGGCACTAACAAAGAACAATGGAGCTAAAATGGGCTTATTAATGGAGTGGTGAGGGGCAGCGGGGTACATGGGGTGAACCCGGGACAATGATTCGGAGCTATGAACTCAACGCCTGACCACCAGAATCCACATCAAGGATTCATCAGGCCTCAAATCACATCAGTTGAGGCTGAGAGCGTCTGTATAGTTGTATAGTAGCTCTGTCCCCTTTACAGCTTTCTGTCTTCATCTTGTCCACATTTACTCTTGTCCCTCCTCAATGTTTGTATAGCTCCAATAGTCTTCCTCCTTTCTTCTTTTAAGCTGCAAAACATGAAACCTGCTGAAAAACAGCTATGTAACCAGTAAACTCCAATTATGTGGAGTTTGACTGTACTGACTTTTTCCAAAAGTGAAAAAATAAAACTCAAACTGGCCATGTGAAAGTGAAGGTGGTTTGTGTCGCCAATATCTTTGAATTAAGTGGCCCCACTCTAGTGCCTAGAGTTAGCAGTTGCCTTCTGTGTCAAGCAATTTGATTGGTTTAGGTGTTTGGCAGTGAAGAGCTTGGCCTGTTATTCTATAGGTCTGAGTGTGATGCAGATCTAGCTGAAACCGGAGCCCTGTTTATGATTAATCATATCATATCAAATTTACAAGCAATAGTAAACATGTCATCACCCACAAAAAGTGCAGTCCCTCTCAGGCCAATCAGTAACAAATATGTGTCCTTGTTTTGACCTGATACTGTAGCACTCTCCTCAAACCGATCAGTGTAGTTTTGAAAATGGCGTTACACAGTGGTGGGATGCATCATTTTCCCAAGTTTTGTCAAAATCTAATCAGTATTGTCTGAAATATTACATTGACACATGGACAGACGGGTGAGGGAACAAACAATGTAGTGTCCCTCCTGGGATAATCAGTATGATTTTGAAAATGCCAGAATGCAATGGTGAAATGCATCATTCCCCCAAGTTTTGTCAAAATCCCATCAGTGGTGTCCAAGATGTCATGTGTGATGGACAGACAGACAAACGAACGAACAAAAGAACAAACAAACGGAAACTGGGAACAAAAAATGCTAGATGGCAGGGGGCTGAAGGGAAGACCCTGCCAAGCAGTTTACCAATTCCTGCTGGTTGAGCGTGCCTGTGCACCACAGGGTCCTGTCACCTTGTTTGTCCCCAAGCAAAACAGTGGCATTAATAGACCCCATTAGTATCCATTAGCGTGACAACATCCACAAAATGTCCACAAACAAGCAAGCTTCCCCAATGCCAACTCTTACTAAATGATTTTAGGTGGGAGGGGGTTGGAAAGTCAGGCCAAGGCCCTAACAAGGCACAGTGGAATGGAGCTAAATGAGCTTATTAATGGGGTCACAAGAGGCAACAGTGTGGATGAGTCCAGAACAATTCAGTGTTTCCAAACTCTGGTAAGGTAGTGATGCCCTGGGATGGCCCATGACCTTAAAGTCTGCTCAGGCTGGATTACACTCAGAAAGCATCTGTTGAATAGTGGGACACAGGGACAAAATAATGTGCCAGCAAATCCTACCAAAATCATGCTTTTGTCCAAGCTTTATTCATCTTTTTCAACCAATTAAATGACTATAATGGAGGAGTAGTGAAGGGAATGTTAGACCACTCCATTCCTTAGTGCCCTGTGCATTGAAGCCAAATTCAGTAAAGTATCTGAGCTCACCATTTGTCAAAATCATGAACACTCCCCACCTCACCAAGGCACAAATGTTGATCAGTTTTGTTTAGGAAGCTGTGCTGACTACTGTTTAACAGCTAAAAGCTGTAGTGTACAGTGTGGACACAGGAACATTCATGACTATTTACTGTCTTTTGACTGGGCGCTGTGACTTTAACCATTGCACGATTGACTGCTTGTAATGTCAGCCACCTGGGAATTGAAGCTTGTTCTATTATTGCACTCACTGTAAGTCGCTCTGGATAAGAGCATCATTTAAATCTTTAAAATGTAAATGTGTACTTATGGCTCCTACCAACTTTCCAATTACAACCGCTCTGATGCTCTTAGAACAGCATTTCATATGCCACTAATTGCAATATTTATCACTTGTTGAGTGATTAAAAACAGCTCTCGCTGCAAAATGAATCTCTGGCTAAATAATCTCTGTCACAAGGAGAAACGGAGGATGGAGAAGTAAAAGTAAGAAAAAGGAGGGACAAAAGAGAAATTTAATTCCCAAAGACTTGGTGAAGCATTAAAAGATGATGAAAGCAGCATTGACCTTTTTGGCTTTGTTGTGCGTGAGGTACACTAGACAGTCCCAGGTGGCGGGAGATCCAATTTTTCAATTGCTTACGGCAAGCTACCATTATGGGAAGGTGCTGAAATCGTACAAATTGTTTGGTCAGGTAAGGTCAGTGCTGAAGTTTAATGATTTCTTGTTTTGGAAGGGGCAGGCTGTGTGATTTTTGTGTTAGGTGGGACCATAAAAACTCCATCCATACAACACAACACAACACAACACACAGCCAGCTTTTGACAATTATTTGGGGGGCTACATGATGTACGTGGAAAATCAGGGTGTAAATAATTCAGGGCCCCAGGGATCTTTCTATACCTGGCTATGTGAAATTGATCGTAGACATTGCAGACATTCCCATTTCCTTCTACTGTTTTCTCTGTGTGCATCATAGTCACGCAAAACGTAATCAGCAGATGTTGGAGCTGCATACATGTGTGCGTACACACATGCACACCCATGAGAGGTTTGTTCTTCTGTTTGGTGGTGTATTTTTCTTATTCCCACAGATAATTGCCCAAATGTAGCCAAAGAGTAGAAAGAGAAAGAGTAGAAAGAGTTTAATAGGAGACAAATTTTCAACTGTCTAACATCCAACATTCCAACGGTAAACAGCAGGTTTTGGTGTCAGTCCCTCAGAATTAAAAAGCAAGGGCTTCTTTCTGGACTCACAATTTTGCACTGATGTTCAGCAATCATTTTTCCTTAAATAGATTTTTCCTTAAAGGAAAATTCTGTGGATGCTCTCACAGTGTAATATATCATCCATCTGTGATGTTCAATACATTCCCGGAGTTATTTTGTGATCAAGTGCTGTATTTACTTTTTGCTGTACCCACTTTCCCTCAACCTGCCTCACCTACTTCTACTACGGTTAGTGATTTATTGCACTGCTGCATTCAGCTGTGCGTTGTGCGTGTAGGTGGAGAGAGTAATAGTAATAGCAGAGTGAGAGGTTTTCCAGTTGAGAAGAAGTGAGAGTCGTGCCCCTTACTCAAAACACAACATGTCTCGTGGCTGCATTGCATTCTGGTCTATTGAGGCTTCTGTGTGTGGAGAAATTGGTATCTCTTCCTCTTCTACAATGGATTTCTCCCTGTATGATTGTTGAAAGTCAAATGGTGAATCTGTAAAGAAGCCCTTGCTCTTTGATTGAGTGATGCATGTTCACTGCTGATGTTTTAGCTATTGTTTTTTTTCTTCTATGAAACTCCATTGTAGCTGCACTGGAAATATCTCGATGCGATGTCATGTCATCTATGCTTGGCCAGTTATCCACAGGAATAAGAAAAATACACCACCAAATAACAAAATGGGCCCAGAAATGCAAGGTACAACGCCAAAAGCTGTTTTTTAGGGTGGATTTTTCCTTTAATAAGCTTTTATGTGTGTGTATTGGCATCAATATATTCTGTTCATTTACATACTGCTATTTATGCAATGCTCTAAAGCATTTTAGTCATTCTGGAGGCAGTAGGGTGGCCCGGTGGTTAGACAGACTTTCCCGTAACCAGAAGGTCTGAGGTACGGCCCTCTTCGTAAAAAGCCAATATATTCCTCAACAGCCACACTGAACCCCTACCTGCTCACTAAGTCACTCTGGATAAGATTATCAGCTAAATGTCTAAAATATAAAATCCAATTTATTTTTAGGCATGTAGCTGAGGCTCATCCTAGGCGACTAACTGGTTGTCTGTTGTGCGACTGAGATGTTTGGCTCAACAACAACAACAGCAAAAATTCCCCGAGTCCCCGTTTGACTTCTCCTCCAATCAGGGCATTACCCTTAGCGGAGTCATCCTTTAGGAACGGTGCTCCGTGCCAAGTTTTCTGGAAGGCTGCTGTGACCTTCTTCCTGTGAGGCCTGGGTTTTACAAGTGCGGAACAGCAGTCCTTGGGAGCAGGAATGCTGAGGGAATAGTTTCCACTAGTGGAGGCTAGAGGAGCCGGGGAGCAGAGCACAGACAGACACAGACACGGCCCCACTGCTGCTGCTGCTGCTGCTGCTGCTGCTGCTGCTGTTGGAGCCTTGTGTTTACACATTATGAAGACACAAGTTCACACCCAAAGCTGTGGCAGCGGTGGTTCAACCTCAGCAAAAACCTCCATCATACAAACACTGATTTCTCCTCACATGCACACATACAAACGCTCTCACACGAACACACGACCAAAGAAGAAGTAGTTATAGTATTTCAAAATATAAATGTCCCTAGGGTTGATTTGAGCATAGCTACATTGTCTGACAACTTTTTACTGGACTTTAGCAGTTCCTCTAAAATGTGCGGTGTTATTCACGGTATGAAAAAGGACTCCTAACTGCGGTTGACAGAAACTCAACACTACATCTGGGAACTGTTTACACTAACCTACAGTCAGTCATTCTGCAAGGAAAACAATATGAAACTCTATGGCGCTGTGCTGCAGCACAACTCTTAAAAAAAGTGATATGAAAAGTTTGACCAAAAACATAACTTCGTGCACTGTTCCTAAATCCTTTTTTTTTTTTTTTTTTTTTCAAACGGCAGCGTGTACAGCCTGGTTTGAAACAATATAATAGTGGCTCTCATAAGATCAATAGTCCTGCTTGAATCGAGCAGTTCAGGTCGCAGAGTAACAATGTTGCACAACACTTAATACTGGATAGGTTTTTACATCCACTCCAATTTGTTATTATTGAATAACAACAGCGGCATTACGCAACATCTACACTTCAATCATGCTGAGAAAACAGAAAAAACAGTAAAAGTAGAATAAACAAGTTCAACCCTGTTTGACTCCGAAGTGAAAAAGCGCAGCAACCAACTACTAGATAAACATAATTTTTGACTCGCTCCACTCTGTATATCTCCGAGCGAAAGACAGGGCTGTGTGACTGTGCTTTGTAAAAATAAATAAATAAGTAAGTAAACACTACCTGAACGAGCACCCTTGGGCGCAAACGTGCGGGTTTCTCCCAGTCTCCCCGAGCATCTACAGTACGGGGTTTTAGGACCCGTCGGTAAGAAGAGAGCCACTGGAAATCATTCACGAAACAGGTCCGCCATACTGGATTTTGGCAAATAAATCACGTGTCGGACGCCCTCCTGCATTTCCTTGGGAGGCGGGGTCTGGAGGACAGGGTGACTGACATCTGAGGGGGAAATGAAACGATGTGGGATCCATGAGTGAAGTTTGCCGTAAACTTGAATGAAGTTTTGTGTAAAGTGGTAGCCTATACACAGGAACAGTGTGCATATATCATCTGTGTCCCCTTCCTTCAAGTCAGTTTTGGATGTTTTGGGCCCTCACGAGAAGTAGTCCTGTAATATTATAGGGACTTATAGTTAGTCTGTAGTACTCAATAGTGAGTTTACTTTATGGCTGTTTTTTTTTTCTTTATCTCTTATGGTATTACTATAATATTCCTATAATATTCCTCTAGGGACTTATAGTTTGTCTCTGGAACTCTAATGAGTTTACAGTGGCCTTATCAGGCTTTATGGGATTTTTTTCATCTCCTATGGCACCACTATAATATTACTATACTATTCCTGAAGAGGTCTATGGGGTGTCTATGGTAGTCAATTGTGAGTTCATTATTATTATTATTATTTTTCATCTCCTATGGTAGGCTATCACTATAATATTCCTTTAGTATTCCTATATGGATTTATAGTGTGTCTGTGGTCTGACCTTTATGGTATTTTTATCTATTAGGAATCACTACAATATTCCTTTAATATTCCTGTAGGATATATAGCCTATAGTTTATTTATATTTATTGTTTATAGTTTCACTGTGATATTCATATACAATCCTTCTGAAATGTACGATAGGATTACTATAGGTCTTTTTGTAATGGATGTTTTGGTACTGTAGGTTTATTAGTGAATTTTACACCGTCTGAGTCACAACGAATGAAGCAAACATTTTAATTTTAGATAGCTTTAAAAATGTTTGTAGACTCATTGTTTTACTTTTGTGTCTTCTCCATTAGATGGTAGTTGAGAAGGTGGATATAGTCTGGGGAGGGACCTACAAAGAACTACAGTAATCCTATGATACATACAAAATTCACAGCGAAACTATGAGTTCCTATAGGAATATTATAGGAATATCATAAGAAAAGCATAGGAGATTAAAAAGCTATATAAAATTACGATAAGGTCACTCACTAGGCCTACTGAATACCACAGACACTATGAATATCTATAAGAATATAATAGGAATATTATAGTGATTTTTACATTACTGTAGGATTATTAAGTACGTATTAAGTATTAAGTGAGTTTTGACTTTTTTCTGGTAGTTGATGGTAGGTGTTTATGCTGCGATCCAACAATTATTCAAAATCATACTCTAAATAGATGATGATGATGATGATGATGATGATGATGATGATGACGTCAGGAGCAGCTGAAAATAATACTCCTGAGAGAATTTAGTAATTACAACAATACGTGATTATAATGTGGCTAGAATTATACATGCAGACTCCTGTTTGACGTTCAATTTTGTAACCAAATTACAGTAAAAAAAAAAAAAAAAAAAGGTACAAAATATGTATCCCTGCTTTCCTGTCAGCTCATGTAGGATCATCAATGATTGTAGTGATAATAACTAGACAAAGACCAAGATTTAAACATGCAAGCCCTTCCTTTATTATCTGGACACCCCAACATTGTTCATTATCTGCCAGCTCATACCTTTACTATGCAGAAAAAAACAGTGTGGATTTACCAGTAATGTTTATAATCCCCTTAAAATGCTGTTGCCTTTACAAATAGGTGCCGGCTTCCAGCAGGTCAGTGTGTTTGAAACATTAGTTGGCCTTTGCGTAATTACTCTGCTTACAGATACTATTTTCTTTCACTCTCTCTATTTTTTGAGTGAACTTTTGTCTATTAGATATTAGATTTTAGGTTACTTCCTTGTTAGTAAGGATAAAGTAATGTTACCTACATAAGAGATGGTCATGAGCTCCCATATTGTTGAAGTTAAAGCAAAAGCACCTGCTCCATGGGTTGCTGCTTCTGGTTTCCCTGCACTCTGACCCCTCTGGTCAAATGTGTACATATATGTAGGATGTAAATTCCTATGTGTGCTACTTGAAGTGCTATAAAATGTCTTGCTTCAGGTACAAAGTAACTTTAGACAGATCTATAGAGGAGTTTCTCCTTTGCATCATCCGCCACACTTATTCTTTTCACTAGACAGGTGAGGGGAACACTGGTGTCAAGGCACCAAATCTTAATAGCATCAGGGTGTCAAAGCATCTGCTGATAATGTGAGAAACCAAAGGAACATTGTTCCCAGCAAAGTCGCAGGATTTAAAACACTGCCCAAACACCAAACTAGCTGCGATAAAAAGAAGAGAAACTTGAGCGTGAACTTCCTCCAACAAACTGGAGTTTTTTGATGTGGGCAAGCCCTCCGAACAGTGTTGTTACACAACGGCCGGCTCATTATGTGATGTCAGTTGAAAGTGAGTTGCCACTGGATTTATTTTTCCTTGCTTTTATCCCCATTACTCTTTGTTGTAACAAAGTGGCTGTGAACAGATAACTGTAAATCCTTGGCCACTGTGATACCGATCAGAAGTGGGTTCTTGGCTCTGCATGTGACGAGTTCTACATTATATATATATAATATATATAAACAACCAAATCAACCAATCATTTTGTTCATCAAGGACTTAAATTTACTATTTTGAGAAAATGACCATTTTGTTTTAATTTGTGTTTCTCAATCATTTGAGTTAAGAGTTAATAAGAGTTGGTATCATGATTTCAAATGTTGGATATCTCATTTTGGAACAAGGCTCTTTCATATGGGCGATGTGATGTGCCCTGAAGAAAGCCTTTTATCATAGCAGTCTGACAAGTCACATCTACCCCCAACTAATTTAATGAACCGCCATCACCATGGGGAGTAGTGACACGAGCCTCGTAGCTGAAACAATCGGCGAAGGCATCACCGACAGGCGCTGGAAAAAAAACAAAAATGACACAATATCAGTGAAAACAAAAACAATGCTCAGTGGGAAAAGAGCTTTATTAGCTGGCTGAAATAGAAAACCGAGTTGTGAATCTCCTCTCTTCTTCCCTCTTGAAACAGCTATCTCAGCTAGTTGTTTTCCTGTCCTGAGAATCTCCAAAACGCACTTATCCGCATAAGAAAACACTCTGCTGTGAGCTGATAAAAGGGATTGGACAGCAGTTGATAACGAAGGACTTTCTTTCATGATCAAAGCAGACCCTGCGCGAGCCATCCTTGAAAAACACGGGAGACACGTGTGGACTGGAGGAGACAAATGGAGGAGAAGAGGGAAGGAGAGCAGAGGGGAAGACACTTGTTATATACACAAACTGACAAAGAGAGGTGATGGATTGCAGTTAGGTATGGTAACTGTGTCCCTAAATCACTGACCATCAGCAGGGCATGTGCTCACCATCAGTGATCCAAAGCACTGGTGTAAATACAGCATACCAGTAGACTATATTACTGCAAAAAAAAAAAAATAATAACGTCAGTGAAAAAGACACTTGACGTTGCCACAAATATAGAGCTGCCGTGGGATTGGGATTATGCTAACACTGGTACTCTAGATTTAATAGTGGAGGCTCATTTGAACAGAAATGGAGCAGCTCAACCCAGTGGAGCTGTTCTCTAAAGAGTAACATTGACAGCGTAATAAGCATCCACTCAAACTTGCCTGTCCACATCAGCGTGCAGTGAAGGCTGATTTGAACAGAAATGGGACAACTCCACCCGGCTACACTCTTCTCTTAAAGGAAACCATTGACAGCATAATAAGTATCCGCTGAAACTTCTCTGTCCACGTCAGTGCGTTATAAACCGCAAAAAACTCAAAGATGTAGCTCAGCCAGCCATCAGTGTAAAATGGACACGTCCAGGATGGATCCGCCATGATGGAAACTGATACAGCTTCCACACGATGCCATACCATACACAGTCAGCGATTAGAGAAGATTGTATTACGATACTTATCTGCTTCGCTTCAGTTCTGATAAGATCCCTGTTCAGTTTCCATTAAAACTTTTATCTTTGAACTTGGTCTGCATCTGGACAGTAATTCTCATGCTGCTTTATGTGAGAAGGAGGCAATATTCAAGTCACATAGACATAAAACAGATAGGCCTGTTATTGAATTTGATCAGGCTAATCAAGGCCTGAATTGAGTAATCATAGTCTAACCTATTTGTTAATAAATCTGAATTATTTGGCAGAGCCATTCTAGTCAATTACTCATCTATAGCTTGGTTATGTACTAAAATCACCAGGTGCTTTTTACCTAGTGGTGAAAGGAGGCCCAATTTGGCACCCAACATGAATTTGGTGCAGTAATTTCACAGGAGATATTGACCACTAATGTCACTGGACCTGTGCCTTTTATTTGAGTGATAAATGGCTTGAATACACCTGAGCTTGGAGATCATGGTGTTCACACTGAGCAGGTGAGATGCCCCATGAAGTGGACTCAATAGGAAACCACATTCCTGAGGAGGGAGGTGATTTGATTGATCATTTAACAGGATACATGCAAAATGTAATTCAGTGAACATTTCATCTATCTACTCTATGTGACTTCCTTTAACCTCTAAACTTTGCTCCTCTGTACCTCCAGTCCTTCTATGTTTTGGAGCCATCAGGTGGGTTTGCCCTTCTCTGTCATATCTAACCATCAAAGACTCCATACCCACATGTTCTGCTTACTGCTGCTGACACGGAAAAGTCTTGTAATTGCAGTTTTGGTTATTTCCATAGTTTGACTTTAACTGAAGGCTTACATGATGCTTTATAGCACTTTTCATGACCCTAGTGTCTATGAAACCAATTCAAAACCCATGGTGAAATGGTCAAAAATGGATGCCCATAAATTTTAAATTAGAAGTGTTTTTTCTCTATATTCCTGGAAAGTTTTTTGGAAGATACAAGGTTTTCACCTGAGAACTGTGTTATGTAACTCAGCCAATTAGTAGGGAAGATGAGAGGCAATACTTCAATCCAGCAGCTAATTGGTCAGACTCATAGCTGACAGGCGAGTGAAGGGGAAGGAGAGAGAGAGCATGCTCAGGCCTGCCGACTCATTCTCTCTCTCTCTCTCTCTCCCTCTCTCTCTCACTCTCTCTGCTGGTCTCTCTTGTAATCCTCTAGGTGTGATTTATCAAAATATCAAAATTTCACACAGCAACTGTTCTTCATTGATGTCACCGGTGTTGTGCACAGACTCTAAAAGAAAACCTCAAAAACCTCTAAGAGTGCGCTTCCCCAGAAGTACTAAGAGGGTCTGGGTTCATGATGTTCCCCCCCATGAAGACGTTTTTGAAAATCTGCTTTTAAAAACTCTTTTCTTGAGAGTTTTGCACAATGACATGTACATAACCTTTCAAGTATTTGTTCAGTATTAATATTTCTGTGTTATATGACTTGGTTTATACAAAACAGACAGTGTTTGTATTCAGGAATCAAAATTTCCACTTTCATCCGCACGTTGTACTATCTAGAAATAAAAGTCATTGCACAAATCTTTTCGGGCTCTGCAGGCCCTTAAGTGAAGACTGCATTTTGAGGATAATTTCACTGATAGTTTGGCATGCTATTTTAGAAATATGGCTGAAAGTAATCACACAGGTAATGGTGTGAAAATTAAGTGGATTAAATGGAGTGAAATAGATGTAGGTCTAGGCTTAAAATTGTGTTTACAGGCCAGACTTAATAGTGGCTTCTGAACTGAACTATTTTTTTTATCCGAGGGAGAGAGACAATTTTTTTTACTCACAGTGGATAACGGCAGGTAAGTGTCATGATTTTATAAAGAGAGTGAAAACAATCATGTGCCCATAAATGCTAACTGCTGAATGCTTTAGATATTCTATCTCGGGTCTCTCAATCTGAAAGTTTTGCAGGTATAAAATGTCAAGAGTGGCAACTTGTCCTGGCATCATTTGACACAGAAGAGTGACATAAGTGACTTTTCTAAAAGTTTAAAGACAAGAAAATGTCTAGGGAGACTTTTTTCCCACTGTGTTTTCAGCAAACAGAGGTTTTAGTCTTGTCAGTCTTGTCAAAATTGCTGACAATTTGAGACAGGTGAATAACTTAAACAATATAAGCGCAGACGTTGTCTTTATTAAAGGCCTCGTAGGTATTGTTTCATAAGTTGACATGTTGGGTGAACATAAATGAATAAGATATGTCAGAGTGTCGGTAGTATTGATAGCACCGTTACTCTGCTGTTTGCTTTCAAAGTAAATTTGTGGCTCAGACATCAGAGCAATTGAAGCAAACTCTGGAGCAGGAGGGGCTTTGCTCCGAGCTGTCAATCACCTGTCGCTCATTGCCACTGGCTGGATAGGTAGAGGAGGGAGGGGAAAGGGGGAGCTAGGGCTGTTTGTCTCACTGTTTTTCTTCAAACATACATACTGTGGCTTTAACATACAAGTTAACTTAATTTTGCTTGGTGAAAATTAGAATTTCAGTGAAGATGGTTATGTGAACTGTGAAATTTAGAATTTTCCTGACAAGATAGGTTGATTGGCTTTCTTTCCTCTCAGGTTTTGGTTTCTTAGGGTAGGAGCTACCTTGCCATGGGAAACAGAAAATGTCTAAGTTATTTATCTGTAGATTTCATGAATCCAAGTTTAAAGAAACTGCACCTAAACTTTGTATGTAAAGATACGATTTTTACTGTATGGTAAACCATGGTCTGGTAGACCATATCACAACAACATGACCCCACCTCACAACATTCAAGTTCCATTTACTGAATTTATCAATTATGTCATGAAATAATGGGATTAGTGGGTCATGTTATGTGACCTGTATTGGGAATCATCAAGTAAACCTAGGACTACTATTTTAGGAGATGAATTTAACATAAGCTGATCATTTGATGTCTCTTTTGTTCAAAATGCCTTGAGTGTCAATAGTGCAACACTTTTAGTATTGGGGGCCCCAGTGTAATTTGAACCCTAAACTCTGTCAGTGTTTGTGCCGTAGTTTTAGTCTATCCATTGAGTTACACAGGTAATGGGATCCCAAACCCTTTCAGAGTTAGAGCCATACTCTACCCACTGGTAGAAAATAGAAAGAGAATAGAGAATAGAATAGAACACCTAACCGAGGCAGAGATAGAGCCATAATCTGCCCATGGTGACTCACAGGACCATAATATCAAAAGCTAAGATGAGAGCCAATGCCTTCTTTTAGGCCTCACACCCTACTTTTACAGTAAGTTATTTGTCAATAAAAACAATTTTGTCTTCATCACTCCCAAAGTCTTAATAAGTCATATAATGCCTCTCTGCTTACAGGAACAGCTTGTACACCCCATTGCTGTCAACAGCACACTAGAAATGCCAATACAGGCCTCTAAAAACACCTGCTTCATCAAATGTGGCTGCTTTTCTTCCAAACATGACTGGTAATTCTATTTGAGCTCCCAAATCATCCAAGATGTGCAGGGAAAATGCACTGTACCCCTTTATTGTAATATTGCTTTGACATCAGTGGCTGGATTTCCTGCCTGTTCTGACGGGAAGATCAATCCTTCCAAACCCCCGATAGCAGAGCATTCTCTAGAGAGCGGAGCATTATCTTTCAGGAGATAAGTTAATGTTGGCACATTTGTACACTGTAAGTTAATGCAATTCAAACTGGGAAGAGAGGAGCAGACGGGAGATGCCGGCGCATGCAAATGTGGCACACATGATTAACAGGGGAAATCGCTGGCACCGCTATAAACCACTGTGGATTATGGCCCTGAAAGAACAGGGTTTTACTTGTAACCCTTCAGGAATAATCTAATAATGTTCCTCTTTTCCATTATCTTATTTAATTTCAAGATTTCAGCCACCCACAGAAGAAGGGAAAAAGGCTAACAGGGCGTGTGTTTGTGCATCTGGCTAACTCAATTAAGGCACAGGGTTTTAGTCCTTTCTGTCATGAAAGCTCAGCTCATTGATTTGGCCCACTGGTCCAGCACACAGCCCAGTTACTTTTCGACTTGGGCTACAGCTTGTGTTATGCTCTTATCCTCTTCCTCTCAAGCGATTTTTATCCAAGATGGTGAAAAGCAAATATTCCGACTTGAAGACTCTAGGTGGGGGTTACAGTATGGAAGATCTGCATGACATTATAATAATTGTTATTGGACTACTGATATTTTCATAAATACTGCTCACTGGGAGGCAGGCTTACATGTCAACATGGGCTATAATTTGTTCTTCTCTCAACTCAGTTATCAGAGCAAAACATGGTAATTATAAATATGGATAAAGCATATAGGGAAAATTATAAATAGTCATCGAGGAGTTTATGTATCATCAACCTTAACACATGCAGTTGCAGTTATGTACTGAACCACAAACATTTCCAAGGCTCACAACTCCTGTTGTTTCTCTCCCTTATTTGCTGCAGTATAAGGCTCAAATGAGGCTAAGATTAATTATGTGATCCTGAACATTACTGGACTATAAACAAGTTGATTTTTGAAGATGGAAAGGATTTTGCTTCCCATGAAACTGACTGTTTAAGAATGGCTCTTATTTGAAAATGTATTACCGTGGTATATGGACAACTGTGCTGTAATTTAATAATTTTTTTTTTTTTTAGGGCGTGACGATCAATAAAGGCAGATGATTTCACTCTATTTACATTTTTCTAGCTGTGGAGGCAATTTTCCATTTGTAAAGGACCACCACAGCTAAATGAATGTACAGGAAACACTGATCCCAGGTGCTGATGAGAAGATTCATGGCAACAGAGGCTCAAAGGACTGTAAAACCCAGTAAACGCCTGGTTTTACAGGATCTGAGTTGGGAGAAGAATGAAAGAGAAACGGATAAAAGAATAAATGTCATCAAGTCAACAAGGAATAGGGGGATTCAGGGGTGTCAGGGATGCTTTTCAAGAATGTTTTTGCACGTCAGTCACTGTGAACGGTTGCTGAACACATGCTAACCTTTTTGAATAGAATAGAAATTTATCATCCTGAAGAAATTCATTTGTCTCACCCATTACAGAAAACTGACAGTAATACACTAGACACTTACAACGAATGGATCAAAGAAATCATTTAGCCAAAGGACAGCAATACAAATGAATGGAGCTAAGGAGTGTAATCCAAAACCTGTGCACTTATAGGCGGTTGGTATGTGATTTGGCTATGCAGCGTGTCCTCAGCCGCTGGTTCACAGGGGGAGGATAACCACCTGACGATAGCGGCAACTCGCTATCCTTCCTCCACAGTATAAGGTGCAGTAAGTGGATAGGAGGGATTAATGGCATCCAGACCACAAACCCACCAGCCAATCCTGTTAAGCCAAGCCAGGCACGGTGGCAGCGGTTCAGACATGTACCACTTTAGCGATCCCTCACGGAGAATGGGCTCAAAGAGGGACGGGGTCTCCTGGCACCGAGGACGCCTCAGATGACTGTGTTCGTCCTGCCTGTGTGCTTACAATACGCCTCTGATCCCCTCATCTCCTGCTTCTCTCTCTCTCTCTCTCTCTCTCTCTCTCTCTCTCTCTCCCCTCGCCAAGCTAATTCTCTGATTCTCCTCTTGTTAGTCCTTTCTGCATTTTATCCCATGGCCAGTTGCTCTTACTTTCTCCCTCTCTCTCTCTTCCCTTTCTTTTTTTCACTCTTGCCCTGCCAACCTTATTCCTCCACTCTCATCTTGTTCCCTTCTTCAATATCAATTGGATTTCCTGCACTCCTTTCTGTGGAGGCATCAGTCAGTATCAGTAGAGCTCATAATTAGCTTCATTGCAAAGGGGGCGAACGGAGACCAAATGGCAGAACAGGGATGAGACGTGTCGTAGGAGAGATTATCGAAACAACATATTGAAAGCCTTGTGTTGAAAGCAAGTTTTGGTCCTAATGATGATGATTTCAAACCCCCAATTTGAAGTAACTGAGTGAGCAGAGTGAGGATGGTTTGGATTCATTTGAGCTAAATAGAAAACTGTCTTACATGGTAACTCTCTCCCTGATATCCTGAATATTGGACTTCTGAATCCAGCCCTAATCCATCCATTTTGCCAAGCAATAGCCTGCTAGTCATCTGGGATTTAGTTTTAAGATGTGCATGTACGAACTTCTCAAACTTCATGTACACACACTCTTTATCTTTCTTTTTCTTTTCTTTCTCTTTCTTGTACACACACCCCCCTCCTCTCTCTCTCTCTCTCTCTCTCTCTCTCTCTCTCTCTCTCTTTCACACACACACACTCTGTCTATCTCACTCTAGTTGGCCCTCCATCAATCTCCAATCATACCAACACTAACGGCAGCCTACCTCTCTCCCACATCACTAATGCTGACCCTCTGTGATAATAAGAAATCACTGATGGGACTATTACATCCCCTCTGCTTCACTGGCCACACAGGCGCTCAATTCATAGCACATCCAACAAATCCTTCCTAGATTTACAGCTAATGCTGGAGCAGTTTGCTTATCACTTTTCGCTCAGTTTGCTTTACCCCATGTTTTTCATTAGATTTGGCTTAAGAGTTCAACATCTGAAGATGAAAAGTGGCTCCTTTAATGGATTAGCTGTACGCTTGTTTCCAGAGTAGAACAATCCCTTGTTTTGTTGCGGCAAATTTTGGTCCCCCCCGGTTCTGCACACCTACGCGGAACCTGAAACGAGAGTCACAGTACATTTTATATGGGGATTCTCACGTCAAAGCTTCCCGGTGCAAGCTCCAGATTGCAAGCTTGTTCATGAGCCCGCAACAAGCATGCTCCTCAGGAACATTTGAAAGGCACTGAGAGGCGAGCAGGCGTGGAGTACACTTCCAGCAGAGTCCAAGTCCTGTGATAGTGTGACAAACAGAATGCGGCCCTAACACCAACACTCTGGTAGTACACGGAAAAAGGGCTTGAGGAAAGACAGAGAGGTGGCAAAGGAGCTTTGATTACTTTCACTAAGGCACAAACTCCACGCCAGTTGTGAGTGGCGTCACCATGGTAACAGCGGATTAACATCCCCTTACATAACTGGGGCTGTGCATTTAAACCCTTTGGATAAAGAGCCACACTGTGTTGGTTTTGTAATGAGCACTCCTAGCAGGCTGTCATGCGTACTGCTTGTATGGATGGTACTTATCGGTCAACATGGGCTCATTGGGAGTCCTAGTTTGACTAACTGAATTTATTTATTTTATTTTATTTAGTATTTTATATGAGAGGGATAGTGCAGTTAACATAATTGCATTTTACAATTGAAAGATAAAACATGTACGACTAGATTAGACTAGACTACAACTATCTAATATGTCTTGTATATGCTAATAAAAAGTACAGAGATTATAAGGGATTTATAAGGGATCTGTGAGTATTTGAGCTTAATATGCACAAGGCTGCCTGGACACTTATTATTATTAAACCCAGTCTTGGTTATGGCCTCGTACTGATAATAAATTTCAACCATTTTAAAGATGGCTCTTCAATGGAGCCAAAAAAACAAAAAGTTGATTGGCACAAACTGTTCCTGAGGAGCCGTACATAGTTGCTCTTCTCCACCCGACTGCTTTAATGCTCCCGTGAGTCAAAGGAGAGAGTGGGAGTAATACATTAGTATCAGACACGCAAAAGTAAGCAATAACCCTGCAAATGACTGCACCAGTTCATTAATTCATCTGGTGGTTAAGCAAGGTGAAAGGAGAATAATAGGGAAATGCAAACCAATTGCATAAATGTAGTGGTACATATAAAAGGATTCTCAATTCTTCCACTTAAGCTCTGTAGTCACACCTCAGTAAGTGTCTGTAATCTCAAGTACCTCTGATCTGTCAGAGGTATGCTATCATCGTAAAAACTTGGCACATCATCAGGCCAAGAGACCATCATATGAATATCAAGAGAACAATTGGATAACCCAAGACTGAACATACTTCAACATGTGTTCCTTGCCGATTCTACTGGGCAATAGATACACGCACACAGCTCCCTACAGCTATGCATTACAACAGAGAGTCAGAGTGTAGGGTCACCTGTAATGCCGCGCTCCTGAGCAGTTTGGGGTTCAGTGCCTTGCTCAGGGGAACTTTGTCAGTGTTGGTGGACAAGATAGACCAGCCATTCTCAAGGCTGTGGCTCATAGCTGGAGTACAGCTTCTTGTCAATGCCAGAGACTAAACTAGCAGCCTTTCAGCCTTTAGACCGCCTCTCTAGGCCAACCTGTAACTATAATGATATGAGTGTTTGATACCTATTACTCTAGAATTGCCACAACCTATTAATTACAATTGACATGTATGCTATATGTGCCTCTACTGTATTTGAAAATTTATTAAAATGTTTTCTGCCAGCCAACTATCACGTCAGTGTCAAGAAAGTACCGATTCCAACTTAGAAGTGGGCGTGTGACATGGTGTTGAAGTTCTGTCACTCTGAGCAGAGCTAAAACTGTTCCTAAATGTGAAGTACAGACAAACTCCTACACACACCGCCCTGCAGCGTTGCTTCACTTGGAGCTGGCGCTCTGACTATACATCAGTGCCTGCTTGTCTTGGGGGGGGGGCTTTTAAAACAAGCCCCAGACAACTGATTTAAACACATGGCCTGCATGGTTCATCTGCACAGCTACAATAATGAACACAAGTGGCATACACAAATCTAAGCACACAAGACATGGGCACACATACTGTACGTACAAAATTAATACAGTATACAACTGCAAAGGTTGTACACACACACACACACACACACACACACACAAAATCCCTCCCCCATCTCTCCCCCTCTTCCTCCAACATCCCCGTCCCAAAATAACGCTGAAATAACATTAACACTGGCTCATTACCAAGTGTCGGTCTGAGGAGCATGAGCTGAGAAATTGACAAAGCACAGATGCATGTGGGGGAAAGGAGATCACAGTCTAACCAGACATGGAGTCTAATCAGAACAAAAAACACTGACACCAAGAACTGTACATCGGATGGAAGTGATAGACAGGGTAGTAATTTTAGAGGTAAAGAAGGGTTTAAGGGAAGAAATTGGTGTGTTAGGTGCAGGTGTGTTGGAAAAGTAGAATAGATTAGATGGGAAAAGAGAGATCAAAGTTAAAAGGTACATCCTTGCCCTGATTTATCTGTTGCACATCTGAACCTCATTTAGACTGGGATTCTAATGGGTGGAAATATTCATACATCACTATTTGAGAAGGGCTGTTTTGACAGAAATCATTTGAAGGGGCTGATAAATCCACTGAAGGGGGCCTTTACTGTAACCCATGTTGTGTACACATCAGTACACAGGGAGCCAAGCAGCGAGGCACAACAGGGAATTTCACTGTGTGCACTCCAGCCAATAGTGAAATTCACCAGGCCAAGTGTACCTTTCACTCCTAATTACTGTGTTCCCCGGTGACATTTCAACTCATTTGTTCCTTTTGTTCCCTGAATGCACTGTTAAAGGAGGGCGTCTTGAAACATTACGATTGTGTTTTCGAACCAAGAAAAGCGGTGCAATTAAGCAGAGAACTGATATATACAGGGGGGGTTGATGGCAATCCCCACAACTGGTAGTTTCAGCTAAGCAATCTGATTGGTCAAAGATGCTTTCCAGCTGTGCTGATAATTCCCATAAAGCACAGCTAGCCGCGCTTTATTAGTTGCAATGCCAACTCCTGCAGTAACCAGGGAGCTAGTTATCTATCTTTCTTGCTTTACCCACGCTTTTTTCATTCTTATATACTGCATACTACTTTGAAGAATACTTTCATGCATGTGTGATGGTGGTACTTCGGTGCTGCTGACAGTACTCAGTTGCATCACCATTATTTCCATAATCACAGTAAAGAACACCCTCTTGGGTATTATTGCTGTATTACCAGTGTGATGATATTTAGGCTGTATTTCTTGGTAGCATCACAAAGCAGAGACATTGATTGCTCCCTTGCCCTTCGGAGAGACTTTCTCATATTTACAAATCTAGAAAGGGCTAAGATCAGCGGAACAGCATACTGGTACAGGTTCCCTCTGCGGAGGCAATTTGTGGGCTGGAGATCTTTAGCCTGTTTTTACATGTAACCATGTGAGTAAAGCACCTCCTCCTGTGACTGCTCAGAAATTATTGAGGCTAAGGACTGAAATGAGATAGATGAACATACACCGAGTCTGATGTAACTATCCTGTGTGCTGTTAGAGCAAGGGCTTATGTAGAAACCTAGCTTGTATGTCAGAGGAAAGGAGGGTGGGCGAAGATGACTTCAGGAAAGCAGCCCCAAATGGCCATGTATTCGATAAGCAATAACAAGTATGAAAATGAGAAATTCACGCAGCTGGATCCAGATTTTCCTGTTAATGCTAGCAGATTAGCTCAGATTCTTACACTCAGCTCTGGCATTGAGAAACAGAGAAGAGAAACTGAAGAGGCTTGAGGCTGTGTTCTTCTCTGGGCAACTATGTGTAGGACCTTAATTTTCCTTCCGGTGGCGCCTTCCTTCTGATTGAGCCAATTATGAGTATAAAAGTATCAGGCATATTCAGTCTGTAACCTTAAATAGATGGAATATACATAGCCCTTTATCACGTTCCTGCTTCCGTGGGTACTTGAACTAAGCACAAAATTGAGAAGTGGCTGCTCAGCTACAGTAATCCGTTTGCTTTGATACACGACTAAATCTCTGACTTGCCACAATCAGGTTTCTTACTTTTCTAATTGAAAACAAGTTGGATTTGTCAATATGCTTTTGGCAAAAATAGAAACAAAACGGTGCTGTATGCATTGAAGTCATCATACCAATTCCAGGGTAAGTCACGTGAAAAGAAAATGTGAATTCAAAGTACATTTGCTATTTGGACACATGTTGGTTTTCATATGTGAACATTTTTTTTTTGCGTTGTATTCTGACATCACGTGACAGATTTTACTTCAGATGTGAAAATTTCAATTCATAGAGGGAAAGTGTTTTTTTTTCACCTGTAATTTCATATGACAACGTTTGTTTCACATGTGAAACTTAATGTCAAAGAGACAATTCACAGGTGAAAATGTCATTTTCACATGGGAAATGTGAAATTTCACATATTCTCATATGAAAACCATTATATGTCCAAAAAGCACATGTGACGTTTTACTGGCTTATTGAGATACCAATGTAGAACCACAATGTGGATTGGCACATGAACTGATTGAACTGATTGAATCCCATTAACAAAAACGCTGTCACAACCCAGTCAATCTGCATTTGACTTTGTCTCACTTGTGCAAGGCGGTGTAGGCGGTGAATGGCATATGAGTCAGCCGTCGACTCATTTGGACTCTAGAGGCGTCTCCAAAATAAGAATCCACTTCGATAATCAGTTTCACTCTTTCCTAGAGACACCAACTGAATGTAGTCACAGTGCACAAAATAACATGTCTGCACTATATTAGGCTGAACAGTTACTATTAGAAAGTTATAATACAGGGCCTGTACGAAATTAATTCAGAGGATTTGTTTTATCAAGAGGATCTCCAAAATAAAAATCCTCTATCTATATTGATGAAATGAAAAAAAATGAAATGAAAAAAATATCCTCCAACTTTGTTAAGATCATCCCGTTGCTACAGAAATATGCTACAGAAAATAATGGATTATCCTTGACTCAATATTTACCAGAAGAACCTTTAGCAGCAATTACAACCTTGACACTATTTGGATAACACTTTATTGAGTTTGTACTGTATGTGGATAGTCCTCAGCAAAGTTACTCAAGCTCCATCCGCTTGGATGGGGATCATGAGTTAACAGCAATTTTCAAATCACAGCAAAAATTATTAGATTAAAGCAAGATTAGGAAAGATTGTTATGTAAAAATACACCCATCTTCTCAGCTTCAATCACAAAATGGGACTGCAACAGAGAAGAGGATCTCAACCCCCCTAAGTGAGACCCCATAGATTCACCCTATTTACGCAATTGAAATGTTGGTGTCAGGTATGTAAACTTTTCTGCACCACAGAAAGTGATGAATCGAAACTTAACAGTGAAATCCAAACTGTCTCCTAAACAGCAGCGAGCAAGCTCTCTGTCCAGAGAAAGCTGGACTCACCAGATCTTTTTCTCTCTCATCCCTTTGGTTTCCTTTGGTATAAAGCATCTCAGACCAGCCGGGCTGGTAAACATGAGCATGCTGTGTGCAGTTTACTGTCATCACACTACCTGATTTCTGGGTAAGTTCAGTTACCTCATGCTGGCATTTGGAGATGCAAAGTAGCAGCTTGAAATAACACATATGCTTAGATTTGATAATAGTAACTTTATTCAAAGAAAAATTTTCATAATAAAATTTACAATGTGCTATACAGTGCAAAATCACAACAAATGCAATACTGAAAGGAAAAAAATAAAGTGGAAACGGTATATTGATTTATTTCATGTAACATGCAACATGGCTCACATAAAACTAATTCAGTCGCTCTGCTCCCTGATACCGCTAAAGTTCTAAAGCTTCTCTTTGCATGGATGGCATTGTGGCACCTGCATGAGTCACCAACTGGCTTTTTTTTTGAGTGAGGAGACAGTACCACAGGCTCTGCTCAGCGGGGTGAGGGAGCCTGGCAGGGGAATGGCGGGCTACATCCTGTCATGGTGGGGCTGTTGCTAATTGTTTCCCGGAGACCAGTGGCACACCAGACAGCCAGAGCTAATTAGGATTCTGAAACAATCCAACCTGCCAGACAAGGTTGTTCAAACCCACTCTGAGCGGAGGCACTTTGGAGCTGTGGAGGAGAATGACTTTGCAATGATCTTGTCAGAAATGTATTGTTATACCTTTATACAAATGTCACACACTGTACAAAAAAAGCCCTGACCGTTTTCCATTTTTTGTAATAAATGAGCACTGTTCGTTAAAAAGACATAGAGTCGAAGTCGAGTTGCTGTTATCAGACACGTGGGATTTTTAATGAGAAGATTTTCTCTTTTTGGATGAGACACAAAAGTATTTTTTAAAGCACCAGCATAACATTCTGTTAGACCAACTAGTAAAGAAGACAGATAAACATGCAGTTGATTGATTAAGTTGCATGAAAATGAAACCTTCACATTTTTGTTGTTTTCTGTTGAAAGTGGCTACCTCAAAACTTGGTAACAACAGGTTGCACTGATGCCCCAGTAGACTCAAGCATAAACCATGTGCTCACTATGTCATGGATTTGAGTCTAACTCACCAACTGTCTTATGTCGTCCCCTCTCTCTCCCATCTGTAATGTCTATCTTCACTGTATACTATCTAATAAAGCAGAAATACCAACAACAAAAAAGTAGTAACAGCAAAATTCTGACAATGAATACCCCAAAGCATTCTGAGTCCACAAGTAAATTTTTGTCCAGCTAATTTTTGGCAGAGTGCAGAACATCTTTGACTTTTTCTTACTTTTAACAAAATTCTTAAATTTAAAAGTACCATAATCTGCAGATACTCCAAGTTGGCTTTGACCCTCAGCAAACAGTAGTGAGCAGTAAGCCACAAAGAACCACCAAGCTGTATGCCAGCTGTTGTGTGCCATGCTGCATGTCCTTTGTAGTGCTACAGCCACTGTGCACCGCCAACCAAGCTGCATGAGGAATGAGCCAAGACGGATTGGACGTGCCAAATGGCGTAGTACTTCCATGTCAGTGCCCCGACAATAAAACATAACCACAATCTTTGAAACAGCAACAGTGTTATGGGTAACATTGCATAACATGTCTGAACAGAATTTTTCCTCAAGGTCTAAGAGGGTTATTAGACAGGGCATACATCTGGTGAGTGGATGAGACTGGCATGTTCAGAGGAAATAGCGGTAGGCACAGCGGTCTCCACAACACAACAGGACCCCTCTTTTCAATTTCCTGCTCCAGTTTCCACTCCTGCTTTATTTCGTGCAGGGACCTGTAAAGTGGGAATCACAAAGGAAGAATGCAGCATTTAGCCGATATGGTACCACAGAGCGCAAAACAAGGAAATTGATTCTGTCAAAGGCAATATTTGTGATAATGATCTCAATAAAAACATAGGGTGATTTCAAACGGAGTTAGCAGGATTCCCTCAGTAGAGCTGATTCTTAACACAGCAGTGGTCTCACACCGGCATTAAAGGGAGTGCTGTACATTTCAGGCTTACTACTGGTCTGTTACCTGAAGCGTATTTCATATTCTTATCCGCTTATTATAGAAGGGTAGTTGCAGTCCTGGGTTAAACAGTATTGACAATAACCGTTCACAGCTTGATTTAGCCTTCTTACAGTAGTAGAAAAGTAGTAGAAAGTTTAAACAGTCACAAGACAATTTTTAAAAATTCAAATTAGTATGTATCTGTGAGGGACACAGAATTTTCCTGATGCAGTAAACCCATTTGCTACTCCTTGTAGGTTAAACAAAGGATCTTTAAACTGTAATTATTTCCAAATACTGTTTAAGCCATGGGTCTGGGTGGCAAATCTGATTGTCTTGACATCTTACGCCAATGGAAGTCTATATGTATACTGTGTATCTCCTGAATTGTATCCATACTCACCTAACCCTAACCCTAACCCTCAGTTGATGAATGCTGAACACTTTCAAGGATCTTAAGTTCAAAATGTTGCAGTAATAAAGTATAAGACAAATCTCCAAGGCAGTCAGAGGTGCAACGACTCAATTTCAAAGTCTTTGTTTTGAATTTGCCAAGTGCAATGAAATACATGACTTTTGCACATTGAATTTTTAGATATGGTCTTATAAGCCTCCCTCAGCTAAAAGTCGGTACAACAGAGAGAGAGAGAGAGAGAGAGAGAGAGAGAGAGAGAGAGAGAGAGAGAGCGAGCATGTGCTTCACTAATTAGCCTCATAAAAGTAACACACAGCAGCATGTTAACCAACCTGGATTTCAACATCTAAGGTTGCCATGGGGAACAGACACAACAACACTCCACGATCATTTATTAGTCTAATTCTTAACAGATGTTATGTTTTTGACTACTGGAATTAACAATTTCCCACTTTTTGTTGCACCCTCATTTTTGCTGAAATACTGTCACCCAACGACTGGATTTGTTTATGTCTAGATTCACAGAATTGACTCTTAAATTGATTTTTATACAACTGTTAAAAATGGATGCTCAAAAGGCCCAAAAGGATGCTCATTTGTGGTGCTATTTATATTGTGCAGTGCTCCTACCTTTTTTTTTTTTTTTTTTCAGAAACAAAAATGGATCTTTGAAAGAGTGACACCCAGTGAAGAAAGCCCAGAGCTTCGGAGCGCAGAAGGTTACTGTATAACCTAAAGATGTGTTATTGCAGAGGGTGGTGGATTCAATAGCCTTGGCCCAGCTGGAAACATTCTTGCAGTATCACATTGCCATTATTGGAGTGAAAATATTCCCACTCCATTTTGGGAGGCTCCCATTCCAGCGTCCCATCCCACACGATTCCTTAACAATAATGTTTTCCTGCTCTAGTGTTTCAACTACGAAGACCTCAGCTTCTTTCCTGGAAAGGGAGTGAGAGAGACACCCAAGTCTGAGTGGAAAACTCACTTTTCACAAAGACTCCTTTGCTTTGGTAAAGTGCAATTTACCCTTATTCTATTGTTGCACTCATTGTACTTTACATCACACTGGCTAAGAACATCAGCAAAATGCCTAAAATGTAAATGTAAAATGTAAGTGCACTGTACCTAGGATGTGAAATAACAATGAATCAGCAACACGAGTACAAAGTGCTACCTTTTTCTTTCTTTTTCCTTATTAATACCACACACACAAAAAAACACACCCGACAAGAATAGCTGTTCCATCTCATGCTCGTAAATGCAGAGGGCCTACTAGGGAGCAAAGCTGGCATGTAGCAGTTTGCAATCACCATCACTCTGCCTCCATGACACAGAGGGGACACTTCCACCCAGCAAGCATTTGATTAAAACAACAACAGAAGAAGATCAAGCCTCATCTTCCTTGTTCATGGCAATGGCATGAAAGGCGTGGAGGAATGGTGTCCTTTGTTTGTGTTGTGCACCACAGCTGTTGTATATTTCTGTTGCTCCTTGTTTAGTTGCTGTAGATTCAGTGTGAGGTTGTCATGGACACAGAAAAAAGAACAGGTCTCTTGGGGCCAATGATGACTACCGTGACAACACAAGACGGACGAGGGGTGATACTCCAGATGTAAGTGATTTGGATATATTGTTAGGTTTATCAGGCGTGATTCTCAGAAATACATCCACTACTACACTCCACTCAAATATACTGCTGAAAACATTCACTCACACAAACACACATGGGCAAATCATAATGTATTAGTTGTGTAGTGGTACCTATTGACACTGGGTCTTCTCTTTGAAAACAATTTGAGCACTTGAATTCAACTTGAAAATCACAAAGATATATTGCATCCAGCCCACCATTGTTTTTATTTAATGCACATTATCCCAAACACTTAACAATTAATTTTAATTGCAGTACAGCTCCTCAGTCTAACTGGTTTCTTGTGTGTATAAACAGTTAGCTCAGCAGCACACAATGTGTCAAATCAAACCATACACTGCAATTACAAACTCATCAAATTTTCATTTAACTTAATCAAAGTGACCTAAAAACATTTCATGGAACTGCAAGAGATTATTTTTTTTCTCCAGCCTGGCTCATGCTCCATCCTGGCTGACTCTGGGGGTTCAGGTATTGAGCGGACCCCTTGTTGGTCAGAGCTGTGGAGGAGCAGGGAGGGGAGATCATGCAGAAGAGACACCCGCCGTGTGTTAATGCGTACATCCTGTTGAGAAAGCAGGTCGTCCTGGAGACCAGAGGCAGGCATCCTGGTGGGAGTCCAGAGAAGCTGCATCTTTCCCCTCCCAGCAGCTTGTCAAGCAAGAACTGGTTTATATGGATCAAGTTATTGAGTGGGAAAGACATGCAGGTGCATGTTTGACTGGCTCCAAAGAATAACGCCTTTCCCTCCCTCAACAACTCCTGTTGAGGTGCCCTTTAGCAAGACACTGAAAACCACAAATGCTCCAGCAGAAATAATCAGTGGCCAACAGTAGAAGTCTGTAGTTGTACTGACAAGCTTTCAAGTGTGAATATAACTACATCAACATGAGGCAGGTTATGGTGCCAGGGCTCAGAAAACCTTCTCTGGATATTTAATGGGGTCAAGGCAATTGTGAGCAAGTCACTGGGAGCAGCAAATTACACAGCAGACAAAAATAGGTCTCTGATGAAGTAAATGTATTCCTCATCACGACCTTAGATCAATGGCAGCAAAAAATAACGGTATTGAAAAAGCAAAATGTAAATGTAAAAGTTTAGGGGATTGTTTTGGGGAGTATTTACATAGGCCTAAAAAGGCAACTTTTTAATAATTTGTTTACCTTGGATATACCTGGTGTTTGCAATGGGTCTAACTTTAATCATTATCAAATTCATTTTAGGACTTTTTCATCTTGAGTGGATGTCACAAGTATTTTGATATGTTTGATGAATTGCTCGCTAGTTTAGTTTTGTTGACGTAAATGCCCAACTGTCATTAGTTTCATCTTCAATTTTCAGAATCTATACTTACAATTGCATTGATCTTGACCAATTTTTTTTTTACATTATTTACAACAAAATGAATGTACATCCCACCTTATGATAATATAATAATTTATCATGTTTTCTTGTAAGCAAGAGGAAATTATTTCCCCCACCAACTTATGCCCACAAAGTAACTTTGTATTTGTATTTGTATACTTTATTATCCCCGTGGGGAAATTTGTCCTCTGCATTTGACCCATCCTATACACACACTAGGAGCAGTGGGCAGTACAGCGCCCAGGGACCAACTCCAGTTCTATTGCCAGTGCCTTGGTCAGGGGCACTGACAGGAGTATTAACCCTAACATACATGTCTTTGATGGTGGGAGGAAACCGGAGCACCCGGTGGAAACCCACACAAACACGGGGAGAACATGCAAACTCCACACAGAACGGACCTGGGACAGACCAGGGTTCGAACCCAGGACCTTCTTGCTGTGAGGCAACAGTGCTAACCACTGAGCCACCATCCATCATTTTCCTATTTTTCCTCTCTGTGATACTGTTTAACAGATATGAAACTGTCACATACTGTAGCAAACCAGGTTTAGAAAGAATACTCCATCCAGAGTCCACGTCTGAAGAAAATGATGTAGTGGCGCCATCCAGTGGTCAATTGGTGACAATGACATCAGACATGCCAAAAGCTTCCAGGTATAGCTTTTATTTCTAAAAAATAAATTGGTAGCATTGTAGTAGCAATAATCACAAAATCACATTTGAAGTTGCTTTAAAAGGTGGATATATCATTTTGAAACAAACCTCTCCCAACAGATCCTGGGCCTCTGTCAGCCAAGATCCAAACTATAGGAATCAACTTCAGCTGATCTCCAAAAGCTGACAGCTGACAGGACACTGTTCAATACGCTGCACAACTCAGCTGCATGCTTTCAGAAGCATACCGCCACATTGCTATCATAACCTGGCAAAATGTGAAATCACTGTCCTAACAACCTGGAAACTTCTATATGAAATAATGTGTACGCAAAAGTTTTCAAACATGCACAGGAGTCCAACAACATTTTGGTTCCAGTATCTTTTATAGTAGACAAAAGCTACACTTGGTGATACTATTGCTGAGTCTGTTTTAAGGTTTAGTTTAGTTTACATAGGTAGTATAGGTGTTCATAGAAGAGTAACACAAGGCTGAAAATAAAGCTAAATGGCACCTAAATAGGCATCTGAAAACCATACAAGTATTAGCAAATACTATTTAACCCAGGTGTGTATAACAGATAGAGTAGCTTGCAATAAATGTTTTCATACAACTCCAGAACTGTCCTCACATTCTCTCCATCCTGAGGGATTCCACAGTTGTTGTCTTTAACTTCCTTTTAGCCCTCAAGAGCCGGTAGACCACAAATATGACCCCAATTACACTTAAAAGAAGAAGTACAAAGATAACATAGAGTGCCAATTCAGCATCATGAGCTGAGAGCTCCAGACCCAAGAAGTCCACCATGTTCAGGGGGAGGACAGGGACAGGTGTGGTCACAGTGGGGGCACTTGTAGCTGTGGTAAGAGAGAGACAAGACACAAGCAAAAATTCCATCATTAATTCCAACTATTTTATTGCAACCGTTCTGCATTTAGACATGGGATAAAGTCTGCTTCAAAGAATTACATTAGTATTAGTTTTAGTGGCACATGGCCTGAAGGCTGTTTCAAGGGTGTTTCCACTCTGCCAAGAATAACATGATGATAGTGGCTTTAAATCAGTAGATTTTTGCATTACGTTACCTTCAGGTTCAGGGTTCAAACACTCATGGGGCCCAAGCGCTGGGTCTGGGAAGCCATTGCAAGTGATAATGGTGGCATAGCGAGAAGCTGAGCCTTTAGAGATGCGAGGAAGGGTGGGGTCGGACCGGTTCACAAAGAAAAGTCCAAATCGCTCGGCGAAGCCAGCAGCCCACTCAAAATTATCCATCAATGACCAGGCTGTGTAGCCTCTCAAATCAACTCCATCCAGACGAAGGGCTGAAAGGTCAACATTAACTAGCATGATCATGTATGTACATATGATTGAAGAGTCGATGACTCATTCTTTCCTGCTCAGTTGCTTGAGCTACTAAAACAAAGTGTCCTATTCTCTAATTCACCTCTAAAATTAAAAGGAATGCATGCAAACAAGTTGTGGCAATGAAGTGAAACATCAAGTTAATTTTTTTCCATAATCTTTTCCAAATTCTCAATTGCACAATTTCTTAATTATAAATAATGAGATCATACAAATCAATTAATTTCCATCAATCCATCCAACACTGACTGTTGATGTACCTTTCAGGGCCTGGTTGATGTAGCTCTCATAGTAATGCTTTCTGTGGAGGTCATTCAGGTCTACTGCTCCTCGTTCTGAGATCCCATTCTCTGTGACGTAGATGGGTGGGTTTCCATACTCATCCTTGATAAAATTGAGGATCCTCCTGAATCCAAATGGAGTGATCTTCAGCCAGAAGGAGCCTGACTCAATCCAGCTGCGGTCCTGGATGCTTCCAGCACCCCTGGATGTTGGATTGGACATCAACTCATGATCAATCCAACGCACATAAACTAGATACATCTATGTAAATATATTAACTTCACTCTGGCACCTACTGTATGTGATCGTTTGATTCCCACTGGGACCACACATCATGCACATAAAAACATCCACCAAATGTCTTATGTTGGCTCAGTGTCTTTTTCAAATCTAAGCTTACCTGTCGCCTTCATAATCCTGTCGATCTCCAAAGTCAACAGGAAATGCCAGAATTGTGGTGTAATGGTTGAAGCCAAAGTAATCATGAGTCCCTTTGATCCTCTTGATTTCCTCGGGTTTGAACTCAGGAAGCCTTAGTTTAAGAGAAAAGTGTTTTTCAAAGACCAATCCAGAATTTTCTGTCCATTTAAATTTTAGGTGTACATATAACAATACATACAGTATGTATATGCATTGTGAACAGCCTCAAAATACATCTTAGACTCATGCTTAACTGCCAGATACTGTCAGTCTAGGCTTCTAAGTTGCACCAATAAATTCGAGAGTGAAACATTTTTCATTTTAGTGAATCAAAACATAAACAAAGCTGGCAGTGGGGCGACAGTGTGTCAATAGAGCATGCCATAATGAATTTACAGATCGGGGAGTTTAACACAGAGGGTACTGCAAATACTGGCTAAGCCATATTAATATTATATATCAAACCACTTTGATTTTTATGCTTTTAATGGTATGAACTATCTCTCATTTACCGTGATTTAGGCAGACCTGCAGCAAGGCTTCTCTCACGAATGATGGTTTTCATTACGTCATTATAATCTCCATTGAAAATTGGGTGGGCAAACCAGCCAATGAAGAACTATGGAAAAATCACAGCTGATGATATTCAGAACATCCAGGGCTCAACCAAGCCAACCTTAATCCTGATAGTATAGTCCATACATTTAGTCCACTGACATGGAAAATTCATATATCCACATAATTCTTAGTTTTTGTTGTAACCTGCTTGGGATACCAGATGGGTGGGGTTTACCACATAGCACAATACAATGAATGCCAGAAGGTTTCAATGAAATGCATTTGAATCTGCATTTAGTAAGCTTTTCTGTGATTTTCAACTTATCTGACACTAACTGAACTTCCCTGATGCACAAAGCCCCTCTTCATCTGGTACTCCATGGCGATTAAAATAAACACTACACATTATTTGCAAATACTATTAGACCCAGGTCTGGTATCCAGACATATCTACCTGCAGGATGCGTCTGGCTGCATCCACATCCTCCTGTTTATGTGGGTTCCGTGGCTCCACCCAGTCAGAATTGATGGTGATGGAGATGAGGCCACCCTGCTTTGCACGGTACTTGTCGTTGTACACGTGCCAGGCCTCAGCATGGGCCTTGATCAGGTTGTGACCAGCAATATACTGCTTACCCACAATGCCTGATACACATGAGGTGTTATTAAAAGGGTCGTTAAGCATATTCATCATCAGACAACATGGCTAGAATATGTCCTTACATACCAATTTCCACTTTTCAATGTGCAGTGGAATTGTTTCATCTGTATATAGATTAATTATTTCCACTCTGAAGATAACAACTGTGCACAGGACAACTACAACATATAGAACCTACAGAACCTACTACTTATTTTTAAATAAGATATACAGTCATTCATTAAATTAAATTAAATTAAATTAAATTAAATTAAATTAAATTAAATTAAATTAAATTAAATTAAATTAAATATGCATTACTGTCTCCTACATCCTACATCTGTGATGGCATACAAATGTATAGTCTCTTAGAGAATTAATGCAAAAGATGGAAATAATTACTGTGAAAGAATCAAGGATGATTTACTTGGCATTAAGAATACATTTTGTGGTTTGGATCAGCTAATTTGATGTAAAAGTTAAAAAATTATCATTGAATGAGTCCACAAAGTCCCATACTATACATTGTCAATGGAGTCTCCAAGTGATATATTGGCATGACACAACAAATTGGAGAACTGAGTCTGAGTAACAGATGATCACAAATACTGATTAGACAGCACTGAGCACACATATATTCCTATATTGAATGGTAAAAAGTGATTAAAGCAGAAAGCATTTCAAGAGAATGTTGTTTGTTTACCTGGAGCAAAGGTACCATATCCATAGCCAAGGTTGGCCACAATGTAGGGTTCATTGAGCGTGATCCAGAACTTCACTCTGTCTCCGAGTCGGCTGAATACCACATCGGCATAATCTCTGAATCTCTGGACAGTGGTTTCATTCTCCCAGCCCCCCACTTTCTGCAGAGCCAGAGGAAGGTCCCAGTGGTACAGAGTGACCTGAAGAATGGAGAAAATTGGTAAGAGGTTGAAACAGTGCACTGTCTCCCCACAGGTGAATTTATTCCCGGAAGCCCAAATTTGTGTCTCACATGGTGTTGCTTGTTGAAAGAAGTTGATTTGAGGTAGTTTAAAAACCCATTAAAAATGATGTTGCACCTGCATGATTACCATGCATTAAATATCAATGGCACGTGAATGTAAATATGAATGCTGATGTTTGTGTTGTGATAACCATGCATTATAATTTCACTGTGTATTAAAATATTCTATGAAAAAAAATGTATACTTTTATCTCAAATCCTCTACACTAGATTAATAATATAAATCTGATCCTGATATACTGTCTTTGTTACAAAAATAAAATCTAAAAAATGGAATTCAGTTAAGTAACTGACGCCTTGTAAAGGAAAGAATATTACAAAGGCAACACTACCTACCTGAGGCTGAATATTGGCAGCTTCCAAGGCATCCAGTAATCTATGGTAGTAGTTGAGCCCAGCCTCATTGATGTGTTTATTGGTGCCATCAGGAAGCACCCTGGTCCAGGATATGGAGAAACGATAGTGGGTCACCTTTAACTTCTTCAGCACCTCCACATCCTTGTCAATCTTGTTGTAGCTATCACAAGCAATATCGCCGTTGTCATTGTTGCCCACTCTCAGAGGAGTATGGGTAAACTTGTCCCAGATGCTCAGTCCCTTTCCATGGGCTCTCCAGCTCCCTTCAATCTGGAATAAAAGGAAAGTAATATACGCGGTAGCAATGGCAAAAGTTCCTCCATCCTTCTCGCCCATGGTCCCTGCATTTAGTAAAAAGTAGGAAGTCCATGGCAGTTTTATCTGTACATGGCCTGTTACATCCCAGTTAGATGGGACACAACTTTTGTTGTTTGATCATGATATTCAGTCAGGTGTAAATGAACAGAAAACATGCTTTGTTGGTATTGCTGTCACATCATCCACATCTAATTTGGAGGTAGTCAGGCAAACATTATGATCAGAATTTAACATAGTCTAGAAATGATCCAGCCACAATACACATACAGTATAAGTATGGAATGGAAATATGAGAGATGCACAATGGACATATTTTGGATATGTGGATACACAGCGAAGTGGTCTCATAATATCAAATCTCAAATATCACACTACAATGATAAGAAAATTACATCTGGTGTCTAGATGCCAGATGTTTTTAGAATTTGTAACTCAACTAAGTAAGGAAACAGGGGAATAAACTATTGAATGTATCTATTTCCTTTTTTATTTTAGGAATTTAAAATTTCTTTCATACATGCACAGTTATATGTTGTCATTACACCAGAGAGGTGAGAGTGCATGGACAGCCAGGAGTTTCATCCCTGGAGCAGGCAGGGTTTCAGTATCTTGTTCAAGGGTACTTCAACAGTGAACACATTGCAAGGATCAAACCACCTCATACCGTGCCAGTATGCCTGAAGTACACTCTGCCTTTTAACAAAAGGAAATGTGTTGGACCATGCTTACCTGGTAAGAGGCGCTGGCAGTGCTCCAGCTAAAGCCTTTGGGAAACTGTCCATAAAGTATCTTTTCATCATCTGGTTTAGGGAAGCCATTGTCCTTGATGACTTGGTAGTAGTAATGGGCTGAGTGTTTGGGTGTCCTTGGCCGGTTTGGGTTTGTGAAGTCGATGTGATGGAGCCCAAATCCTACTTTGTACCCACTGAGCCACTCAAAAGAATCCATAAGAGATGATGCTATGTATCCTCTCACCTTCACACCATCTAGATTATGAGCTATGGAATATGATATTAGGATATAAATAACATAATTACCAATAAAAAAGGATATATTTTAACATAGCATAATTAACATATATTTTATACAAAAACGTAAAATTTCAATATTTTTGTAAAATAATATTTTGCATAGTAATTAACAATTTCAGTTTTCAATTTTCAGTAATTTATTAATTGATTTAAGATAGAAATATAAAGTAGACTGACTCATTTGTTAGTGCTGGCTAAATCTTGCTGATATTTAAGTAGTGATTACCAGAGAAATACATTTCTTTCCAGTTTCATTTTATGCTTAAAACAGCCCTTAGGCCAAAGAACCATAGGAAGGTCACATGAAAAACAGAAATTAAATGAGAAAATCCAACACATTGTAAGTTTGAGATATGAAACTGCAATAATTGGTGTGCACACTGACCTTTTAGAGCCTCATCAATGTAGGTTTTATAGTAGAATATTCTGTCAGTGTCATCAACTGTGCTCTTTGTGTCTGTAGCTACTCCATTCTCTGTAATGTAAATCTCTGGATCTCCATACTCCTCCTTGATCCAGTTGAGGAGCCTTCTCAAGCCCCATGCTACAGCTCTCTGGTTACTGATGGCAGTGGTTGGTGAATCACCCTCCTCTGCTTCTGACAAGTCCCGATCATAGTCATAGGACTGTGGGGTGAGCCGAGCTGTGATATGGCTTGCTATCTTTGTAGTGTAATGATTTATGCAGAATATGTCAGCAGTTCCCCTGATGTAGGCCTTTTCTTCTTCAGTGAAGGCAGGTAGTCTGGACTCTGAAAGACCTTGGAGTTCACTCTTGTTTCCAACTTGCCACTTCATTGCATCAGGATAGTCTCCATTTTTGAAAATGGGATGTGCAAACCAACCAAGTTGGAACTGCAGAGCGCGGTCAGCAGCTACCACTTCCCGAGGGATGTTGATATCTTTGGGTTCAATCCAGTCAGCATTGAGGGCAATGGATACCAAACCACCTTGGGATTTGCGATACTTCTCATCATAAGTGTGGTAGGTCTTGGCATGTGCTTTTATAAGGTTGTGAGCAACTCTGTATGGTGCATCTCCTGGCTTCTTAACATTTGGTGGGATCTGCCCGAGTCCATATCCTGACCATGCGATTGTATGAGGCTGGTTGAAGGTCATCCAAAACTTCACTCTGTCCCCAAAGGTGGCAAAGCAGAAGTCGCAGAAGTCATTGAAAATGTCAATCATGTTTACATTGTCCCAACCATTGAGGTTTTGCAAAGCTTGAGGAAGGTCCCAATGGTAGAGTGTCACCATGGGTGTGATGTTATATGCAAGGAGGCCATCAATGAGCCTATTGTAGTAGTCAACACCTTTTTGGTTCAAGGAAGTGTGCTGACCATTGGAAAAGATCCTGGACCAGGATAGAGAGAATCTGTAGGACTTTATCCTCAGAGCCCGAAGCATGTACAGGTCCTCTTCCAGTCTACTGTAGCTGTCACAGGCTACATCTCCATTGGCATTAGCAGGAATAGTGCCAGGTTTCTGACTGAATGTATCCCAGACACTAGGTCCTTTACCATCAGCATTCCAGCCACCCTCAATCTGGTAAGCAGAAGATGACACTCCCCAGTGGAAGCCTTGTGGGAAAATACCATAGTGGTAGAGTTTCCTTTGAAAATTGGTTTGGCTTGAGAATTTCTTCCATACAACTTTTGCTTGGGATGGGACTTTGGAAGGGGGCATTGAATACAACTTTTTTGGTTCCAAGTTTTTCAAACCCTGTACATAAAAAAAATCTTTTGTGGAAGCAAACCCATTTTTCTCAATAACCTCAGCGTAAAAATAGGCAGATTGCTTTGGAGTCCTGGGCCTGTCAGGCAGGTCAAAGTTGACATGGTGTAATCCAAAACGTTCACTGTAGCCTTGTGGACCTTCAAAGCCATCCATGAGTGATTGGACAGTGAAACGCTGCACATCTATTCCATCCAAATGGATTGCTATTTAGAGAATAAAGACATTCAGCCATTTAACTCCATTAAGCATGATATTGTATATTAAATTTGGATTGATCAACAATTTCCCACCAACATACCTTTCAGTGCTTCATTGATGTAGCTCCTCATATACTCTATTCGACTGGTATCATTGAGAGAGTCCCCACTGTACTCAGTGGGCATTCCATTCCCAGTTATGTGAACAGGCACCTTGGTAACATTCAGGTACTCTGCAGAGATGTAGTTGAGAAGTCTTCTAAGGCCCCAAGGTGCAGAATGGATCCAGTCAGATGCTGTAGAAGACCAGGAAGGGTCCACATGGGCCTGGAAGTCACCCACCCCCTGAGGGCCAGGGATGCAGCCACCATCACTGTTGTTGACCAAACGGGAGGTATAGTGGTTTAATCCCAAAAAGTCAGCTGTTCCATGTATCCTCTGGCTCTCTTCTACAGTGAAGACTGGAAGAATGGCAGGCTCAGAGAGGGGACATTCATTTGTTTTCTGTTCAATCTGAGTCTTGAGTGTTGTAGGATAATCCCCATCTACAAATATGGGATGGGCAAACCAGCCCAGCATGAACTGCAGGTAGCGATCAGCAGCTGCTACGTCTTCAGGTCTGGAGGGGTCCATGGGCTCAGCCCAGTCTGAGTTCAGGGCAATGCCCACTTTCCCTCCCTGCTTCTTCCTGTGTTTATCATTGTAGACATGCCAAGCCTCAGCATGGGACTTAAGCATATTGTGAGTGACCTGCAAAGGCCACAGAAATGGTAAACTAATGAATAAGGGTGACATTATAACAGAATGTATTTTTGCTAAAGTAAAAATATCACTCTCACCTGGTAGGAGGCAACCACATAGTCCTTTACTCCAGGGGGATGCTCACCAGTTCCATAGCCAGCATGGCTCACCACCCAGGGGCTACTGAAAGTGTTCCAGATCTTGACCCTGTCTCCAAACCTGGAGAAGCAGAAGTCTGCATAGTCCTTAAATGCTTCAACAATGGAAGCATTGGTCCATCCACCATAGTCCTGGAGTGCCTGGGGCAGATCCCAGTGGTACAAGGTGACAACAGGTTGTATGCCAGACTCAATGAGAGCATTGATCAGCTTGTCATAGTAAAGCACCCCTTTCTCAGAATGGCTCCCCTGGTGGCCAGAGGGGAAAATACGGGCCCAGGAGATAGAAAACTGGTAGGTATTGACATGGAGACCTCGAAGGAGGTAGACATCATAATCCACCTTGTGGTAGCTGTCACAAGCCAGATCAGCTGTTTGATTATCAAAAACCTTGTTTTCATGGCCAAAACAGTCCCAAATTGTCTCTCCCTTCCCATCTTCTGACCATCCTCCTTCAACCTTGAAGGACTCACTGGAAGTAGCCCAGTGGAAGCCAATTGGAAACGATTCATTTAGGAAGACATCGCGCTCAGATGTGGTCATGGTGGCAAACTTGCTCCAAATGTTGTGGTATGTTGGGGAAGATGGTGATGTTTGAAGACTGCTGTATACAACATCAGGTTGGTGTGAATGACTTTAAGAAAGAAAGTGGAATAATATTTTAGAAAATAAAATTACTTCACGACAGCTGAACAGATGCTTTTCAGTAAAAATATTAAATTAGTGTTGAAGAGTTAACAGATAGGACCAAACAGGCAACATACTATTTTGGTATCATACATATAAATACCATCTCTGTCAAAGGGAGTGTCAGTTTCTGAAGCTCTTATGAAACTGGCATCTACAGGTGTATTCCCCTTGACTGAACTGAGTGTCATGGTGGCATCACCTACATTAAAACTACCACATAGCAGGATGTAAGTTATTGGGGTGCAGGACCAGAGAAAGCTAGAAATGCTGTGCCTGCAAAATTACAGTCAAGTGATATAACGTTGAATAGAAATCACCATATTTAAATTTAGGTATGGTGGGTGAGGAGGAAAATTAAGTGCAAATGCAAAAGCAAATGTTTTCAAAAGAAGTAATCTCATTTGGTCAAAAATCTCCTGCATTAACTGATTGTTTTTGACTTAACTAGCCCCTCAACTTACCTACACTGCCAAAAGTTGTCCACCAAGACCTGAAATGATCATTTTCATATATCTACACAAAGATGCTGTTTGGATGAATCAGGTTGTATTGTTGAGTAAATCATATTTTTTTATATGCACCAGCATACCTTTTAGGGATAGCGTCAGCTGTGGGTATTTCAAACAAGTCCACAACATCAAATCCAAGAACATTTTCATCTTCATTTCTCAGCTCTGTGAAAATTTCATGAGTGTAATTAAGCATTGATTTATCCTCAAGTGATTATGCAATCCATGAATCCACCCTGCCATTCTTCATTATAAATTTAATTAAATAGTGCAATCTAACTTTTCATACAGGCCATGAAGTAATTATAGACGTGGATTAATCTAACCACTCAACATTTCTTATATTATTGTATATTAGGATTAGTTCAGTAATCCATTTGTGATTTAAACAGGCAAATAAAAATATTGATTTGTTACATATACAATTTAGTTTTCAGTTCTTATTTTGCAAAACATCTGTATTGAAAATGCACACGTACAATGCACATAGCAGGCAATAGTAACTGAGTACTAAGAAGAACTTATTTATCTTAGATTGTAACTCTATTGATTAATGAGTATATGGAAGATTACCTTTTAAGATTTCCGTAAGAGACAGTAACTGGCCAGGAGAGCAGTCATTGATGTTCAGCTCATAAAAGAGAATGGGATTGTCTCCGCTCTTCCCCTACAAGAATACATATGCAATACAAGTGCATGCAACAAAATTCCCAGAATAAGTGAAATGATGCTTAAAGTTAGGGTTTATTACATTATTATTTATATAGGTATGAGATTGATAACTGTATCTTGAAAAAGATACATACCATTAGGCTTTGCAGTCCCTCTTCTAGGTTTTCTCTGGTGGTGCAGTCATATTGAATTTGTACAGACAGGAAATCAAAATATTTCTGAAACAGAGGTGCAGGTGATAGTGTAGCTAGATGTGGAAAGTGTAAGTATCCTTACATGTGTATCCAAACAGGTTTATGCTGTTAGGAGAAGTCTGGATGTTACATCAATTCATTGTCATATTGCCATACTGGAAAAGCAGCAAACTTCTATTACAGCATGATCTTACCACTAGTTGAGTGTCACAGATAATTGGAACTGTGTTGGCCTTTACCCCAACTGATATACCTCCATCTGAAACACATGATATTAATTTATACTTTTCCTCTCCTATTAGACAGAGAGAATACAGTGTCTTTTCCCCTGCATTACTGCATTCACTTGTCATGACCTTTGTTATACATGGTGATCAGATATGGAAACCAATATCTCCTCAATCACTGCCATCATTACTGTGCACACACAGTCAAGGTTGACAGCTACAACAGAAGATAAGAAAGCTAGTTTCCAAAGTATGATTGTTTCAATCGTTTTCAAAATGCAGAATTAATAGAATACAGAAGTCAGTACTTTAATACATAACTTAACGTATGAACAACCTAACGGTTAATTAAAATTCAAATTAATTAAAAATAGATTTTTGCAATATCAGTGGACTGAGAAAGTCTACCATGATGATTAGGTGAGACCCAAGGAGGTTGGTAATGTCATCACACTAGCATACGCAGACATCAAGCCATTTACTTGGGGTGAGAAAATTATAAAATTATAATAATCAGATCCTCAGACTTCATAACTCATCAGTGTATTGTATGACCATAAATTGTGGCAGTGTAAAAATATTATCATTGGCACAAGTATCAGGACAGTAAACTAAAGAAACTCTGCTTTGCTCCTGACATATTTACAGTGAAAACAGGCGAAAATAGGCAATGCCAATAACAGACAGCTTTATTCTAGATCTTTACTGGTGTCCATGTTTAAATGACAATATCAGCTCAATTTTATCTCACTGTGCCAGCCTTAGGCTTGAAAAAGACCAACGATCCCAATACCCTTTTGCCACTGCCTGTATGGCAGCTTTGCATATTTATCAGGATTCAGTGATTGATACTGGCATTTAAGAACAATTTATATTGAAAATCAGATCAGATTCAGCACACTTGCACATTTTGGAATAATGGCTGACTAGATATTTCACTTTTTAGAGAGTTCTGAATATTTCAGACAGATAAACCATTCTCTATTTCCTACACCTACAGGTTTAAAATGGGCAATCTTGAGTCTTTAGCTTTATAATGAAGTTGCACAAGATCAGGGTACACTCCAATAAAATATTCAGCTCCTACCTCTCCCAGGAAACAGCTGATGGTAATGGTGGTAGATATTGATATGTGCATGGAGGGCTTTATGTATCTCAGCATCCCTCAGCTCATCTAGGTGGCTCAGCGTCACCCAGGAGTTTGCCAGCTCTCCAAACTCTTGGAAAGCAAACTCTGCATACTGCTTAAACACCTCTAACAGCTGTGGACTCTCCCAGCCTCCAAACCTTGATCTGAGGGCTTCTGGTACTGTGGATCCATGAAGGACAACCAGAGGCTGAAGGCCCACCTCCACTAGCTGTTTCAGCAGAGTCTGGTAGCAGGTCACTACAGCCTGTTGGGGCTGGCTGGAGAGGCCTGTAGGCAGGAGCTGAGCCCATGAAAGAGGCACTTTGAAGTGGGTTATCCCCCGGCTCTGGAGGTACTCAAGGTAGACTCTGGATCCTAAAGGTAAGGGACGAGTACAGTCAAAGGTGTCCAGTGCAGTTCCTTCAGAAGCCTTGCCATTCACCTGTTGGTTGGTCATGGGACCGGTGAGAAGTATGGCCTTATGTTGATCATTGTCTTCCTGGCACAAACACCCATAGACACTTATGAAATAAAGAGAGAGAACCTTCCCCAGGAACACCATATTGTCTGAGTAGGGGAATTCACAGAGTCCTTGGATGGCTAACCATTTATAGTGGTGTTGTTTACCGATTTGAACTCTCACACTCAGACCCTGAGTTTCATAACCATCACTACTGTATAGTGGGGTCGCCACTGATGTGATACCTTAGGGTGTGTGTGGTGATAGTGGTCACAGCCTTGAATGGCTGTGATAAAATACGAAGGGTCAAACAGCGGGCAGAGGAGTTTTATGATGAAAGCTACCAAATATCTGGGCACAGGTCACAAAGAAATGATTAGAAAAAATAAAGCCGACTATTGTGTATGAGAAGTGGTATATTAATGTCCAAGGAGGGCCTTTACGCTGGTATGTGTATTACTCCTGAATTGTATTTTAACTTAACTAAATTGGTAAACCTCATAACACTATTAATAATCTAAAGTAAGAATTGCACATTGTTCATAGTGTAAAAAGCATAATTTCAATTTTTTCAGGAAACAAAAAGATAACTATGATAGCATGGCACTAACCGTTTTCAGTTCAAAAATCTATTGTGATATTTGTATATAACATGTGTAATGTAATAAACATTGTATATTTTTTTCCTTTACTCATGCAAAGTACAATAATTAATCATACATTGAATATTTTTTATTCGAAGGCAGAATTTCACATAAATCAACCATTGTACATATCAGATCCATGCATTAATAACTTTGTAGATGCACTTGAATCATATCTGTAAGTTACAATAATCTAATATCTGATGTTAATATCCTATATAAATATAAATATCAATTCCATACATTTTACACTGAAAATCACATTTTATCAAATGTTGCAAAGCAATCAACAACATAGTGCAATAAAACACTTTATTTTAAATATATATATATAAAGCTGCAATAATTCACTTCAGTGGTTTTAAAGCTTACAGTCACAAGAAATACTATATACATTCAGTCTATGTTACTGTACATCAGCCCTCTATTTCTTTACAGGGATTTGAGGTCATTCTTAATTTTAGGTTATTATTTTTGTCCACCAGTCTCGTCACATTTTAGAATTTTAGCATTGTGAGCATTCAACATTAAAGTCAGGTTAGTCAGTCAGTTTAATCAGTTTACTTTAAACATGAAATTATTTTTGGGTTTGCTTTGTTGAAACATAAAAACAAGTATGTCAAGGTAAGATATGGTTACAGGAGTTAAAGGAAACATATTATAGGGTTGTGTGATCACATGAGCCACCTGCAGTTGGTTAAGATGTGCACAGTATTGCTTGTGAAATAAGTGATTGTATTATTGTCCGATCCATCCAATTCTTCACTACTCCTGCCAGCTGTACTTACATCCTCCCCATCTTCAACACTTCCCCAGATGTAGTTTTTAACTTTTTAATGACCTTTTTAGCCTTCATGATCCGCCATAATGAAAAGATTATGCTGACAGCACTCACAATAAGGAATACAAAGATAACGTAGAGAGCAACCTCTGCATCATCAGAGAGTTGCATGCCAAGGAAACTCATGTTGTACATGCTCGTACTTGTGATGTTCTCAAAGGTAGTTGTGATGGTGGGTGTGCTCGTACCTGTGGTGATAAAGTGGCAAGAAACCAGAAAAAACGTTTGAATACCACATACACAAAAAAGTACTGGAGTCACTTGTATGTTGTGTTGGGTGGTAATTACTGTTACTCGCGTCACAGTAATGTTATTACTTTTGCCATTAATTACAGTTTCATTTTTATTTCATTTTAAAAAAATAAGTTGAGACGTTTGCTGTCACCCCCCGTAAATATTAGTCATCCTCTCAATTGATGTGAGCACACACTCACAAGAAATGAGAGAAAACACTTTTTTTTGGAAGTATTTGCTCAGCTTTGATTTTATCAAGTAACAGAAGAACATTGGATATAAACACAATTTGGTTACCATGATCATTCACACAAAAGCACACAGGTGAGGCATTTGAGTTATCCCGAATTTTGATGGTAAGAGATGATGCAATCATCAGTTTTGGGGATATAACATAAAAGCAATATAAAGAGTTGTGTAACAAATTCCTGCTCTCTGGGAACCGCTTATATGTGACTCACCTTCGGGTTCTGGGTTCAAACATTCATGTGGCCAAAGGGCTGGGTCTGGAAAACCGTTGCAGGTGACTATGGTGGTGTAGTGGGAAGCTGAGTTCTTCGGTATGCGAGGAAGAGTGGGGTCAGAACGGTTCACATAGAAAAGACCAAATCTCTCAGCGTAGCCCACGGCCCACTCAAAGTTATCCATCAATGACCAGGCAGTATACCCTCTCGGGTCCATCCCGTCTATCAAGCAGGCTTTTAAAACACAGAGACACACAAGAGATACAGCTGTAAATACACAGACAGGAGTCTTTCTTTCTGAAAAGAAATTGTGTTTGGGTGACTTTTTGGATAGAGGAGAGGGGGAACATATGCAAATTTGTTGTCATGAAGTGAGAAATGATTTAAGAAGAAACATATTTGTCCAAAAAGTGGCTCTGGTGGGAGCATTTATGTTTACTTTTGTGTTGTGTTGTTATACCTTTAAGGGCTTGATTGATATAGTTCTCATAATAGTGCTTCCTGTGGATATCGTCAAAGTCTACTACTCCTTGTTCTGAGACTCCATTCTCAGTAACATAGATGGGTGGGTTTCCATATTCATCCTTGATAAATTTGAGGAGTTTTCTGAATCCAAACGGAGCAATCTTCAGCCAAGAAGAGCCTGTCTCAATCCAGGTTCAATCAGAGATGGTTCCTGCACCCCTGGAGATAGCAAAAATTCAAAAATTATCTAAGAAGGGATACAATTATTCTTGAATTATTCCTGAACCTAACATAGCAATGCATTCTGATGATATGAAACTTTTATATTTTTAATTGCACCATTGAGTATGTAAGCAAAAGTCACCTATCAGCATCGTAGCTTTGCTCCTCCCCATAGTCTACAGGAAATGCCAGGACCGAGGTGTAGTGATTAAGTCCAAAGTAATCATGAGTGCCTTTAATCCTCTTGATCGCTTCAGGAGTAAACTCAGGAAGCCTGTGGATGAGACGCCGTTAACTGTAGGTAAAACAGATTTGGCATGGCTGATTAAAGTAGCCATTATAGTATGTAGACCTACTTAATCCTGTCACAGGTTTCACATTACCAATAAAAAAGTGCCTCAGGGCTCTGTACTTGTCTGTCTCTTATTTACTATATTAATGATCTTGACCAAAATGTGTAAGTGCAAATCTTGATGTCTGTGTTGGTGACATGATTATTTATTGCTGTGCTGCAAACTTTGTCAAAGCCTTTGTAAATGTACAACCTGTATTATGAGTGCTGCCAATCTACATTTTTGGAAGTTTTTCGAAAAACAGGCCACAACATTTCCACCTAATCTTACACTTGAAAGCAAAGTGATTGAAACTGATGAATCTCTCATTCAGGGATATTAATCGATGACTGTCCTTATTTTAAGGCCACATGTCTAGTACCTTCTAAGGAAAGTGTAGCTGAAATTTGGGGTGATGTTATATCTTACCGTGATTCAGGAAGACCTGCAGCAATACTCCTCTCTCGAATGATAGTCTTCATTGTGTCACTGTAGTCTCCATTGAAAATAGGATGTGCAAACCAACCAATGAAGAACTGCAAGAAAATGCAAATTACAACAGTAGACAAGAAATAGTCAACTTTTTAAGAAATACGAAGGAACATGATGCTTGATTTGTGTATGAAAAATGAACACAGTATAAAAGAATATTCATACATTCTATACAAAGTGCTCATTTAAAGGAGTATGGCAGTGTGGTTAATTCCTCATCATGTTCACCTGTTAGCTTACATAAATATCTTCTGTTCACCATTTCAGTCAGTTAATTAGTATTTTAGTTTTGGGTTATGCTTATCTTATACAGCTCCAACTGGCTGCAATAAAGATTACAAAGTGCATCTAAAATTCACCTTATCACCCACAGTCTTCATTTTGAGTGTGTTGTAATGCTAGCTAGTTAACCGGCCAGGCAGCATTAAAATCCTTGAAATTCCAATGTGCAGGGGGCTTTTGTTGAGTAGGAGTCCAGCAAGACAGAAATCTTAGTGTTGCGCCCCTCTGAATAGGGGGAAAATGTAAAAAGGTAAAAAGACAGGACACGCTGCTGCTCTCACGTCTGTATAATGAATGAAGCTTTGCATTTCAATACAATTGTTTCAGTCAAAGCAGTTAGGAAACAACCAAATATATCAGAACATCATTATCCATATCAGAATAAAACATATTTCTACACGTTCTTTTACCATTTCCACCTGTGAAGCATTCATATTACATCAACTGTTTTTTATCTGCTTTAACCATGAAAAATAACAAATATAGATATATATTATTATTCACCTCTACGTCGTATTTTAAGCAGTTATCCTAATGCTTCAAACACATTATACTGTATATTATACTTGTGAGCATGTAACATCAAAAATAGATATACATAACTTCAACATTTTTCAGGTTACACAAAAGAAAAACCGCTCGCTCCCCTTGCTCCAATCTACTCGACACAGCCCTATCACGGTTTCCCTGCTTCATGCTAGCTAACAGAGCCTGCATCGATCGCTAACATTTTGATATTTTGTCTAACCGTGTAACACTCCTTTTAACAACATAAATAGCATGTTATTGGCGTTTTCACAAGCATCGTAACATGTAGAAAATGAGCAAATTAACAAAAATGCATTTACCAACTTTCTTACCTGAATAGGGGGAAAAGGTAAAAAGACAGGACACGCTGCTTCTCTCATGTCTGTATAATGAATGAGGCGCAGGGAACCTCCTTGGTTCCCCCTACAGGACGTTCCTTGCATAGACAAATCAATCACCTACTCAGACCAAAGCAACAGATAAACAGAATAACTTAAAAGAACCCATATGAAAATAACATATACATCTTGTTGTACATTTTCACAACCCTTTCTTTATATCAATTCTATACAACTTATAACTTTATTAAACTGTATTAAAATAACTAACTGTATTAAATTAACTGTATTAAAAGATGGCTTCACTAAATTAAACAGATGAAATGTATGTTTTCACATGACCCTTTTTCATGTCCACTACATTAGCACCTGGCCAAGTAATTGTTGAGTCATTGGTATTGATCAATAAGCCTATCAATCCCTCTAACATACATGATATTAAGGTCATTATGTGCTATGGGGCAGTGCTACAACTTTTTAAATCTTTAAATATTTTTTGCCCTTTAAATTAAGGCAATTAATTAGAGCAGACATCTTCAAGTCCAATATTGTCTGTGTGTACAACATCTTAAATTGTAAAAACTACTTAGGCTATTTACAGTTAAGGTTATGATCAAGTTCAGTAATGGATAGAAAAGACTCAGTTAAGACAAGAATGGCAAGCTAAGGACACGCTTGAGTTTGGGTAATGGGCATAAAAGGTTAAGTTTAGACAGAGATGGTTTAGAAACGAGACGGCGCAACTGCGAGTCATTTCCTGTACCACGTGGGTTTCGCTACTGCCCCGCACCTTTAGGAGACTAGCGGCAGGTCCTGAGTCTATTCACTCCAATGGGAGAAGTGAACGTGAGCACAGATTATGACCGATTCTTTCGCCCCATTGTCACCGAAGTAAATATTGGACCCATTTTTCACAAGCCACATATCTTCCGAACATTCTGACACTAAAATGGCATTTTTTAGACAGACATATCAGGAGAAAATTAACTTTGTTCGAGACCTGTCTCTGTCTCAGCAACACACTCTCGCGAGATCTGGGATCTGAGATTGTTTAACTCGCAAGATAACGTTAGCCAAACTGTGTTAAAATGTTAAACTAATGTCAACTAACTTTCGTGAACGCCCTAGCTAACTAATTTTCGTAATGCTAAATATGGCTGTTAGCTGTGTAAATATCTAATGTTAGCAAAAGAAAATATAAATAGCCTACATAGGAGGGATGGGGGGAGAGGTGACCACGCCCACTTAGGAGACAGGAAGTGTATACCATTTCATACCATTGGCGCAGCTTGTAATGCGTCATCTTGTGTGTATAGAGCATCTTTGGTTTAGACAGTAAGTTATGGCTAGCTTTAGCATTTGCTAATGCTAGTACCAATGGTAGTGGAAAGTGTGACTAAAACTGGGAGTTGAACTCTATCCTCCACTCATAAACCTTAAGTAGCTGACTTACGGCTGCAATCCGATAATCATACCCATGTTATTATTTTTCTGGAAAAAAAAATCCAAAAGAGTATCGGAACACACAAAACTATAAGCCTGTATCAAAAGCGAAAATTCTCATGTGCAAATAGAAAGTCATTGCTAGCCACTAGAGAAGGGCAAAAACTTAATTAGGCCACTACAATCCTTTAAAATCTTACAGAAAATTCAACAGTAAAGAAAACAAGAGGTGCACTAGATTTTCTATGGTTATACTAATGAGCTCCTTACCTGCATGACCCTTCTCGCTGCCTCCACATCCTCCTGCTTATGTGGGTTCCGTGGCTCCACCCAGTCTGAATTGATGGTAATGGAAATTATTCCCTTCTGTGTGGCACGGTATTTCTCATTGTAGAGGTGCCAGGCATCAGCATGGGACTTAATCAGGTTGTGACCTGCAATATATTGCTTGCCCACAATGCCTAAAATGTAGACCCATTTTTTTCAGCAAAAATGTTTGACCAACCAAAATAAGAAAAAAAAAAATCTTGTTTGACTGTGTGTGCAATGTTAAGGATTATTACTAATGCAGGAAAAGAGCCCTGAACATAAAATGTCTGTATTTAACTCATATGACAGCCTGTGATCTGTAAAAGACTCTGATTTAACTAAATCATACAGTACCTGGAGCAAAGTTTCCATATCCATAGCCAAGGTTGGCTACTATGAATGGCTCGTTATGACTGATCCACAACTTAACTCTGTCCCCAAGGCGACTGAAAAGAACATCAGCATAATCTCTGAATCATTCAATGATGGTTTCATTCTCCCAGCCGCCCACTTTCTGTAGAGCCAAAGGCAAGTCCCAGTGGTAGAGAGAAAATTAATGATTGGTTGATATAGGATATTGTCCTCCCATAGGTTTATGGGCACTGATCTTACCTGAGGTTGAATATTGGCTGCATGCAGGGCATCAATCAGTCTGCTGTAGTAGTTGAGTCCAGCCTCACTGATGTGTTTGTTGGTCCCATCAGGCAGCACCCTCGGCCAGGATATGGAAAAACGATAGTGGGTCACCTTCAACTTCTTGAGCACCTCCAAATCTTTATTTTGTTGTAGCTGTCACAACCAATGTCACCGTTGTCGTTGTTGGCAATTTTCCCAGGAGTATGGGCAAATTCATCCCAGATACTCAATCCCTTTCCCTGGGCTCTCCAGTTCCCTTCAATCTGATGCAAGAAGAAAGGATTTTAAACAACCTTTGCTTGTCTGTTGGTTTGCATTTAAAAGCTGATGTGTTAACCAAGACAATAAATTTCAGCTGAATTCTGAGGCCCCAAAAGTATAAAACAGATAATTTCTTAAAAATGTTTTCCGTGGTTTCAGGTTTCCTTAAGGTAGGGAAAGTAGGAAAACTGATGTCACCTGATAGGAGGAACTGGCAGTGCTCCAGTTGAAGCCCATTGGAAAGTGTACATGAATTGGCTTCTCCTCATCTGGTATACGGAATCCGTTGTCTTTCATGACTCGATAGTAGTAGTGAGCTGAGTGTTTGGGTGTCCTTGGCCGGTTTGAGTTTGTGAAGTCGATATGGTGGAGCCCAAATCCTACTGTGTAACCATTGAGCCACTCAAAAGAATCCATGAGAGATGATGCTGTGTATCCTCTCACCTTTACACCATCCAGGTTATAAGCTGTGGGAACACCAGATTTGTCTTGCCTTTTTGTAATAATAGATAATTTCGCCTACGTAATTATCTCATGATACATGAGTAAAGATTTGTCATTATTGTTGATATCATCATGAAAGAGGGGCCGTGCTCATATAAACACATGTATCGTAACTGTGTATATAACATTCACTATTGTGTGGTGCAACTCACCCTTTAGAGCTTCATCAACATAGGTTTTGTAGTAAAAAAACTCTGTCAGTGTCATCAACTGTGGTCTTTGTATCTGTAGCTACTCCATTCTCTGTAATGTAAATCTCTGGATCTCCATACTCCTCTTTGATCCAGTTGAGAAGCCTTCTCAAGCCCCATGCTACAGCTCTCTGGTTACTGATGGCAGTGGTTGGTGAATCACCCTCCTCTGCTTCTGACAAGTCCCGATCATAGTCATAGGACTGTGGGGTGAGCTGAGCTGTGATATGGCTTGCTATCTTTGTAGTGTAACGATTTATGCAGAATATGTCAGCAGTTCCCCTGATGTAGGCCTTTTCTTCTTCAGTGAAGGCAGGTAGTCTGGACTCTGAAAGACCTTGGAGTTCACTCTTGTTTCCAACTTGCCACTTCATTGCATCAGGATAGTCTCCATTTTTGAAAATGGGATGTGCAAACCAACCAAGTTGGAACTGCAGAGCGCAGTCAGCAGCCACCACTTCCCGAGGGATGTTGATATCTTTGGGTTCAATCCAGTCAGCATTGAGGGCAATGGATACCAAACCACCTTGGGATTTGCGATACTTCTCATCATAAGTGTGGTAGGTCTTGGCATGTGCTTTTATAAGGTTGTGAGCAACTCTGTATGGTGCATCTCCTGGTTTCTTAACATTTGGTGGGATCTGCCCGAGTCCATATCCTGACCACGCGATTGTATGAGGCTGGTTGAAGGTCATCCAAAACTTCACTCTGTCCCCAAAGGTGGCAAAGCAGAAGTTGCAGAAGTCAGTGAATATGTCAATCATGTTTACGTTGTCCCAACCGTTGAGGTTTTGCAAAGCTTGAGGAAGGTCCCAATGGTAGAGTGTCACCATGGGTGTGATGTTATGTGATGATAGTAGACCATCAATGAGCCTATTGTAGTAGTCAACACCTTTTGGGTTCAAGGAAGTGTGCTGACCATTGGGAAAGATCCTGGACCAGGATAGAGAGAATCTGTAGGACTTTACCCTCAGTGCCCGAAGCATGTACAGGTCCTCTTCCAGTCTGTGGTAGCTGTCACAGACTACATCACCATTGGTGTTACCAGGAATAGTGCAAGGTTTCTGACTGAATGTATCCCAAACACTAGGTCCTTTACCATCAGCATTCCAGCCACCCTCAATCTGGTAAGCAGAAGATGACACTCCCCTAAGGAAACTGTAAGGGAAGGTACCATAGTGGTACAGTTTCCTCTCAAATTTGGACTGGTGTGAGAACCACTCCCAAACAATCTTGGATTTGGACGGGACATCAGATGGGGGAAGAAAAGATCGCTTTACAGATTCATTGTATTTCAAACTTTGTGAAGTCTGTGAAGAGATACTTTTTCTTGCCGTAGCAAACCCATTTTTCTCAATAACATTTGAGTAAAAATAGGCAGACTTCTTTGGAGTCCGTGGTCTGTCAGGCAGGTCAAAGTTGACATGGTGCAATCCAAAATGTTCACTGTAGCCTTGTGGGCCCTCAAAACCATCCATGAGAGATTGGACAGTGAACCGCTGCACATCTATTCCATCCAAATTGATTGCTATTTAGAGAAAAGCAAAGTCATGTTCTATTCGACCACTGAAATATAGGCAAATACAGTATAACATAGGAATAAGGATATCTTGGCAAAATGGAATCGTATCTTGGCAATAACCTACCTTTCAGTGCTTCATTGATGTAGCTCCTCATATACTCTATTCGACTGGTATCATTGAGAGAGTCCCCACTGTACTCAGTGGGCATTCCGTTCCCAGTTATGTGAACAGGCACCTTGGTAACATTCAGGTACTCTGCAGAGATGTAGTTGAGAAGTCTTCTAAGGCCCCAAGGTGCAGAATGGATCCAGTCAGATGCTGTAGAAGACCAGGAAGGTTCCACATGGGCCTGAAGTCACCCACCCCCTGAGGGCCAGGGATGCAGCCACCATCACTGTTGTTGACCAAACAGGAGGTATGGTGGTTTAATCCAAAGAAATCAGCTGTTCCATTTATCCTGTGGCTCTCTTCTACAGTGAAGACTGGAAGACTGGCAGGCTCAGAGAGGGGACATTCATTTATTTTCTGTTCAATCTGAGTCTTGAGTGTTGCAGGATAATCCCCATCTACAAATATGGGATGGGCAAACCAGCCCAGCATGAACTGCAGGTAGCGATCAGCAGCTGCTACGTCTTCAGGTCTGGAGGGGTCCATGGGCTCAGCCCAGTCTGAGTTCAGGGCAATGCCCACTTTCCCTCCCTGCTTCTTCCCGTGTTTATCATTGTAGACATGCCAAGCTTCAGCATGGGACTTAAGCATATTGTGAGTGACCTGCAAAGGCCACAGAAATGGTAAGCTAATGAATAAGGATGACAGTATGACAGCAAGTATTTTTTGCTAAAGTAATAACATCACTCTCACCTGGTAGGAGGCAACCACATAGTCCTTCACTCCAGGGCGATGCTCACCAGTTCCATAGCCAGCATAGCTCACCACCCAGGGGCTACTGAAAGTGTTCCAGGTCTTGACCCTGTCTCCAAACCTGGAGAAGCAGAAGTCTGCATAGTCCTTAAAAGCTTCAACAATGGAATCGTTAGTCCATCCACCATAGTCCTGGAGAGCCTGGGGCAGATCCCAGTGGTACAAGGTGACAACAGGTTGTATGCCAGACTCAATGAGAGCATTGATCAGCTTGTCATAGTAAAGAGCCCCTTTCTCAGAATGGCTCTCCTGGTGGCCAGAGGGGAAAATACGGGCCCAGGAGATAGAAAACTGGTAGGTGTTGACATGGAGACCTCGAAGGAGGTAGACATCGTAATCAACCTTGTGGTAGCTGTCGCAAGCCAGATCAGCTGTTTGATTATCAAAAACTTTGTTTTCATGGCCAAAATGGTCCCAAATTGTCTCCCCCTTCCCATCTTCCTTCCAGCCACCTTCAACCTTGAAGGACTCACTGGAAGTGGCCCACTGGAAATCATCGGGAAGGAATCTCTTTCAGATGAGGTCATGGTGGCAAACTTGCTCCAGATTTTGTGGTAGGTTATGGAAGAACCTTTAAAGAATGAGAAAGAACTTTTTATTATTTAATTTATTATAACATTTACAGACAATTGCATATCATCTTCCAAAATGTTGTATTGTTCATGAAAATTATTTAATCAAAGTAGAGGTTTACGAGCACCCTTGTAGTAACACACACAAACAAACTTTCTATGTTCAGGTAGATTCTGGTTGTATTTTTCAGTTTCGAAATTCAAGTCAATTTTAGTTTTCAGTATGTACCTTTTAGGTGTAGTCTCAGCATTAAGCATTTCAAACAGATCCACAACATCAAATCCAAGAACCTGCAGGTCATCATTTCCCAGAGCTGGAAGAATTTAATTAGCTGAATAAGACAATTACATATCTACAAATGGTTATGGAGTCCATGAATTCATAATGCTATTTTCAATTATACAAATCATTATTCAGTGTACTTCATCTCCTCATACTCATCATTAAAAGAAATGAGCACTTGTGGATCAAGTGCAATTATTCAATATTGCATATATCACAGTATGTAACGTTAACACTAAAATCTTCACTCATTAGCTGTACATTTAACCTTCTTTGCATATTCAGAAAGAATTATACATCAGCACCACATAGAAATGGAATGGAGAGACAAAGCAAAACTGTAATATTTGCACTAATGGGGAATCCCCTATTGTGTCTGCCTTCCCATTCTTTCCAGTCGTGTCCTTCACCTTCATTTGTATATATGCACAATGGGAGAGCTGTAGAGAACTGTTTTAAAACTCAATTTATCTTAAACTGTAAATAGTGCCACTAATTCACAATATGTTATTCTAACTTTGTTGATTAATGTGTTCTAGTGGCTTTACCTTGTAGGACTTTGGTAAGACCCAAGAACTGTCCCAAAGAACAATCTCTGATGTTCACCTCATGAAAGAGAAGCGGTTTGTCGCCAATGATTTTCTGTAAGAAAACATAAACATACAATAGAATTCAGAGTTGGGGTTCACTACATTTTAATAAAAAAAAAAAAATGAGATTAATCATTTCAACTTGGAATAAATAGATACATACCTTAAAGATTTGCAGCTCCTCTGCTAAGTTTTCTCTGGTGGTGCAGTCATATTGAATTTTTACCAATAGGTAATCTAAGGATTTCTGTAACAGACGTGCATGTTTATCACAGAAGTCACATTATCCTTGTATGCTTATTCAGCACTGTGCTGAATGAATGTGTGTAATTTTTATATTAAAGTAGTAGTAGTCTTGATTTTTCACCTAGCGCACTAAAATGATGCTTATTTTCACATTTAATATTTTCTCATCATGATCTTACCAAAATGGAGCATCACTTTGGTAGATAGTTGGAACAGTGTTTGCTTTTACACCAACTGATACTTTTCCATCTGAAACATAAGATGCGTTTATTCAATTCTAAATCTTTTCCACTCTTAACAGAGACAAAGTAACAGAAAAGTCACCATGACCATGAAAACATCACCATGACCTTTTTTGCACATGGTGATCATATATGGAAGAAATATAAATATATATACATCACCAAAGTAATTACTGTACATATAATGGCAAGGTTGACAGTTGTAAATGAGGATAAAAATTTTAGTTTCCAAAATGTGACACACCAAAGGGCATTGGTAAAATAAAGGAAATTAGAATTTTGAATTATATTTTAATGTATTCAAATACAATTTAAATAATAATAATAATAATAATTGAAAGATTAATTCAAATTAATGTGTGTATCACTTTTAAGACAGGAAAAAACATCTCAAAAAGCCTTTCTGTGAATTAGGATATGTTTTTTCCTTTGCTGAAAAGTATAGCTATGTAACCTGCGGAGGATGCTTTTTTCAAATTTTATATTACAAATCAGTTTTACTTATATCCTCATTTCCTATAGTACCAACTTTTCAAGCAATATGTTTTCGCCATTTGTCTTAATGAAACTGCAAGATCAACTACTGTCTTAACTACTGTCCTACTGGCTCTTACCTTTTCCAGGAAACAGCTGATGGTAACGGTGGTAGATATCGACATGTGCATGGAGGGCTTTATGTATCTCAGCATCCCTCAGCTCTGCATACTGCTCAAACACCTCTAACAGTTGTGGACTCTCCCAGCATCCAAACCTTGATCTGAGGGCTTCTGGTACTGTGGATCCATGAAGGACAACCAGAGGCTGAAGGCCCACCTCCACTAGCTGTTTCAGCAGAGTCTGGTAGCAGGTCACTACAGCCTGTTGGGGCTGGCTGGAGAGGCCTGTAGGCAGGAGCTGAGCCCATGACAGGGGCACTTTGAAGCGGGTTACCCCCCTGCTCTGGAGGTACTCAAAGTAGACTCTGGATCCTGCAGGTAAGGGGTGAGTACAGTCAAAGGTGTCCAGTGCAGTTCCTTCATAAGCCTTGCCATTCAGTTCCTTCACCTGTTGGTTGGTCATGGGACCAGCGAGAAGTATGGCCTTGTGTTGATCATTGTCTTCCTGGCACAAACACCCATAGACACTTATGAAATAAAGAGAGAGAACCTTCCCCAGGAATGCCATATTGTCTGAGTAGGGGAATTCACTGAATGCTTGGATGGTTAACCTTTTATAGTGGTGTTGTTTACCATCTTGAACTCTCACATTCAGACCCTGAGTTTCATAACCATGACAATACAATATTACCTCTTGCTGAGTTTATGGTGCTTGCAGTAATAGTGGTCACAGCCTTGACTTGGTCTGAAATTCTGAAGTGTAATGCAGCTGGTAGGTGAGATGACATCCCCACCCTGCAAATGACAAGTTCCTCTATTCAGGACCTGAGACTGAGAGAGACAAAACTCCAGAGCTACTTTCTCTATTGTGATGGCATCTCGCCTGTCATTTTCCACCTCATTAGTTTTGTTAAATAAAGTTTCAAAACACTTCAGAGGGATAGGTTTCCCATGCACAAAATTATCACCCCCTGTCATTGTAATTATTTGTCCATATTATTTCACATTATTTGTTAAGTCACACAAGTGACTATAGGTTGCTCTAGTGTGGGAGGCTTCTGTAGAATTGAAACATCTTTCTGTAGCATATATTGGTTAGCAGTATTTAGTTAATTATTACAGTGAATCTTCCCATTAATAAATAAGAACATAACTCTGATCGCTCTGTGAGCTAAGGCACATATGACACACTTAACAATTTTGTGGGTTCAAATCTGTCTCACTACCTTTGTCCCCTGTCATACTCTCTCTTTCTCTCCCACCTTTCCTGCATGCTCCACTGTACTAATAAAGCATACAGTATATAAATAAGCAGAATTGCACCCAAACAATCTTCAAAAGAAACCTGAGTCAATATAATACATTAAACCTTGCTGTTCAGTGTTGCAACTATATATTTCATGGGCTTCAAACATAAGAACATAGAAGAAGGATGCAATTATCTGTTGACACGTGAGTCCAGAGTCTTTATGACCATAATCATCAACACAACTGCAATAAAACACTGAAATTGACTCCACTTCAATGTGATATCTATCATGATTATGTAATGATGCAATAGTTCAAGCAGGAAAATATTATTGCTTTTTAAGACCTTGCCTATCGGTGGATAATATCAGTTCATCCTACTGAAGCCACTATGAAGCACTCACTGTGGGCGCTTTCTCTGTGGCTTTTGTGTCTGCATGGTTGCCAGAGTGATGAGGTGAACGGACAAGAGGACTTCATGCTTCTTGCGGGCCCTTTGATGAAGCAGTCGGCCAGAAACTCAGACAATGGGGTGAATGATGCCTTTGACTGTACTCATCCCATACCTTCAGGATCCAGAGTCTACTTTGAGTATCTCCAGAGCAGGGGGGTAACCCACTTCAAAGTGCCTTTGTCATGGGCTCAGCTCCTGCCTACAGGCCTCTCCAGCCAGCCCCAACAGGCTGTAGTGACCTGCTACCAGACTCTGCTGAAACAGCTAGTGGAGGTGGGCCTTCAGCCTCTGGTTGTCCTTCATGGATCCACAGTACCAGAAGCCCTCAGATCAAGGTTTGGAGGCTGGGAGAGTCCACAGCTGTTAGAGGTGTTTGAGCAGTATGCAGAGTTTGCTTTCATGGAATTTGGAGAGCTGGCAAACTCCTGGGTGATGCTGAGCCACTTGGATGACATTTGGCATGAAAGACAGCCTGGAGATGCTCCCAATCCGCTCCACAATATCCTCCAGGTCAACAGGAACATTTACCAGCTGTATCATCACCGGTTCCCTGACAAAAGTAAGTGCTTAAGACTGAGTGAAAAGAAGGAGAGGATTAAAGATATTTACTCTAAGACTGATTGACTGAGCTTCTGATTCAAGGATTGGTCATATGTAACTAATGTTTAACCTTGATGTATATTGAAGCTATATTTTTACTCTCAACAATCAATAACTATAAATGGTATCTACTCAAAATGCATACATTTAGATATTTTAAAACAATCTGTCAAATGGTTTATATTCAGCAAAAATGAAAAGAAGTTGGATTCTTTATTTTCCAACTGTCACTTCAGATTTTAATTGATTTCACATTCAGTTATTCAATATAATATGTTGCCACTTGGTCAATTGTCAGTATGACTCTTTTATAACCAAATTACTATCTTTTCTTATATCTGAAACCCTTCACCCTATCATTTATGGCACAGATGATATGTGTAGATTATTTTGCTTATCTGAGCAGTTTAATCCAGGTGAAGTCCAAGGTGAAAACATCACAAAGGTTGTAAACTTCCTTCTCACCATGGGGCTGCAGACTGCACCTGATTAATATCTGAGCTGGGGAGAGAAAATAAATCTGTCAAATATGCCTGGTCTGGTGAAAATATGAAATATGAATATGTGTGCACACAAACACACACACTCCTTGAAGGTCATTGTGATAAGAGTGCTCTTTTGCTTTCATCTCTTCTCAGGGAGACGTCTGTCAGTTGGGTTCAGAGCTAGTGATGTCGCTATTCTTTCCCAGATCAAAGTTCCAACTACAGTAAGCTGTATCTTGCCCTTGTGGACTCTTGAATCCTTTATATGAAGAACCACATACAGTGGACATCAAAAGTCTACAGACGCTTTCAAATTGTCTAGGTTTTATCGCACTGAGGCCTTAAATAAAAAAACGTTAAATTTGAATTTTTCACTTTCCTTTGGAAATAGTAACCAGCAAAATCAAGGTAAAAACAAAAGGTTGCCCATTTCTGAGAAGGTATTAAACCCCACCACAATAAAACCCAGAGATTTTGATATCCACAGTAAGTCTCAAATCAGAGTATCTAGGTATCAAATACCTATATCTAAATCTAAATTTAAGTGCCTCAGTCATAGTTAAACACGGAGGCTGTGTACTTTCTGGTGATTTGCAGAATTCACACTTAAGATTATTTTGGTTGACTATACAACTGTCTATAGGTTTTGCTATTGGAATATTACAAAAGGGACTTTGCTTCATTTGATGCCCTTGTGTTTGTCTAATATACTACATGTGTATAATAATATACTTGCCGTATCTCCTATTTTGGAACAGATGGATTTCTTGTCAGTGCAAATTGAATATAACTGTGCCTCTAAATCAAACTTTGCAGAGGAGCTGAGGAACTTACAGGTACAGTAATCATTACAATGTTTTTCTTTGTCCTTTTCATTACATATTTTGTGCTGCTAATATTACACTATATTTATTTATGTATCAGTATATGATTTGATATATAATAATGATATGTTATGTTATGTCATGTCATGTCATGTCATATTATAGAGATCCAGTGGGGAGATACCTATCCTGATATACAAGATAAATATTCAGGGTTGTTCCTCCGATCAATTCCAGCTCCTTGGCAATGTCTTGCAAGGTAAATTTAATTACAGATGAATGGATGGATATTACTCTTTGTAGCTTGATGATTGTGGGTGGTGGTGAGTATTTTCCTTTAAGAACTTCCATTTGTGTATGCCTGTGTTTCTTCTACCACTGAATATCTTGCTGCCACCCCATCAAAATGATAAAATGAAAATGCAAATGTTCAAGAGAATTTACACACACTCTGCAATAAGCAAGACAATTTAAAGACATTCAAACATTAACATTAAATAACAGCAACATTAAAACAGGCACCAGCACGGTCAATCCTGGGTGATTTCAATGACCAAAAGAGATTAGGACTTTGTTGACTGGAGATATAGATAGTGGAATCAATAAACCAAGCTGCGATTTGCCACCAATTATAGCCCATTTGTAATTAACTTTTACAATCTTAGAAACTTTTACAGCATAATAATCACAAAAGTGCTGTGTCTTGGGACTGTTATCACAAAGCAGTGATTAGCACAAATTCTTTCTTGGTATCTCCCCCGTAAAAGTTACAAGGAAAATCATGTGCATGGTGGAGTACAGCTGTATGCCATGCTTTTCCAATTATCACTTGATGGAACACACACAGATTATCAAACAATCTACCCAGTGGTCAGTACATATTGTTTGAAATGAAGTAAACCACCAATGTTACAGGACTGTGGCAGGGAGATTTCAAAAGGTGATTGGTGGAAATCCTTAGCTGAAAAACATTGGCTTTAGGGTGGTTGCTTGAATTATCTGTCTTTTCTGTCTTTTGCAGATTTTGGTTGAAGTGAATTTATTCATTAAAACAATAGAAGAAGTTAGATGTTTTAGTGAATAATGTCAGCTTAATCACAGAAGTCAATAAAATCTCTCTTTTCACAAATTCAAAGGCAACAATGTCCTCCATAAATATTAATCAGGGCAGTATGTGGCTAACAATGGATTAATTTAGTACAATATAACCATGTTGTAATACCCCACAGCCTTTACAGATACACATCTATGAGTAGTGCAACATCCTTTGCTCCTACCATAATATGTATGTGTACAAAGTACAACCTCTATTGAAACTCTTGTAATGAAATAAACTGTAATGTCTTTGTAATGTCTGTAAAGGTTTCTTCAAAATGTTAAAGGTGCATCTGTATACATATATGAACAAGGGAATTCCCAAAAATGGTCTACCATTACGAGAACGTATTTTTTTAATCTCTGCATATTTCTTTCATTCATTCGTTCATTCATTCATTCATTCATTCATTCATTCAGTCAGTCAGTCAGTCATCCATTCATTCATTCATGTCCACCATGTAACCAGATGTCTGAAGTTAAATGAGGATCCACTGTTACCGCACTGCGCTAATCTGATAACTCTATCCTAAAATTATTACAGTTCTGAACAACAATGACCTGAATATTGTGGGGTGTGACATGGTGGATATGTTTGGTAAGCTGGATATGGCTGACACTCCGAACAGGTAACAGTTCACCTTTGTAAAATACATTGTTTCTGAACATGGGAAATATATGTTGTGTTAGTCTAATATGGCTGTGATTGTTTTACCTGTACTTACATAGTTTTATGTCCTCTTCTTTTTCACAGTATCCCAGACTACATTGAAAATACAGGCTTTAGAAACAGTTACCAGAGTGTGTGGGATAAGTTTGGGGCCCAGATCACAACAGAGCGAGATCTTTTTCTCAATGAATCATTCCCCTCTGGCTTCCAGTGGGCCACATCCACTGAGTCCTTCAAGGTTGAAGGTGGCTGGAAGGAAGATGGGAAGGGAGAGACAATTTGGGACCATTTTGGTCATGAAGGCCAAGTCTTTGCAAATCAGACAGCTGATCTGGCTTGCGACAGCTACCACAAGGTGGATTACGATGTGTATCTTCTTCGAGGTCTAAATGTCAACTCCTATCAATTTTCCATCTCCTGGGCCCGTATTTTCCCCTCTGGCCACCAGGGGAGCCATTCTGAGAAAGGGGCTCTTTACCATGACAAGCTGATCAATGCTCTCATTGAGTCTGGCATACAACCTGTTGTCACCTTGTACCACTGGGATCTGCCCCAGGCTCTCCAGGACTATGGTGGATGGACTAACGATTCCATTGTTGAAGCTTTTAAGGACTATGCAGACTTCTGCTTCTCCAGGTTTGGAGACAGGGTCAAGACCTGGAACACTTTCAGTAGCCCCTGGGTGGTGAGCCATGCTGGCTATGGAACTGGTGAGCATCCCCCTGGAGTGAAGGACTATGTGGTTGCCTCCTACCAGGTGAGAGTGATGTTATTACTTTAGCAAAAATACATGCTGTTATACTGTCATCTTTATTCATTAGCTTACCATTTCTGTGGCCTTTGCAGGTCACTCACAATATGCTTAAGTCCCATGCTGAGGCTTGGCATGTCTACAATGATAAACACAGGAAGAAGCAAGGAGGGAAAGTGGGCATTGCCCTGAACTCAGACTGGGCTGAGCCCATGGACCCCTCCAGACCTGAAGACGTAGCAGCTGCTGATCGCTACCTGCAGTTCATGCTGGGCTGGTTTGCCCATCCCATATTTGTAGATGGGGATTATCCTGCAACACTCAAGACTCAGATTGAACAGAAAACAAATGAATGTCCCCTCTCTGAGCCTGCCATTCTTCCAGTCTTCACTGTAGAAGAGAGCCAGAGGATACGTGGAACAGCTGACTTTTTGGGATTAAACCACTATACCTCCCGTTTGGTCAACAACAGTGATGGTGGCTGCATCCCTGGCCCTCAGGGGGTGGGTGACTTCCAGGCCCATGTGGACCCTTCCTGGTCTTCTACAGCATCTGATTGGATCCATTCTGCACCTTGGGGCCTTAGAAGACTTCTCAACTACATCTCTGCAGAGTACCTGAATGTTACCAAGGTGCCTGTTCACATAACTGGGAACGGAATGCCCACTGAGTACAGTGGGGACTCTCTCAATGATACCAGTCGAATAGAGTATATGAGGAGCTACATCAATGAAGCACTGAAAGGTTAGTGTCTGGCATTGGTGTGATAGCAAACCATATTCATACACAGTTTTTTTTTTTTTGTTTAAGAAATTGAATGTTTCATTTTCTATTTCCAATTTTAGCAATACGCTTGGATGGAGTGGATGTGCAGCGATTCACAGTGCAGTCACTCATGGATGGGTTTGAGGGACAACATGGCTACAGTGAAAGGTTTGGCCTTCACCATGTCAACTTTGAAGATGCTGACAGACCAAGAACGGCAAAGCAATCTGCGTATTTCTACTCTCAGGTTATCAAGCATAATGGATTTGGTTCAAAAAATGGTGGCGACTTTAAAGGGGTAGAATTGCAACTGACCAGGCGTACACCTGCTTTACCACCCTCTGAAGTTCCATCTAAATCCATGGTTGTCTGGGAGAAATTCTCACACCAGTCCAAATTTGAGAGGAAACTGTACCATTATGGTACCTTCCCTTCCAGTTTCCTTTGGGGAGTGTCATCTTCTGCTTACCAGATTGAGGGTGGCTGGAATGCTGATGGTAAAGGACCTAGTGTCTGGGATACATTCACCCAGAAACCTGGCACTATTCCTGCTAATGCCAATGGAGATGTAGCCTGTGACAGCTACCACAGACTGGAAGAGGACCTGTACATGCTTCGGGCACTGAGGGTAAAGTCCTACAGATTCTCTCTATCCTGGTCCAGGATCTTTCCCAATGGTCAGCGTACTTCCCTAAACCAGAAAGGTGTTGACTACTACAATAGGCTCATTGATGGCCTCCTAGCAAATAACATCACACCCATGGTGACACTCTACCATTGGGACCTTCCTCAAGCTTTGCAAAATCTTAATGGCTGGGACAACGCTAACATGATTGACAACTTCAATGACTACTGTGACTTCTGCTTTGCCACCTTTGGGGACAGAGTGAAGTTTTGGATGACCTTCAACCAGCCTCATACAATCGCATGGTCAGGATATGGACTCGGGCAGATCCCACCAAATGTTAAGAAGCCGGGAGATGCACCATACAGAGTTGCTCACAACCTTATAAAAGCACATGCCAAGGCCTACCACACATATGATGAGAAGTATCGCAAATCCCAAGGTGGTTTGGTATCCATTGCCCTCAATGCTGATTGGATTGAACCCAAAGAAATCAACATCCCTCGGGAAGTGGTGGCTGCTGACCGCGCTCTGCAGTTCCAACTTGGTTGGTTTGCACATCCCATTTTCAAAAATGGAGACTATCCTGATGCAATGAAGTGGCAAGTTGGAAACAAGAGTGAACTCCAAGGTCTTTCGGAGTCCAGACTGCCTGCCTTCACTGAAGAAGAAAAGGCCTACATCAGGGGAACTGCTGACATCTTCTGCATAAATCACTACACTACAAAGATAGCAAGCCATGTCACAGCTCGGCTCACCCCACAGTCCTATGACTATGATCGGGACTTGTCAGAAGCAGAGGAGGGTGATTCACCAACCACTGCCATCAGTAACCAGAGAGCTGTAGCATGGGGCTTGAGAAGGCTTCTCAACTGGATCAAAGAGGAGTATGGAGATCCAGAGATTTACATTACAGAGAATGGAGTAGCTACAGACACAAAGACCACAGTTGATGACTCTGGCAGAGTATTCTACTACAAGACATATACTGATGAGGCTCTGAAAGGTCAGCATAAACGCATTGTTGAGTTCTTAAATGTAATTGCTAATAATGATCATAATGACTGTAATATCTGTATTGCTTTTAGATAATTCATCCTAAGTCTTGAATTTCAGTCTCAGAATGTCTTAATATTTTGTTAATTCTTGTTTGTGTTTCTATAGCCTATGACCTGGATGGTGTAAAGGTGAGAGGATACATAGCAGCATCTGTCATGGATTCTTTTGAGTGGCTCAATGGTTACACAGTAGGATTTGGGCTTCATCATGTGGACTTCACTAACCCAAACCGACCAAGGACACCCAAATATTCAGCTCATTACTACTACCAAGTCATAAAGGACAATGGCTTCCCTAAACCAGATGATGAAAAGCTATTTTATGGACACTTCCGCAAGAACTTCATCTGGAGTACAGCAACAGCATCATACCAGGTAACTGCTTAGTGGAATAACATGTCAGCTGTTTAATCTTTTGATGGTATCCTTATGGAAATAGAAGCCAATCTATCTATGTTTTATAAACTTTTCCCATTGTTGGGGTGTCTCTTTGGTTTAGCAGACTGGGGCACGTACAATGTTGTGGGATAGAATCTAGCTCATGACTTCTGTCACATCACCCCCCTCTTGTTAACATCTGCCCTGTCATCCTGCTCTATATACAATATAATATTTTTTTATTATATTGAATATACTCCACTATATACTTTTTTCAAGTTCAAGTTTGTTATTTTATAGTTTTATAGTTTTATATAGCCCTTTATCACAAGCATGTCTCAAAGGACTTTACAGAGAATGAGCCTAACTAGATCTAACTGATCAACAATCAGCCATACAACAGAATGATTTAGGACAAACATCGAGAGCAAGACACATAAAAGCTTATTTTAGCAAGACATAACAGCCTACTTATTGTACATAGCCTAACCTACCCGGCACCACCAGAAAGATAATTTTCTTACAGGACCAATTAAGTATCACATCATTATTGTTATGATAACAGAAATGCCTAAAAGCCATTTAAAAGATCCCTTTTTGAATTAGTGAATTGCATGCATGCTTTGCTCAGATTTTTCAACTGGTTATCTGTATTAGTTACTGCGGTCTTAACATCATATTAAACTGCTTTCAGATTGAAGGAGGCTGGAGAGCAGATGGAAAGGGTCTCAGTATCTGGGATAAGTTTGCTCACACTCCCCTCCGAGTGTTCAATGACGACACTGGGGACATTGCCTGTGACAGTTACAACAAGGTTGAAGAAGATGTTGCCATGTTGAAGCAACTTAAGGTGACTCACTATCGTTTTTCCATATCCTGGTCCAGGGTGCTTCCTGATGGCACCAACAAGCACATCAATGAGGCTGGACTCAACTACTACCACAGACTCGTAGATGCGCTGCTCGCTGCAAACATTCAACCTCATGTATGTGTAGCTGCTTTCAGCATCGCAAAAAATTATATGCAGTGGAAAGGTTGATCAATTTGTGCACATAGTATTCCTTAATGATTTATCATTGCCTTCACTGTCAGATTACTCTCTACCACTGGGACCTTCCACAAGCTCTCCAGGATGTCAGGGGCTGGGAGAATGACACTATTATTGTCAGATTCAGGGATTACGCCGATCTCATCTTTAGCCGTCTTGGCCACAAAGTGAAATTCTGGATCACCATTAATGAGCCCTATAATATAGCCAATGTGGGCCATGGCTATGGAGCAGCTGCCCCAGGTAAAATCTGGAAAGGCTGAATTTCAGCAAAACAGCACTGCATTACTGTTTTTTCTTTCTACTGTTTCTTTCTTTTAAAGTTGTGGCTTAACTGCTAAGGTACAAGGATCTTTCAAAGGAGAGTGACTCTGATTACACTCAAATAATCTAATCATTTTGCATAAAGCTCTCCTTAAGATAGACCTTTATGATCCGCAATGACAAAAACAATTAGCTAAGCAAATCAGCAAAAGGGCAGCAACATGCATCTTTTAATTATGCCCAGTCATTGAATTACCTCATCTCTGTCCAGGGATCAGTTTCAGACCAGGAACTCTGCCCTACATTGTGGGTCACAACCTGATCAAGGCCCATGCTGAGGCCTGGCACCTCTACAATGACAAGTATCGGGCAAAACAGAAAGGAATCATCTCCATCACCATCAACTCGGACTGGTCAGAGCCAAGAAATCCACACAAGCAGGAGGACATTGATGCTGCAAGACGTGTGGTGCAGGTATTATCAGATACACAACAAGAAACCCCTCCACGTTTTACTGGTCACGTAGCTTCTTGTTTTGCATGCAAACTCCTTTTAAGAAGTCTGGATTTAAATGGACATGCAGGGCAATAGTTGAAGTCTGTAAGTTTCCTTATGGTAAAAATGTGCCGGGTGTCTCTCTCTTGGTGCAGTTCTACATTGGCTGGTTCGCCCATCCTATATTCAATGGAGACTACAGCAATATAATGAAGACGATCATTCGTGAGAGAAGCTTAGCTGCTGGTCTGTCAAAATCTAGGTAAGATATAAAACAATGTAAGACAAAAACCTGAAACTGAAGCCTTTGTCATCCAGCCTCTATGTATAGTGTGTATAATGTCTGGGATATATAACCCTAACCCAACACACAAAAATTACAAATTTATATAATTTATCTGTGTTGATCCACAATATAGATTCTTAAAAAGTAGAGCTCACTGCACAACTTTCAGATCTTTCAGATGTGTGTACATTTTGCTACATTTTGAAAAAATGCTAACATTTTGATAATGGCTTCTTAGTTTTAATACTCAGTATAGAGAACATTGCAAGAATAGAAATAGAGAAAAAACATAGAAATAATGGCAGTTTGATCTGCAACATTATGAGTTAGTAAGCATTTTCTGTACACTTGCCTTCCAAACCCATCAAGGACTACATGGAAATAACATTATATGATTTAGACATAGTTATAATGGTATGTGTTTATTGGTATATCACAGTGTTTTCATTCCAACCAAACACTGCAGCAGCTGATTCCACTGATCAGCACCTTCAACCAGAGACACCAGAGAGGAACAAATACGTGAAATCAGCTGATGTAGTGTTTGGTTGGAATGAAAACCGGCATACTCTTAGGTCAGGATGGCACATGGTTGAAGACCAATGGCACATTGCATTTTAAATTCATAAAGTAAATTCAGTCCATCAATCTCTCCAGGCTGCCTGAGTTCACCCCTGAGCAGATTAAGAGGGTTAAAGGTACCTATGATTACTTTGGCTTCAACCATTACACCACTGTCCTGGCTTTCCCTGTGGACTACGGAAACCTTCAGCACTATGATGCCGATAGGTAAGCAAGAACCACAAAACCTAACCAAACAGGAAGAACAACATAGCCTGTTTCATAGCCCAGTCTATCTAGTGCATAGGCGATATTTGCAATTGTATATAATTAGCTGCAAATTATTTTCTGATCCTGGATGGAAACTTATATATATATGGGACAGGCCTTTAATTCCTTTCGCACAAAACTCTTGCTCAGCAAAGATGGGAAATACTATCAAATTGTTTATTTAAACCAGTATGAATATTACTTGTATAAAAATTAGGCTATCGAATAACATCAATTATGAATCACTCATTTGATCTCGCTCCGAGGGACAGCACATCTAGGCCAACCTCATGCACTGAGAGAGAGAGAGGGAGAGAGAGAGAGAGAGAGAGAGAGAGAGAGAGAGCGAGCCCCATATCAAAATACCAGGAGCCTACCTTAGAAAGGATGAAAGCCGAAAAAAGTTTATGGCAGCAAGAGATTGTACTTTTCATTTGTGTTGTTTCTTCCTCCCCCCACCACGCACTCTGGCCCTTTTACCGTCTTCCTCGGACAGACGTTGAAGTTCAACTTTATTTTTTCGCCATTCTCTCACTCTCTTGGGATCAATGGAGAAATGTCTTGCTGCTGCTTCTCCTGAGTTTTGTTCAGCAAATTTGACAACTGACAGCTTGAATTTAAGGTCGTACTTTTTTCTCTGTGCCGCCATGGCGATCAGCAAATGTGACTGACGTTTGAATGCAAGTAAAAAAAATAAAATAAACTGCTTCGCAGCGTCAATGGCAACCGGCTAATAATTGTGTAGCCACACCCGGCCAGTAAAAGGGACTCGGCGTTTAATTGAAGTTTTACGGTATTTACTTTTCTGCACAAGTATCCAATGCATAAGAAGTTAAAGACAAAATTCAAAGTTGATGACATTCATTGGATGGAAAAAATGATTCAAAACCTACAAAATGGCGGTTGGTATGAGATTTTGTTTTGAATAATTTGTTCATTTAAAAAAATGTAAACATTAGAAACTATTTTTGATCTATATTTAAGTTGTATAGGCTGTTCTTTCCCCACATCCTCACCAAATGTCTTGGTTACATAATACCCATTATGTTTCTCAATCCACTGTGAATCACCCTTCCAATCATCCAGTATAATGCTGATTTTTGGCATCAAAACTATCCTAACCTCTGCCTCTGAGAATGCAGAAACAACATTTAAGATTGATTATAGGTTGGATTGGATTACCCAATCCAAATCTGAACGATAAATATCTCATTTAACAGTTTTGAAATGCCCTATTTTCAGATTTAACCCAATTCGATCACTGAAATCTTATTTGAAACGTTTTGGGCCTTGATGTTCCTCAGGGGCGCAGGAACGATTGCTGATCGTACCTGGTTGGATTCAGGCTCCTCCTGGCTGAAGGTATCGCCGTTTGGATTCCGGAGGATTCTAAACTTTATTAAGGAAGAATATGGAAACCCACCCATCATCATCACAGAGAATGGCATCTCAGAGCGAGGGCCTGTAGACCTCAAAGACATCCACAGGAGCCACTACTACGAAAAATACATCAACCAGGTGCTTAAAGGTATCAGAGCTTTCATATTTTATGAAGACCTTTATATTCAGAGGGAGAAAATTTGCCTAAAGCAGCTTATCAGCTTATCAGATGACAGCATCCACTGTAAAGTAACCACCTATACCTTTGTACAGTGCAACCAGGATAATAGTTTGTGATGATTTTGCTCCTTCATAGTATGTATTTTGTGCTATTATTTGCATGTTGAGACCAAGATATTCCCAATTTTCTGTGCAGTGAACAACACAATATTTCAGCAGCTATTTCCTGAATCAGTTTTTCCAGGTAGTAAGGATGTTAATTGTCTTGTTGCAGCTTACTTACTAGATGATGTCGATATTCGTGGATACACGGCTTGGTCACTGATGGACAATCTAGAGTGGGCCACTGGGTTTTCAGAGAGATTCGGCCTTTTCTACATCAATCGCTCTGACCCTAAACTTCCTCGCCTGGCCAAGAACTCTGCTGCCTTCTACTCCACGATCATCAACTGTAACGGATTCCCAGATCCCGCCTCAGGACCTCATGAGTGTTTGAACCCTGAGCCTGAAGGTAAAGTGACACAGAGTCGCACAGTTTATAGCAAACCTGCTCTAATTAATGAATTTGTGTGTTTCTAAATACTTTATGTCTTTAATGTTTGTTTGCAATTTCATTACTCAAGAAAAAAACGTATGAATCATTATTCACAAAAAACTTGGGCACTTACCAAATAGCTTGATATTATTGCTGCATATTGTAGATGTTCTTGGTAGCACATAGTAAATTCCAGAAAAAACATATACAGTCATAGTGGAACTTGTATTCGGAGTTTGTTGACTAGCAGATGTTTCTGTATGCATACTTTGGATTTGGAAAAAAAACCCTAATGTTGCAGTTAAGCAACATTAGGTTAAGCAGTTAAGCAGTCTGTTCAAATGCAGATGATCTCTTCTGTGCCTTTGTCACAGGAACAAGTGCACCAACCACCCCCCCTTCCTCTGACAACACTGTGAACTTCCTGGGTATGAAGCTCTCCCCCAGCGATGCCGAGACTGGACTTAACAGCACATTCGCTCTGCTCATTGTTGCAACCTTTGGGGTTATTTGTGCATCCTGTTGTTTCGTGAAGGCAAAGAAAAATTCCAAGAAAAAACCCTCTGTAGAATCTATGAAAATGGGGAGCAAATTCTAAGTGTGAAAATATAGAGTTTCAGTAGAAGTCTGAAAGGACATAGACTGAATTATCTCAATGAATGTATAAAAAAATTAGAAAGCAGTAGGAGCTGGATCTTTAAAAAAAAAACCCATGTAGTACCTAAATCAATTCACTGCATCTCAAGAAAGCTGAAGTTTAAACAACATTTTTTATAAGACAAGTTTTTGGAGGGTGAAATACTGAATTCCTGTTCCAAGATCAAGATCCAAAGTTGTGTTGATGTTTGTGTTCTTGTATGCAATATGTGTTATATCCACATCTCAGTTTCTGATCAAATAAATCTGCATTTTGCCCATGATCCATTTCATTTCATTTACTGATTGCACTGATTCCACCAGTAATGCAAGAGGTACACAATTATTTTACTCAAAGCAGAACATTTGCTGCCATAAGTCCATCACACATTTAAAACAGTAACTGTTCCATGTAACATGAACCACCACGAATCCCAGAAGATCTGCCTTTGTATTATATTAGAGCTCTCTTCTGGGTTCAAATAGTGTTCTAAAGAGCTTCCTTTTTTCTCCTGGGGACTTTTAATCATTGAATACTGGAAAAAAAAATACTTATTTTGTACTTGTTTCACTTTTCAAAGATGGCCTTGCTGCAGTTTCACTCAGGCAAGTTATTAAATAATTCCTCAACACACAGGGCATGGGCTCTACTGCTGTAATCAGTGTGGGGAAAATTGAAGAGGTCTATTTTAGGCAATTTTGTAAAATATAGTATTGTGTCATCATTAATATCCTTTTGACAACCAAATATTTACTTTAATTACTATCCTTTAAAAAGTACTGCCATTTTTTTTGCATTTAATCATCTTTTTGTAAGACATGTGTCACCTTTTTCCAAATGGTGGATATCTCATTTTAAGAAAAAGCTTTCTTTCATGCTCGGGTCTCTAATAGGTATACACACAGGAGTGAAACCCTACCACTGTGAACAGTGCAGTGTGTTTGCTTTCAAACTGCACCAGCAGCTCCACAGAGGTACAACTGTGACCACTGTCGCAATAGTTGCAACTAGCATGTGACATAATTATGCCATTTCATTTTCACTTTTTTTTTTTTTTTAAGATTTATATTAGGCATTTTTATGCTTTATTGATAGATACAGTGTGAGAGAGAGAGACAGGAAGGTATGGGAGAGAGAGAGAGGGGAGGACATGCAGCAAATGACCATGGGCCGGATTCGGAACCCGGTCGCTGCTACTCGTTGAGCCACCGGGGTGCCCCTTCATGAACACTTTTACCCAAAGTACACGCCTACCCAGGAATGACTAAAAGCAACTATTGAAAACCTGTTTAGAGCTTAGCACTTTTTGGCTAAAAGTTAAAATATTTGTAACGCCAAAAACCTACTAAACTGCCAGTATCGTCAGGACAATAGGCTGCATCGGGACGTTTTTAAATTGAAAATAAGTAGAAAAGACGCAACGCTGTGGAGAGCCACCCAGTGGACGCTCACCAAAAATCTTTCCAGTTTCCACCGTGTTAGGTGCCAAGAAATCAGCAGTACACTCACCTGTAAGCCAGCCTCCCACCCAGCCAGAAAAGTGTTATGCACCGCCACAGTGGCTGGTGGATTCCAAAATTCACTTGCCACTTTCACTGGTTTTTACCACACAAATATCATTTATAGAATGGAAACCTCCGATCACTGGCTGGTCGCTTCGAAGAGCGCCGATTTAGGAGAAAAACGTTTGAAGCTACAACGGAAATTTACCAACACTCACAAGAGACCTAGACAGGTTCTTTATAGGCTCTGGGAGGGAAGAAACCCCACCACTGCTCCTAATGTGGGAATAGGGTATTAAATAAACAACAGTGTTCTTTTTAGTGTAGTATATCCCAAATATTTTCAAAACAGCATGCAGAGAAGGCCAATGTACATCAAAAACTCATTTTGAATGCACAGAAATAGCACCTGTTCAATTTATTGTCCACATTCAGTGTCATAAAGTAGCTAGTCCTTCATCACTGGGATTTTCTTGGAAAGGAAGGGCGCTACTTGTCACTTTCTTTTTCTGTCAGTGCATGACAGACACACATATGTAGTTATAATGTTGTGAAACAAAAGATATTACACCATACAGGAAATACTGGGATTGTATATTGCGGAGGCATGCATCTCCAAAAAAGTAAATTTGCCAAGAAACATTTGAAAATCTGGTTGACTTTCACGGTTATGGCATTGTATTTACTAGAATGCATTATCAGTGGTTTGGTTTGGCCCCAGGGTCATGAATCATTTTCAACATAACATGAGACAGTTACCAATTTTTTTCTTGAATTTCAAATGTTAACTTTCTGCAGGATTTTCATGCAAAGGGAATGGTTAGTCCCCTTCAGTTTCAGCCCCAACCAGACCTTGGCCTGGCCTCAACACAAAGGAAATAGCATCAACTCCAAAAATACAACTTTTTCCAAATGTAACAAGGTTAGTTTTGTATCCATTTGCATGTCCAGAAATGCTGCATTAATTTTCAGTTTTTTCTTCTACAAGTGAGCTAACAGGGTGCAAGGGCATGACGCTTAATATGATCTGTCACCAGAGTAAATCTGTGAATTGGGATGCAAACAACTTCACTATCACACAGTGCAGTTACATAAGCATCACACTTAACAAACCACTTGTCAAAACTGGTATTTGTTGAAAAGGTTTATTTTAGAAACTAACCACAAAAATACTATCAATACAAAAAGTATAAAAAGTACAAAACGCATTTTTAAAAAAAAAAAAAACTTGAGATGACATTTGCGTTGGCACTGTGGGCATGATTCAGAATACAAATGGTGGCATCGTGGTATAGAGCATTCAAGGCATTGTATGGTCCTACCATCAAAATGACAACATGTTTATAACTTTCATTGAGACTCTGAGGGGGAACAGTATAACATTATAATCCAAAAACCAGCACTTTCAGACATGGCATGTTCTGTCTTTTCACAGAAACCAACAGCTCAAATAAGTATAGGTCCCGAGTGACAACAGCAGCATCTGCTGGTCAACATGCAAATAATAAGGAATAAAATATTCATATGCTGATCTTTTTAAAGAAACAAAATGAGTCATGGGCTGAACTGTTGCACTTGTCCTCAAATTGTCATGAACCGGTTTAAAGATGCAACAGTCTCTGGGTAAAATTAGGCTTTTAGGGAGCTAAGACAGTAGTGAACGCCATTCTTTTCAAACTGAACAATATTGTTGGCCACAGTGACAAAAGCCTCTTTTCAATGACAAAATACTCAAAACTAACATACACTTAAAAAAAAAACACAGTATGAAATTCCTTTTAAAAACAATACAAGACAAGGTCACAATTTACATGTATTTCAAGCATTAACCAGGTTTTTATTCCTTTGGACAAAGGCACCACAAGCGTGTTCCAGTTACCATACCTGGCACCAGACTTGGGAGCAGTGACTGGTGCAGTGCTAACATGATCCTAAAAAAAAATACAGAAATATGGGTATGTCACAACTGCACAGCTTACATCAGTCATTACAAGCTGAGGACATTGTCCAAACTGTTTGAAAATGTCAGTGGACACACCTGGAAGAAAGCTTTGTAAGAAAATTGACACCTCCCAAAGTCTGTGTAAGTATTACAATGACTCCAGTACCTTCTTTGTTCTTTTATGAGTGGTGCCTTGTCCATTAGCCTGCCAGTTCATATGTACAAGCACTGGCTCAACTGTAGTTCACTTCCTCACAAAACAAAAGACTCATACCTTACAGTTTTACATGTGATTTTTTGCACGAAAATTGGCCTGGCCTTACCTTATCGGTATTGCTGAAAATGGACTTCCAGTTTAGGTCTAAGGCAAACTTGAGATGCACCCCCTCTGAACTTCCAACAGCGGACAAACTCACAAAAATGGAACCACTAATAATCCTAACTCTCAAAATAAAAAGTTTGTAAGCACTTTGGATCTTTAGACAGGCTAGTGGGTCAAGTATAGCTGGATTGGTTGAAACGCCGTTCTCCTTGTTCGATCCTTGACCATCGCTGGCCGTAATACTGAAAGGCTTGGGCTGAGTTCAGCCTCCTCAAGCAAATTCACAAGATCACAGACACATTCACACACCCACACATATCTCCACATGATATTCCCTTATGTCCGCTCACTGTCCCTGATGTGAAGTTTTATCCACAGTGTCAGCTGGGCTGATGAGTTCTATGCTCGGAGACCTGGGAAGAGACGAGTATTGTGTCAGTAGTGCGTTTATGTCAGTAAGGCTTTTTGGTTTAATACACCCAAGAACTGAGAACACAGGACTTACTTTTACATGGCAGGCTGAAACCGGGTCAAGGCTGAAGAAGCACAATATTGACAAACCATCATATTGCAATCATTTCCCTCGATATTGCAATTGCGATATAAATTGCAATACAGGCTTTTCAATATTTTACATTTTTCAGCAAACAAGAAACATTTAATAAAAAAACAGATGTTACTGCTTAAGATTTGTTCTGTTTGAATACAATCAGTGTAGTGCAATTTAGGCTAGAAATTGTGCACAGCACCAGAATAGGATGCTTAGGAATCCATTTTGGGCACCCACCACTATATAATACTAAATAATTGCAGCTTCACGTGATTAGGAAATTTTCAATTTTCAATTTTTGTCCAATTAATTGTGCAGCACCTAGTCAAGGCCACCTCGAAATTGTAGTATTTTATTTGAAACTATAGCCCAGCTCAAAATCTCTAACACAAAAATATTTAAATCACAGAAAGAATGTTTTGGGAAAACATTGTTTGGTCATGGCTACAGGGTGAAGATAAAAGCCTTAATTATTGTTATCAGGGAACTGACTTCTCAAAATAGTAGGATTGAAAAAAAAAAAATCAGATCTATCTTGTATGAAAAGCTGGAATTCTCACCTTTCTCGCATGTGCTGCTCTGCTTCTCCTGGGCAAAGTTTAGTCTGTTCTGTTCCACAGCGGTGCCATTGGACTCAGGGCTGCTGCTGCGTGACGGGCTGCCCTCCTCGTTCTGGTAAGCCATATCCAGGTGCTGCTGGGCCAGCTTCAGGTGTCTCCGCAGCCTCTCCAGCTCCCGCGATGAGGACTCGTCCCCGAATGACTCACGGCCAGAGTCGCCCAGGTTGTCCCTGAAGCCCATCTTTCCCGACGGGTCCTTCTTCAGAGCCGTGTGGTAGCCCGGAGGGGCGGACGGCTGGCGGCAGATGGAGGGCCGCTGGCTGGCCAGGGCCACGTGGCGGGGGGTGGGAGGCCGAGGCCGCGGTGCGCAGAAGCAGTCCCGAATGCCGCTGATGCCAAGGTGGAGGATCTCGAACACGGTAAAGAGCAGACACAGGGCGCTGACGGCGTACATGATGAGCAGGAAGATTGTCTTCTCTGTAGGGCGTGAGATGAAACAGTCCACCGTGTGTGGGCAAGGTGAGCGTGTGCACACATATGATGGCGACACTTCCAGCCCATACAGGATGTACTGGCCAAACAAGAACGATGCCTCGAAGGTGGCACGTGACAGCAGCTGAAAGACGTACACCTTCATGAGGCCATCACGCTTGATGCGCCGGCGCCCGTCGTGCTTTTTGCTCGGCTTCTCCGCAGCTTCCTTCTCCTTGTCTGGCTCAATCTCCTCCAGGATCATGGGGTCCTCCTCACCATTATCCTCCGCTTCCTCGTAGTCCCGATTGGCGCCGCGGCTCACTATAGGCATCCTCTTCCTGCTCCGAGGTCGGTATTCATCGTCCTCCATGCGGGCAATCTTATGCATGGCGAAGCCTAGGTACATGATGGTGGGAGTGGTGATCATAATCACCTGAAAGACCCAGAAACGAATGTGCGAGAGCGGCGCAAAGGCATCGTAGCACACATTCTCACAACCAGGTTGCTGCGTGTTGCATGCAAATTTACTCTGTTCATCGTAGTAGATGGACTCTCCCCCGACGGCTGTCAGCACGATGCGGAAGACGATGAGCAGTGTGAGCCAGATTTTGCCCACAAACGTAGAGTGATTAGAAATCTCGTCTAGCAGACGTGTAAGGAAGCTCCAGCTCATTGTGCCTCTGGGGTGGGGAGAGGCCTCTCAAATCTGTGTGGGAAGAGGAGAGACAACTTTCAGATTTGGTTGTGATTTTGAGCAGACGAAAGAATAGGATATTGGGTCATGGAAACACATTGATATGCACGGGTGGCTTGAAAAACAACAATTCTGAGTAGTGATTTGAAGAGTCATAACACATAGGTGGACTTGATCACAACCAAGGTGATAGGCATGCAAATATACACCCTAAATATTGCACTGCATGAAATAGACTGACAATGTAGGCCAGGGCAGTTGCAGGGTATTTTCATCTATTCTCTTCTATTGCTTTAAGCATGATCAAACCAGGTTAGAAAATGCTACTGAAAACATAGAACAGGGCTGCAAAAAAAGAACTGGCCATAGCAATTGCAACTTATTGCCGCTAGGTGGAGACGTCGTTTCAGTCTAGTAAAACTGAGAAATCCCATATGGAGCAGGCTGTTCCATGTCTGCCAAAGACAGCATGCTCAGGCAAGGACCCCCGGCAAGGTTTGAATAGCTGCCATCACTAAAGCACGCAGCCATGTGAGGATTGTTATTGAACAGCTGCAAGGTTCAAGTTTCATCAAAACAGACCTGTGTAGAAACCCTGCTTGAATGTGTTAATTACAACCACTGAAAAAGCAAGTCATGTTCAATTGCTGGAAGTCATGGTGTAATAATCTGAGTCAGATGGCCAAGAGGATGACTTGACAGAGTGAAACAATTTACAACCAGAGAAGAACTCCTGTGGTTTAACACCATCTGTGACCAACCTCTTACCAGTGTTTGAAGAGTAATTATCCACAACTATAAAACTATGCTACCGGACTTGTGCCTAGTAAACAGGCTCGATGCAACATGTATTGTAACTTACAAAAATCACAGCATTCTACCACTCACTTGAAGACTTCAGACCAATTACTTTCACGTCTGTCTTTTACAGCAACAAGTTGCACGCAAATCGCATAACGGATTTGCCTCCTGGCCTTTTCAGATTTGCCCTTTTGTTGCTGTAAACCAGTTGTGTCGCATCATATGCCCTGGAGGACCAGGAGTCAGCATATTTTCCTTCCAATCAAAACACTACAAGCAGAGATGGAGCAACTTATTAGTGAAATCTCCTGGTGCAGTGATTGGTTGGAAGGAAAACCTGCATACTCTCTTGAACCTCCATGGCACATGATTGGACACCACTGCTCCAAACAAATATTGAAGATATGAAATCAGTGGTGCGGTAGTATACTTTCCTCTGCATAATTATTCCTACACCGCTCTACACCGGGGATCTAAAACCTAGAGGAACTGAATGTAACATAATTTATGACTACAAAATATGCTTCCCACTACCATCACACATAAAGCTTCAGGCAAACATCTACTTGCCACATCTAACCCTGATACTCTACTACTCCTATAATTCTACTGCTGTTGTAAGCTTCTGAACATACATTAACACCACCGACACTAGAAAACGGACAAACCGGTTGTAATTAACTTCTGTTATGACAAAATCCTTAATGCACATGCCCCTCTGTAGTCTGGAGAAGAGGAAGGAGGAGCTGCAAGTCTGAGAAGTCAAACAGTTCAAAAAATAAGGGGAAAGTGAGAGAGTGGTGCTCTATAGAGTCAGTGATAGAGCTGACAAAGCACTTCACCTCCAACATCACCAGTGGAGATGCTTAGTGGCCAACAGAACTGGTTCTACTGGGAATGTGTGTGTGTAACTGTATGAATGTGAAGCGGAGCGTTACTGAGAAAGAGTGTGTGTTCTTCTGAGGGAACCATCCCTAGATAAATAAAGGTTGGAATAAATAAAGCACTCTTAGCAGTAGGGCACAGAGTTTCCATTATGCTGCAGCAATTAAGTTCAAGGCACTCAGGAGAGTCTGATGACTGATTAGCTTATTAGGACGGACTTGCATAGAAAATCACTTCCTTGATTGGCTAAATGGTTACTCTATCAGATTTTTAGAAGAGCTTATTGATTTTGAGTCTATGGGTGTCATAGAGTGTCATAGGGTGCCAACATCAAGAGTGAAGCACAACTAATATGCACATAAAAAAGAAAATGTTGAGTGCATAGAGAAAGGGATTGTATAGTGAGTGATCATGTATGGACCGTAGACTCTACTATCCATAGTATGTCTTGACTGCATGTGAGGTCCTATAGTCCTTATACCATGTGTCAGTATGTACAGTGAAGCTAATTGTCAATATGCCTCTGCACAAATGTCTCCTACACAATTTCCTATAGCCTTCATTTATTCATTGACTACTAGCCTGATTAATTAGGCTGAGTAATTCTTTTTTTAATTGGATTTTTTTTTTTTGGGGGGGTGCCTCTAATTCCTGTGTCTCAGTAGAGATAGACAGGAAATAGTAGAAGTGGCAAAGGTCCCAGGGCAGATCCAAACCCATAGAATTGTTTCAGAAAAAACAAACAAAAAACAAAGCCAAGAGGCCGTGGCCACACAGCATGCACTCCAGCCAACCAAGCCACCAGCACGCCCCACTGATTAAGTGATTCTGATCTCTTATTTGATTAATTAGGCCTACTACACAGTGACGACCACTATGATTATTTTTAATCTGGAACAATGAAATGGGGACTTCTGTAGTGCTGCCTATTCGTACCCAGCTGCTCCTTGCGTTCAACCAGTTTAAAACACCTGAAAGCCGCAGTTTTAACAGCTGCACTCACAGGTTTCCACTTCTTAGGGCAAGATAACACTACAGCTTCAACGGGAGCTTGTGGTTTCAAGCTGAAAATGCATCTGGAGTAGGGCTGGGCGATATGGTTGAAATCAATATCATGATAATCATACGGATTTTTCTCGATATCAATATATATCACGATATGCTTCATGTATGCAAAATCATGTTAAATAATCAAATTAATGTTCATCTCATTGAACCGAATGGTGATGTTAGGTGTGATGTCAAACAAAACAGAAATATTCAAATAATATTCCTACCATACCTCATTTTATCAGAGTTTTTAAGTAAAATTTGCATGTCATCATCAATTTAGACAGCAGAAAAGTGTGTCACGATATCAAAATATCTTCATATCATCACGATATGATTCCACTGAAAGACGATAAACGATAATGTTGAATTATCGCCCAGCCCTCATCTGGAGGAATATTTACCACCAGTTCAGTCTACGTGTTGTAAAAGGGAATACAACTTTTTTGAGCCATCATAGATCTGTATAATCAGTTACATTTTATAATTTCAACATGATCAAATAGGCCAAATGCCTGAAATGTGAAATAACTATGGCTCTCCTTTCACACCGAGGCAGACATGTAAAAGGAACAGAAATCAACAGCCCTGTCATTTGTAATGTCTAGTCATTTATACAGCCCTTTATCACAAGCATGTCTCAAAGGGCTTAACATACCATCATATACATAATACATCACTATATACCATACTAGGCTACATCATATGTAGTATGTAATGTAGGTTAATGAGTAGGAGTTGCCCCAAGCAAAGAGCCACTGCACCCATGTGCTATGAAAAGCCTTCTCCCATGCAACCGCCTTATCACTGTGTGTGTGTGTGTGTGTGTGTGTGTGTGTGTGTGTGTGTGTGTGTGTGTGTCTCTCACACAGTGGTTCAAGAGGCCCCCCATGCAGCTGGCCAGAGGCACCAAATCAGCATGGTTCATAATAGAAATCAGTTTGCACTATATATATATAATTTTACAGTGGATACAGATGGATCCAATTCAGACGATCTCATAAAAGAACACTTGATTGATGTGTATTGAGCACAAATTATTCATATAGTCTTATAATGCCTTAATTAAGTTAGTATATTACCAAATTATGTCAGTGTTCATCTTTTCAAAGTTAACAAACATCAATACCCTGAGATATAAAAAAAAATGCCTCTAGCTACTAAAATATGTCCTTACATTGTCTGAAACTAGGCCTAAACATACATGAAACTTGAGGATTGCATTTCTTGTGTGTTTCCACGTCCTATCTCCTGAAGGGGCCCTGGCCTCCCTTTATCTGTGGCACTTCAAACACAACCCTGCTTCCAAGAAATGAGCAAAGTAGAGCAAAAAGAGAGAGAGAGGTTGGCAGCCAGTTTCAACACTGACTGAAGCCTGCAGAACAGAGAGGCTTTGTGGATCTCACATCTGGGAGACTAGTTATCGCTGCTCCATCCCAAAGCCCTCCGGCTGGGAGGCCCTGGGCTTGGGGAAACGGCCAGGACCACAATATCCCAGTCAAACTGAGAAGTGACTTGGTTTGTGAGCTGTGGTGTTGTAACCCAGCGGGGAAAAAAAACATCCAAGTCAACCAATCTGTCCGCCATATCACCTGGCATTGTGCTTGATCACATAAAACTCAGTATAAAGTTGTTTGTAATCTACATTGACATGCAGTGCAAAAAAGAAAATGGGTTGAGCTTTATAAAAAAAAATAGGGTGATGGCCTAGTTCAAAGCACTCCAATCATACCCCATCTCTAAAATGGAAAAACTAATTTAATTTGCTCCAGAGAATAAGAAAACAACAAATCCTCCTGGTGGCTTAACGGGGCACAACGCGGTGCTCCACATGCTTCACAAGCCCCATAACGATGGACGAGTATTAGGCTAACGGGAATACCATGGTGAAGGGATGGCAAAATGACAAAAAAAATTAAGTTACATTAAACTATTGTGAATCTGAGATTTGGGGGTCACTTCCCAGATAAAAAAAAAAAAAAACTTGGAAAAATATGACACCATCCATGTCTCGGGGCTCCTTGTGCGTTCCTCCATCACCAAACCCAGCCGACAATCACGTCACAATGTCCCTTAAACAAAAAAAACACTGAAACTACAAAATAGTTTCAGCGTCTGTTGCTATATGGGATTAGATTGTACGTGTGAGGTAATTGTAAATCCATACAAGAATGTCAATTCGCGTGCTTTGATTAACATAGCCTCCTGCGGGCTAGGGCGCGAAAACACTGAACAAACTTAGCATTAAACAAGCATTTTCTACCCTGGTTTCGTGGCCGTTATGTCATTAAAACACTGAAATTATAAAGTGTAGGTTTACAGACGATAAGAGGTGTAGCAGTTACAGATAAAACTTACGCTAACGCTGCTAACAGAGGCTAAAAGAAAAAGCTATGTGGTGATGCTGGACTGACGTCTCTTCTTAGCACGCTTTGTTAGAGAGAGGGCTTTTACCTTCAAGTGCAATCTAGATCCTCGGTTTCGTCCGACCGCTCCAAAAAGTTGTCCTTTCCGACAGCTTTTCCTTCGTTTCCTCCTTTACAAAAAAGCCCCCGCGTTCCTATCAACCCATTCAGTTTTTGTGAGACGCCTGTGTCCTCCTCCAGTTCTGGGTTGTAATGCGGGATGAAGACAAAGAATATTCCCAAATCCCCCCCTCCCACACCCCCTTTCTCCTCCCCGTTTCAGCCGGGCACCCCACCCCCTATCTGCGCAGAAAGGAGGAAAAAAAACGAAGAACTCCCAACATTCCTGATGCAATCCTTGCCTCGTATTTTGTTAACAACTTTAACCTCTGCAGATGCCGACTATAACTCACACAGTCACTGAATCCAGGACATTATTAGGGCGTAGGAAGCAAGAAGAAGAATCCCATTTTCTGTCCAAGATTTCAGGCTATTGGAAATAAACAGACAATTACACCTAACTACACTATAACACACCTTCAAACCACACAAACTACTTGAAAGTTTTTTAATTTATGTGAGGGAATATATTTTTGTGTTACCAACAACCCATTAGAACATTACAACTTTTTTCATACTCTTGTGTAACCTGTATGGTGTCATCTACAGCTGCTTGCCATTTTCATAGAGCAGGTAAAGATACCAGCAGTCACAGAGGAGTCATGCTTTGCTTGTGTGTTGTGTTTGGCAGTAGCCCTATCACCATAACCCTTTGTCTTTGCTTATGTGAAACAACATGCCCCTTGCTGATAAGTGGCACCTCAGTGAGCGTCGCCTTCCTGCTGAGGTGGATGTTCGGAAGTTGTTGCTATTTGAGACCCTTCCTCCATGTCACACTTTCTTCGGAAATGGCAGGCGAGTATATGCTTTTCCTCATGTAAGCCTTATCCCCTGTTTGAACATATAGAGCCATAGCTGTGGCACTGTGTCCTCTGCCAGTATAGTGGCCACGCTCCAGAGGATGCACGTATAGTTAAAAGATTCATCACATAAAGACAAAGGGAAGTGTGCTCTATATCTTTAGGCCGTGATTTATGTCCCCACTTAAGGGATAAAAGGGATCCAGCAGTGGTATGAATTGCCACACTCACCGAGTTAATCACGTCCACTTAATAGTCTGAACTCAGCATTGTATGGAGCTGCTAAATTGCAGGTTCCTATTAATGTGGGGGAAAATGGCAGCATTTACCATCTGCACCATGATATCAGCCCTCACACTCAATCAAAGGTGAGAATTCCTCTAAGCAGTTTAACTTCCAGTATAGGCTTACTCTGCACTTTTCCTAGAGGCTTAAATGAGTTCTGTCCAGTGCCCAGATGAAATGTTGCAGGCATCCAAACAGTCTGGACCGCTCTCCTGTGGTTGTCACTCAAGTTGAATAATCACATTGTTTTTCCCAGATCCCCTAAAATGCGAAGCTCCAGTGCTTCTTCATTGCTTAACCACCTCTCCGGACAGAAAAATGCGAGCAAAGCAGATCTATTATAATTTCACAAATTGCTTCTGAAAGGACTTTGCAGAGATCAGGGACGGCTTGGGCTTTGTCTCATCTTTTTTTGATATCTGGCCAAGGCTGTCGAAAAAGCCCATAAAAGCACCAGTTATTGTTTAATATCTGCTGCAAACAGGGGGTCAGTGGAGGAATGCGATGCCCTTCCCCCCTTCTCAGGGAGCAGGGAGGCTCTATTGTGAGCTACAAGCGTGCTTTCATTCATAGGGTGTAATTTGGGGTGCGCTGGTTAACCACACTGCAAACCCCAATGTCCTGCTGAGACAGAGATTTCTGGAAACCCTGAGCAACACAGACTCATGGTTCTTCAAGACCATTGTGCAGTTATTCTTGACACTGAAGCATTCTGTTTGTGATTTCGAGCAAGTAAATTAATCTAAAATCACCCAGGCAGGCTCATATAATCCTTAATATGGAGGCTGGGCATATTGAGGCATACATCTTGAAAACTGTTTTGCACAGAATATTATGTTTATTCTTCCAGAGAGGAGTATTCAGGATCATGATATAGAATAGACTTTTATTTTCCCAGAAGGGAACTTCAGCTGTAGCCAGCAGTTGAATGACATAGACAGTGAAAAACAAATCAACACAAGTTAAACACAGTAAGGTTATCAATAATGACAATAGTGATAGACTAATACACAATAAATTAAACAATATACCAACTGAATAAAAAAATAAGTAAATATAACAGCTCTTCATCTGCCAAATGCTGTTTGAGTCCCAAGATGTGCTGTGTCACATATCAAGATGCACAATAACAGCTTATCCTGAATAAGCTTTTTGCATGTGAACACACTCAGAGGAAAAACACCACACCCGGTTTTGCTTGTCTAGATTGTTGATGTACTAGTAGTATAACACTCCTTGTTTGACCCAGTTATCACTCTTCATTTCTCTGCTTTGTTCTCTTTACCACAGTCTGGACTGGCCGAATCATACTGCATGGAAGGTGAACGTTTTTTGTCACCATTACTAACAGAGTTTATGTCATCATGTCTAAGCCACTGATGTTGAACTGTGAATCTCCCTCGTTTATGACTGCCTCCTAACCTAGGTTTTTCTCAGTTTCTATTCACAGCTCTACTAATATGATGTTGCAACATTTCTAAAGAGGTGAAAGGGCTTTACTCAAGAGTCGCCCCTTACAGAACCTGACCCGCAGTGAATCATCCCCTCGTGATGTTTGCTTTCCTCTCAGGCACACACACACACACACACACACACACACACACACAAACACACAATCTGTTGATGAAAGAGTCACCCTACAACTGGTTTGTGCCTGTCGCTTGTGCAAGTTCTGCTGGGAGTGCCACCATGGTTTCCCTTCAGGCAGTTATGGTCAGCGGGAGGAGCTGAACTGCTTGAGAGAGCCATGGAAAAGGAAAAATGTGTCCCAGAGTCCAGAACTCAATCTCTGGCATTTATGATAACATGACAAAGGATGACATTGTTTGCATGCAGTACACGCACACGCACACGCACAAGCACAATTTCTGGTTATTGCAGTGGCAAGCATTGCAGTGTATTTTCATCTTTTACTGAGATCTTATCTACTGCAAAAAGAGATAAATACCACCCAGCTGTTCACATTTTCTCAGCTGCCTTTTGTATGAGACGATGTCTGTATTCATCACCATGTAACACATCCAACGCCTTTCCCTCAGCATTAGTCACATCTCCATTGTCTGGCTGGAAACACATGTGCATGCACACACCTGCCAAGCTACAGTCATATTTGGGTCTTTGAGTTAGCAGAGCGGATGCTTGCTGCATACTCTTGCTGGTTCCAATCTTTTCCCTCGCATTCTTGAGGCGATCTCCCTGCCAACACACCAAGAAAAATGAGCAGGGGTGAGAGCCATTTTGTTGAATGGCACTATGCACAAGTTTAACCTGGCAACGTTCCAAAATGACTTTAGAAAAATGACCAGCCAAGTCATCGCTGCAGACCAGAATGGAATTATTTTCTCTTGCAGCTTGTTTGTCGGTTATGAAACTTGTTTCTATTCATTTGTCCACTCCTGTTGTTTTTTTATTCTTTACAAAATCCTCTTATCAACCACCCATGCCTCTGTGAACTTGAAGGCACCGTTGCCTTCAGCTACAAAGGCAAGGTGAATGTAGAAACCGGTGAAATCTTCGGTATGTCTTTCATAATGTCAGGTAGCAAATATCACTTGCACCTGTAAGGTTTTTGGCAATTATACCATGGAACATACAAGAGCAATTAAGTTCAGCAGTAAACTTAGCCCACACTGTTACATTTTCATTCACAGTACTACAGGGAAGTTGAGTTTCCTGCCAGCAAGACTAATGCTTTCCATCTGTGTGTTGTTTAGTAGTCTGTGTATCCTGCACAGTTCCTAAAAGGTTCTGCCTCAGATCAGAATAACCCCAAAGTATAGGCTACTAGATGTAGAAGGATTTGACTTGGTGTCATTGGTAGAGACATATTGGCAGCATACTGAGTTTCACACCACATACTGACACACGTGGTACAAGGGCAATATGATCTCAGTACAGTACAACAGAACAACACACACTATGGACAATAAAATATACGCCTGTCTACAGATAGCCTATACATTCAACATTAAATATTCTATAGCTACTTGTGGATTAGGCTAATTAAGTATATCATCACTAGTCTCCTAAATTTAGAAAAAATCAGCCGTATTATGAAGTTTAGGATTGAAGTGCAGAACTGTGGATAGGTCTATGTGCAGTACGTGTCAAACAAAATCAGAGCAATTCATAACTATGATCCTGAAGAGCTTTTGTAATAGAGGAGCAAGCGTTATCTTTGCAGATCTGTGTTTTTTGACTGGGGCTCTGTAGAGCAACTGACACTCTAAAAACCTGTTACAGAAACCTACATTTTGCTTAATGCTGCTTCGGAGATACTTTCCAACGGCCATCAACCCTCAACGCATACTCTTATCAAGAGTTTACAAGTAAAACAGCCAATATTTGAAGAGTGTCACTTCAAAGCAAGATATCCACCATTTGAACGAACTGACTCCTACTTAAACAAAATGATTGCTAGCATGAAAGTAAACATTATTGGTTATTAAAAAAGTTATGATTATATCATCTTAATACCTTTGCATAAAAGAATATGTTCTTGCAGATAGAATCCTCTGTGTTTCTTAATATTGACTCAGGAATTTCAGCAATTTTTTTCAAAAGTGGATATATACTGTATATATTGCATTTTGGAATAAAACCCTTCAAATGTTTTGTCTGGAGGAACAGTTACCAAATACATGCCCTCCAACAAAGATAAGATTTCTCACTGACATCTATATTTGCACTTCACAGAAACAACTTTTACCCCTTTAGGACAAATGCATGTACATTTTTTCTCTCTCTCTCTGAAATACATGCATTCTGATTTATTGCCTCTCCCTTGCTGCAGTAGGTGACATGATGAGTTCAAATGCAAACTGGAGTCCTTGCAGCTTCAGCGCCTAAAAAGGCGCCACTTCCACATAATTCCCGCCTATCACCCCATTTCTGGGACAGTCTGTACGCGGGACAAGCTGACTAGGCATTGGGTTAAAGGGGGGTGGGTGGGCTTAATTTGCAAGGTCACCTTCTTTAGCATGGGGGAGGGGCACTGATGTTCTTAGTAATGGGGTTTGCGTGTGTATGTGTATGGGATAGAGTTGTCCAGTTTCACTCCGAGGCTGGATTTCCCCAAAAAGCATCTCATCGCAAACACCATCTTTGTTTCACTATGTGAAAAAGATGCTAAGATGCTATTGCGAAACCCGGCCCAGGTCCCTCGATGGTCGCGCTACAGTGTGTCTCTGCCATGCAGTCGACACCAACCAACCCCTCAGTAGCATGGTCGGGTTACAGTTGGAACAGACTGCACGTGGGACACACAAAAGAACCCCCAGTGCTTATAGGGAGGAGGGGTACACAGGGTTACCATGGAAACAGACAGCCCTACCCCCGGAACAGATGGTGGTGGTGAGGGTATCGGGGGTTGGGTGTACTGATGGCGGGACCTACAGATGATTATCTCTTCCAGGTTTCCCTCCTGAAACAACAGCTTCTGTGCGTCTCCTAAAACAAACAGCGGTCAATTGGGTGCGTTGGTTCTGTGTGAAAACGTTAACAAAGTGCTTAGAGAGGGTTATTAAGGGCAGTTCATCAGCTGATCGTGATTATGAACTTGATATGTCAGTGAAATTTAGGTCTGATTTTGATTAAATGTCATGACAGGTTAGTTTAGAGGTGATCAATGAGCTTTATTCTTTCAAATAGCTACGTGGATTACAGGAAAAGATGAGTTATTGCTTAGATCATATTGAGAACGGTGCTTGATTTGCATCTTTTGGCATTTCAATTAATTGCCTTTATCACATTATTTGACTCTCTATTTGAATTTGAAGTACTGAAATAATGTGCTTTAATATTTTCCAGGAGCACCTCTTTTTATCTGAAGTCCTGCACTTTTCAGCTCTCTTCACCCTTCAGACTCAGAGAATCAGAATCACTTTAATTGTGAAGTACAGTACAATAAATACACAGCAACTCTTCTCATTTGTGAAATTAGTACAGAGACATATCGGCAAGTTAAAGAGTTCCACGCCACTGACAAACAAGTTACAAGGGCCAGGAGACCAGTGTTTGAATCTTTGATGCGGCAGTTCAAACATGTTTATGTGAGAGAGGAGAGCAAAGGCAGCCATTTAGAAAGAGAAAAAAGGGGCACTTCAAGGCACAGGAAACTTGTGGTTATTAAGGATGACCTAGCTGTGTGTCCTACTGGCCCCTGCCCCCACACTTACAACACTTCTTTGGTTAACAGAGAGCACTGGCCCTTTGTTGCCTTTGGTCAGCTCCCGAAGAACTTATTTGTTCTTATTTGAAACGACTGTTGTTTTTACTTGCAATTTGGAAAGTAAAAATATATATACTGTACACATAGAAAACTGAAAAAAGTCAGTGCGTGGAATAAGTTGCACCAAACCTACACCTTTATGATGTTGTTTTCCAGCATTTTGCCAGAATGAGAAATTGTGTGTGTGTGATTATTCCGATAGAACTGTTTGAGGAGTTTCATTCCAAAATGCTATATATCTATTTGGGATGTCAAAGAAATATAAGTTGATGAAATCATCTAAAATGTTTTTTTTTGGGGGGGGGTTTGTTAGCAAATGTCCTTTGCTTACTTTATATTTTCATTAATAATGCATGATGTGTTTTACTTTCATGTCAGCCATCATCTTGAAAGCGTAGGTGTCACATGTGTAAATAGTGGATATGTCATTTCGGAAAGAAATTCCTTGTTTTTATCAATCAATTGATCAATCTCATTCATGTTGAAAGTCTCTTAAAAGAGGCATGTCCAATCACAGTAAGCAATCATGTTGACTTGTTGAGTACAATCAACCTGTCTATCTGTCTGTTTATCTATCAATAATTCTATCTAAAATCAGATTAAGAGAAATGTATTTCACATACAGTATTTCAAAAACATTACTAAAACATTTTCAGTACAACAAGTTTATCTCTGTTTTGTGTAACAACTCTCTCTCCTCCGGTTCCTCCTTGTCCTACTTCCTTCCCTTTCTCTTTTGCGCTTGATCACTTGGAAGAGACTTGGATTTATAATAACATATTAATTTTTTTATTACTCCAAATGTGTAGCATTCACTTTGCCTATTCTCTTTGTTCTCGGATACAGTTCTAGCTAATTCAAGCTTGTGCAGCCAAAGTAATAAAGAAAAGAAAAACATGGTCACAAATATAAACATTCTTATACCTGACACAGAGTACAAACTATGTCAAACATTTTCCAAAAGCACGTGCATCCTATCCCTAAACGCCCTCCACGTGTAACTCAACCCCACAGCTGCCTGCATCTGGTTTTGAGGTTTCGTAACTCAGCGCTCCGTCACTGTTACTTTAAAAAACTCGAAGTTGACTCCTCTCCTCAAGAAACACTTCCTGTCCCCCCTCTCCTCTACCTTCCCCCTCTACTTACACCCCATCTCTTGTCAAAAAAATCCCAATTTACCAAGCACTCCTCTATTTTACATAAATGTTATAGGGACATGTGTTACATTTATTGTCTGGGCGGTATTGCTTTTACCCTTGCACTCTTTTCTATTCATTGTTGGCGATCCAGCAATTTAAACTCATTCTACTGTAGCACTCACTGTACGTCGTTCTGGATAAGAGCATTAACTAAACACCTAAAACGTAAATGTAATTGACCTTATTTCCATGTATCAGACCCCAACATCTTTTTGTCATCAACACTGTGCTCTGGTGATGTCAGCATGACTGTGCCAAACGGAGAGTCATAAATGCGTCAGAGACTTGGCAGCCATGTTGCCTGAGGTTGAGGAGTTATGGACTGAGTAAAAGTGCTAAGATCACCATTGATTCAGCAAGTATATTCCCTTTGGATGACGGGAAAATGAGATACTCTATCAAGGCTGTAGTAAAAGACTGCAGAGGAAGGGGAAGATTTGTGACCGTACAATTATGAGAATACAAAGAAAGTGAAGAGTTTTGATATATAGAGAGGAGTTTCACACTTAGAGGTTAGTATACAGTTTGAGCCTTAATATATCCCTATAGAGTGAATCTTTTTTTCAAGTCAGGTAATTGTAATTTATGTTTTTGCATATCCCTCCTACATGACAGTCCAAGCAATAAAAAGAAGCCACATGACTCGACATACCATCAACACAAATGCCAAAACACACAGCGACAATGGCTGCAGTTAACTCAGTACTAAGGACTGAATTAATCTTTCAGCTTTAAGTCACACTCTCTATCTCTAGCCTACAGCTTGAGGGCAACTACAAATCTTTTCTCCCATCAATCCAGTCACTCACTGCTGTTGTTCTGGTTAACATGCCGAGGCCAGGGGTCGACAGTGAAAGCATGTGCTGAACTTTCACCCCACTATTTGGATAATTCCACGTCCGAGTAATTGAGGGAACAGCAAGAGGTATTACGTTTCAAAACAGTCTGAACTTGGGCGAAAGGAGGTATGCCTGTGTGTGTGTGTGTGTGTGGGGGGGGATAGGTAGTGTTTATTCCATCTGGCCCGGCCCTCTCATGTCTAAGTGGTGATGTCATCAACATAGCCCCAATTAAATGAGAGGTTCGGGGTCTCCAGAAGCTTCTAGTTACACCATGAACCAGGTAAATGTGTATTTGTAAGGGAAGGGGCACACAGATCACTCACATCTTTCTTTCCTGGAGTCATGACTAAGAGTGTGAGTCCCGGATTTCTCACAAAGCTTGTATATCCAGTACGATGACTTACAAAATTGGTCATCTGTGAGAAAATACTGTTTCCATCTGTTAGTTAGAGGATATGGTTGGTGACAGTACTGTCTGTGAGCAAATAGTTAGACTCTGGATGCTGATTTGAAGCCAAACCAGAGATTGAGAGAGCTGAACTATTTCTGCTGTCATTTAATTGTAAAATCTAGAGCTGTTGAATAGATAATCAATGGGAGACTGATTGTGCGGTCCCACAGACTGTTTTTTATCGAAGTGTCATCAGTTCACAACCAGAAAATGTACCTATATACCCAGAAAATCCTCCTGGGTGCTCTCACAGTCAGATTTAAATCTTGACATCACAATATATAGTCCTAATTTTCCAGTTTCTGGGGTTGGGACAGAGATGTTCACAAACACTGAATGGACTGTCCCACATCACAGTAATAAAGCTTTTCAAATTGAGCGGTATTCCCCTTTAAGGTGTGCTGGGTCTGGATGTGGTTGTTTCCCTTCACTTCCCTATTGTTCTAGCTTAAGTTCAGTGGAACTAAGTAAACACAAGTAAGTAAGTGAACCTAAATAAATGAGAATGCGTTCACCTCTTTCAGACCCTCTTCACAGTTGAAAGTCTATTGGTAAACACTTTAATGTTTTTGCACATGTGAAGAACATGAATAATGCCAGTAAAGTGCTTTTTGTGAGGATTAGCACCATCAACCCCACCCTTAAGTACGACCATTATCTTGACTTGAAACAAGCACCCATCCTGAAGTCACACCGCTGTTCTCCTGAGCTTCAAGCCTTTCCTCACATCCAAAATGCTGCATATGCATTTTCTAAAAAGAAAAAAGTTAATCACTCAATATGTCAAAAATAGAGATAATTCCATCTTGAAAAGTATTGCTATTTTGAAAGCAAACACCTCTGGCTAACTAATAACTCTCATAATGTTATATTTTTCCATTGATGTATATTTTGTTTTGGAACAAAACTGTACACGTAGTGTAGTTTATTTATTTGCACATATTACTTTTATAAAACACAGAAAAAATGATTCTGTGAGTGAGAACAATGGGGCTAATAAAACATTTCCGTTAAAAATAAGCAAACAAACAAAATGACTATCTTGAGAACCATACAAAGCAAGGACAGAGTGACTTTGAATTTGGACAGGAATGGGAAGTGTTTATAGCTTTCTTTATAGCACGTCTAGCCTTGTTTTGAGTCTATTGTGTAAGAGCGACATAAGAATGCGTCTGAAAGGCAGGTCTGACTTTGCTCTTTTAAACTCACCTCATTGATAAGTTTTATGTCCTGACTAGGGAAACTGCACGGCAACAGATGGACAATGCTATTAATGCTGATAGACTGGGCAACCTTCTGTGACCCCAACAACATCCCCCTTTTTTCTCATTGGACAATACGTCAGTGAGCTCGATCTCCATTGGCTGCTCTAATTGCACAATTGCCTCCTGTCACCATGTGTTATAAAGATCAAGACATCTATAATGTACCATAGACAGAGAACAATGTAGAAAAAACAACAATGACGTGAACTATGGGCAGTCCAATAAGAGAAAAAAGTTCAGTGACTTGATCATTGGCTTAATAGTAGGTTAAAATAAAGTATGAAGTATTAATTAAGTGTTATTTCATGGATTCACCAATAATAAAAAAGCTATCAGATAAGTGCCTGATGGTGACCAACAGCAGTCAGAATCAGCAACCAAACACCAAACACCAAACACCAAACACTAACCTAACCCTAACCGACACAAAGGCTGAACATAAATGAGTTTATAGTGTGATAAAGAAATCTGGATATATATAGAATTAAGGGCATCCATTTGGCTGTAGCTATCTCCACCTACCTGCACATCAGACCATATTGCATCACATTCATAGTAACTTGGCCCTGGTTTGCCTCATGTCACTCTAAGGCTATAAACTTATGCAGTAGGTGTGATTTATGACTAATCTGAAGAGCACAGGGCTTCAGGAGAAATAAGAGTAAAAGAGGTGTAGGTATGTCCTTTACCACGTGATATGAAAACAAGTCCTACTTGGCTCTATTTGACTTTCAGTTTGTTCTCTGGTTTTAAGCGTTAAGCCGTACTGCCAACATCACAGGCAACCAATAGGAACAAATGCAAGGCTCAAAGCCACAATGTTCAGACAAAAGAATGTTGAATATTTATCTATAGTCTGTGAATGTGACAGGTAAAGGAATGAGAGCCAGGCAGAAAGTTTGTACATCACTCCAGACCTACGCAAGCCTGCTCTGCCTCTCATCACCAATTAAGATAAGCTGGAGCTAGTTGGTGCGTGTCACCAGTGGACCAGACCTCAGACCTTCTCAGACCTAAATCTATGGAGTTAACTTGTCTTCAAATGCTTGTTTATGTGTGCAGGCATGGTTTTAAAAGTTTAATTGGCTGGTGAAATTCTGAATCTATTTGCCACTATGGCCAGTTGACTAAAACATTTTCATACCCTGCACCCATATGCATCAACTATAAATGTCCAACTGATTTAAGGTGCCTTATGGTAGACCTGAAGAACAAACACAACTTTTTGAGCTGTGATAGAGGGCATCTACAGTCAATACATTTACAGTTCTATTCTATACTACTTCAAAATAATATAATTTCTCTATTAACCCTTTTATGAATCTGTGACATTTCTTCTCAAATAAAAACACACACAATGTGCCAGTCTTCTTGCTTTCACAATTGTTTGACATCTTAGCAGTAACACCTATAACATCTTGACATTTTTCCTCAATATGTGGCTTGACTAGTAAACACACAAGGCTTTCACGCAGGATTTCTCAATAAAGTCAAAAGGTAGGACAAAGCCTTTGGTCTGGACCATAGATAATCCAAACCAGCTTTTCTTTGATATTTATTTTATTTATTGACTTAGCTCACGACAACTTTGAAAAATGTCTGCCTGTCGAAAGCCAGACATATAGCCGGGCTCTTGGGAGTCTTCTGAACTTTGAATACAATAAGTTTCCTTGTTTGCCTGGAGCGTACTCTATTGTCAGGCGGCATGTCCCGACAAGACAAAAAGCACGGAGCACAAACATGCACTGGCCAAAGAGGATTCCTCCTCTTCACCGCAAAGGGTTGCAAATGCAGCTATGCACAACACAGTACATGAAAGCAAGTGCAGACACCCAACAGGTTAGAGCCACCCAGTTAGTCATACATCAATTGTCACGGGTTTACGCAAGTAACAGGTGCCGATATGAGCAATTTTGTGCTATTTCCCGGAGACCTTTCTCAGGAATAACTGTGATAGACGCTTATTAGTTTATATGGTTGTTGTTCATGCTGTCTGTATACTGGTGTTGAGTGTGTGTCGTGTATGCTGAACTGTAGGATAAACTGTGATCACATGTCAACAGTTGCTGAAAAGGAGTTCTTCCTCTTACGTCACATCTGTCCATTTACCACAAGGATGGAAAATGAAAGATAACCCAGCTGCAGATCCAGTTCCACAAGAACTCTGACTATTTCTGAGCAACATGAGCAAGTCCTCTTAAAACAGAAGACCACATGCAAAGCAGGTCCTGTATGTAAGTGTTTGGTCCATCGAATTAGTGACTTATGTCCAACAAAAAGAGAGAAAAAGTTGTTCTTCATAAAAATCTGGGCTGCATGGCTGACTGATGGTTTACAGCAGCTCTAGATTTATAGAGTGAAGCTAATAGAAACAGCTGCGTCCTTTTCCAAAAGAATTCATCAACTCTCCACACATTTTCTATGGTCAAGCAGAGTAAACAGCTGTATGATTTTTGGGATTTGGGGCCCAGGCCTATTCTTCCAGTGAGCCATAAAAGCACACAGAATACATGTTCATTGCTTGAAAAAAAGAACTTAATTTCAAGTAGACGTAACTCCTCGCAGTGAAGATTGTTGTTTTAGGTCCACATGTCAGTCATAACAACTAACACTACCATTCTATGACTGTTTTCTTTTTCAGGCCCTTACAGTTGTTCTGGGCGTATGTGACAAATATTTGCATCTAATCTACATATTTAGGAGATGAGGAAAAGCAGTTTCACTGCCATCAAACTAGAGCATATAGTCGCTGTTGTATGAATACCTTGTATCTCAAAAAGGTCAATTTTCCAGGAACTAAGAAAAACAGCCTTATTTTTAGCTTGACGACAGTGCAGTTTTGAGTTTACCCAGTGGGTTTTGTAAGGGTTCAAAAAAGCCCAAGAGGTCATAGAACTTCCTCAACCCATAGAGGAGCAACTAATATTTCAGGTGAAGTGAAAACATAAAAATGAAGAGGTTTGCACCCAGCAGCAACAATATGCACAAGTCATGATGTGCAAAGAGAGGAGTGTTATTTAACAAACAATGCAAAATTAGACCAAACTGAATTTTAGGACCAATAGAAGCATCGCTGCATTGAGAGGAGGTAAAAACGGGGAAAGATGAGGAATTGGGATGAGACAGATGATGCTCCTGATGTCTTGTCACACAGACGGACATGAATCTAGATACACAAAATAAAACTCTTTCAAGGTGTATGCCATTTTCCACTCTATTTCCATCCATTTCTTGTTAGATTCCCACATCATGGTCATCCATGCTAAAAACAATGTATGCACTCATGGGACAGTAAAGCATTCCACCAATATTATTCATGTTGAATCACATCTGAACACCATTCATGTTTAAAGGGACAACGTCTGAGTGCTCTAACTTCTTGCCTGAGTTGTTATGTTTCCAAATACTCCTATTCATATTCCACTGAGGAGAATGCAGCATCTGTAAATGCTCAACACTGCAGCAGTTTGTCTGCCACACAGGATAATCATGAATATCTTCTTACTCCACAATGTCAGATGAAAAACATTGCTGTGCACGTGACCAGTGGCTCCTTGAGTTTTGTGTAAAACTGTTACCAGAGTAAATATATAGGATTTCTTGGAAGAGTCATGTTGACGGCTTACAGAGTTTCAGATACACAGATACACAGAGCCTCATATACAGTGAATGGGGACAGTGCAAGACATACTATGGACAGTAAGACTATACATATCATCCTTCATATAAATTCAGTTTTCCGCAGCTCTGCGCTCGAACAGCATGCCACCACAACGACATTCAGTCAGGAATCACATCAGCAATGAATGATTAAGAGGCAATTAAACAAACTAACAGATCATCAGATTACTGGTGAATATTTCTCAAGTCTGTGATGCAATGTTGGCCTTCCCAACTGTTAAATCAGGTGGCAAGGCTTTGACTCCTTTGTGCAACCAGGGTTTGGGTACACTCCGTTAAAGAAGTGATCATGGGTTGCATAAGAAGAGCCTCGAGCTATTGCACAACAATGTGTTTTTGTTTCTGGGGTGAGGAGCTTGTATGTGTGCGTGTGTGTGTGTGTGTGTGTGTGTGTGTGTGTGTGAGACAGAGAGTGTGAAGAGTAGGATTAGGGCTTATTTTCCTTTGTTTATGCAGAATTGTGCACAACACCCAATTAAGGGCTATAATGGAGGGACAAAGCTATCGGTGTTGTATACAACAATTCTGAATGTGTTAACCTAACAGCGACTCACAGTAAATATGTAGCAATGAGGTGAAGATGCACAAGAAGTCAACCACCTCCTGATAAACACATACTGCGTGAAAAGAATTGAAGCATGTCAACATTGCCAACAGATACTGTTGCTGAGTCACCAATAGCTGAGCTGGGAGGCAAAAGAAGGCTTTGTATTTACAATCACTCAGTGCTCATAGTGATCAAATACTGAATCCATATATATGTATAGTCTCCTGTCTATCACTGTATGTGAGGTCCTGTATGTACTGTGCCACTGCGTAAGTAGTGTACCAATGCCTCCGAGACAAATTCCTGTACATTTATTGTGTGGTTGTATAACGCAATCCTAACTTGTAATATGAGGTCAGTGTTTCTGTTTGTGAATGAAGGGGAGTGGGGCTTTACTGAGGGAACTGCATCCACTGGATAAAGAGGAATCACATTTCCAGGTCATTGACTGAGTCTTTTTCTTTGTTGAATAGGCCTTTTCTTTCTCGCTCTTTCTCTGTGACCTCTGGCAGTTGGACTGTTGCCTTGTGACATTTAATTGCTGCTGATCCATTATGTCCATGATCTATTCTCTGAGGAAAAAAAGAAAAGAAAAAACATCTTCTTTCACAACCAACTGACTGACATTACTGCTCTCATTGCTGAACATGCTGTACTTGACCATAGGCATACTGTAGCCACTCCTTTTAATTTTGCCATCATAGCAAAAGACACTGAAACTTTAGGACATGGTTTCGGTTAAGAACAAAATGTTATGAAGTTCGGACTGAGAAACAAAAGAGAAAACATATTTGACAGCTGGAAGGGGGGGGGGGTAGTTCTCTAACAATGAATCCCCTGTGTTCGTCTCTTGTCCCACCACAGCTACAGTATAAGCAGCACAGATCAAAGGCATCGAGTCATTAGAGAGACTTTCCCTCCTCTGTCACAGTGTGGTTAAAATGACCAAGAAAACTATCTGTGTCTTATATACACTATACTGTCCTGGTCGCAGTGCAATCTAAAAAATTCTAGATGAAAGTGGAAGTGCCTGCAGAGAGGCTGTGATACTCCTTTAAAATAAGTTTTTAATATCAATGGGAATACCTGGTTAAATAAAGGTAGAATCATGCCATAGTCCATATATCCATGTGGTAGCACACTCCTGAAGAAGACTTGTTGAAATGTTGACTGAACAGTACTGCCTAAAGTCCCTGCTGTTTGGAGGGTTACAGAGATCAACAGAAAAAGTAAGTAGTAGGTTACAAGGAAATGCTGCACCTGCTAGTGAATCATCATATTTTGAGTTCTGAGTAACTGTGACATGCTCATTGAGAATATCTGCATTTCTTGTGACAAGACCTTTGTCAAACTGATGTAAATTATGCACCTATTCATTGGCTTTGCACAGACCCACCTAGCATTATGAACTTGAGCTGAGCAATGCAGTGACGTTAGTCCTCAGGGAGAATAATGGCTCTCAATCCACTTATCCTGAATAGTTTCCCAGCAAAAACCCTTTTCACACATTGGAGCTCCTCCCTTTACACAAAATCTAACCTGCTTGTTTTGATTAGTTGAGCAAAGGGCACATGGGAGTTCCTGCTGCTTTTCTGACACCTGAGACTTCATGTGTAGGCATGGATATCTTCCTACAGTAAGGGGCAAACCCATTTTACCCTTTTCATGGAACATGATATAGGGTTGTTTTAAAGCCTTTAGGGTTAGGTAAAGACAATAGGCTCGTGCTAAAAAAAATATGTTCACAGCGGCTGTCATTCCAGGAGTTTTCATAAGGTTCAAATGGATTTTCCTGAACTACAGGGCAAGATAAATAAGAAACTGGGATACTGATGGTTTAAAAACAAAGTATAGGAGTTAGTATGTAGTGGAGAGCAGTGTTAATTAATATCTGAATATATCACCCTTTCAGCAAATTGTATTCAATACACAAGATTCCTGTACAGCTTCCATTTCAAAATGTCATACTTTTGCCAGATCATAATTTATTTTCTGGACTTGAAGATTCAGTTAACATGTGTTAACATGTATGCTGATACTGGCTAGGAAATGTGACTATCAGCTAGGCCATTACACCTATAGCCAAATATTATTCAGGACAACAACAAATATCACGATATGTGACATTGGGAATTACAACTACATTAAGTGTGCTGTAATGCCATATTTTCCATACTAATATGCAATTCCTAAACATTTCAAGACTAATACTAAATAATCAAATTCATTTTTTATGTTTTTAACAACTTTCCAGACCTGCATAGGACCCTTAATGCAACTCATGATATAGTGATGGGGGATTCTGGTAAATACAACAGATAACTTTGAGCAGAAGTAATAAACTAAACATAAAATGTTAAAATAAACAATCAACTAAACACAAAAAACACACAGGCATATGTTTTCTACAAAAACAACCTATAGTTGTTGCTTAATCTCCACATAACCTTCACAGTATTAACAGTTTATTTGCCTCACATGCTATCAAGACCACGGTAAAGCCCTTCCTAACTTGTTAACATTCCAGTGATGAGGCAACATCTGGTGCATTTCAAGTGGGACGAGTTCATTGAGAACAAATTTGTTATTGCAGAAAAAGCCCTTTGGCTCCTCATGGAGAAAAATATTACAACAGCTGCAATACAACAAATCCAGCATCTGTAAACAGAGGTTTGTGACTCAGTGATGTGCTGAGGACACTTTCCACGGGGTGGCCAAGGTGGGGCAGAGACACATTTTGGGGTGGTCTTTGCATAGTAGAGGTATAATTTATGTATGCCATCTTTATCCCATTACCTGGTGAGTTCACATGACATACTTGGTGCCAACAGAATGCTTGCACAGAGTTTTATTTGACACCAGATTTGTGCTCCATCCTCAACATATTGTTCACTAGAGGCCATTAAAGTCATATAGCCACTGGTAACTGCAGAATATCATAATGATTAAATTCAAGTCAAGTCAAGTCAAATTTATTTGTAGAGCACATTTCATACAGAAAGCAACACAGTGTGCTTCACAAGGCCAAGAGCAATACATGTATAATAAAATAAAATACGAACATACATATCATCATACATAAAAACATACAAACATACGCATACACATATGCAGAGGACATAGATAATTTAAAGTGCATAAAAAATTCACATTGTTTATTGAACATAATTGAATATATTAACAATCAACTAATAATTAAATTAAATACAATTAATAAGTGAATTAAATCAAGTCCATTCAAAGAATTTTAATCCAAGATCCTCTTCACAAATAACTGGGACAGGGAGAAACTTTTTGCAGCTTCAAAGTATTGTAAATTCCCTAACGTCCGTTGGCCAATTACATTTCAAAGGTCATCGCCACACTTTTTGAATGGACACAACGAGGAGGAAGAGAAACTGCAGCAAGAACATGAACAGCAGTCAAAAAGCTCAGCTGAGTTCATATAGCAGCAGAAGGGTCACTTTGTCAGAGAAACCCAGGTATTTTGTGCCTTCCTCAGTCATTTAAAACACACAGGCACCCCTCTGTGTGGACCGAACATACACCAGCACTGTGTGGGTAGGCATGCCGTTTCTGTGGCTCCCTTCTGTTCTGTGAGAGAAAAACAGACGTGTTATTTTAGACTTGACTTATAGATGCTTAAAAAACGCTATCTGGCAAAGCGGTAGACCTTGACTAAAACTAGATATTTTGCTTAGAAGCACTTGGTTTTGGAACACATTTGCTGTGGTTTGTGTGTTTGGGAATCATGCTGAATGTAATATGAACCTGGGAATCAAACCAAAAGCCCCTGGCTCCTTGTGCAATGACCAGTAAACATGCTTTCAAATAAATTAACAAGGTTTTAGGATTTGGAAATAAGACTATCCAATATCATCATTCATACAAAACAGTTCCTCAATCCAGACAGTTCGTCCTTATTTCCTCCCCAAGCTGATATCAGTATCACTATAGAGCATATAGAGGTATATGAATATATAGATACCACAGAGTTGAAAAAAGTCTGCAAAATGTGTCAACTATCTACAGATATAATAACTGTACTTCTGCCTTGCTTCATTGATATAAACTTCCCAGAGAGAAATAAACAAAACATACAGCTTTATAAAGCCTTTCACTGAAAAGCAAACTTCAACTTAATAAATGTGCAGTATGTGTATTTTTGCAGACAGGAACAGCTGAGGAATGTTTCATTCTGTTCTGCTCTATACTGTTTGGATTGGACAGTTAAAGCATTTCAGCTGCTTTGTCATCAAATCAAGTCAAGATAAAATTATTTGCACACATAAATTGGTGAAGCAGAAAGAAAATGAGGAAAAATGTGGGGGAGGTAAGATAAACAAAGGAGCTCAAAAGAAACAAATAAAATCAAGATTTTAAGACACAGCTGAATTGGATAACAGAAACTAACTGACAACAAACTTTATCAAAGAGGAAAGTGGTATAGCAACGGGAAAATGAGTGAAAACTATAATTTGATGCAACATCACATATCTATACACACACACACATACACGCACACGAACAGCCAGTGATCCTTCCGCCGTAAGTTTTTGCACACAAAAGTGTCTGTGTTGTAACAAACACCACAGAGCAATCCTATCATTACAGGGAGGGACACAGAACCTAGAAAAGCCATTAAAAAACGGACGATCCCAATGAGGATCTACGCCCAGTCATCCCACTATAGGTTTGTGGCTTGGATGCTGACTCACTGTGAGTCACTCTTTCCCTTACTTCCACAATATTTAGTAGTATATATTATACAAGCATGAGAAAGCTTGTTCCAGAAAGGAGGACATGTTTTTTTTTGACTGTGGCAGTCTTGTTAATGTGAACTGTTTTTCATACCTTCACATTTGTTAATATTTATGCTTAAACTACAATTAATTACATCAGGTGAGGACTATGGACCATATTAGTCTGTTATTTACTCAGGCTAGACCAATGAGAATCAGGGATTTTTGCTGAGGTTTATATACCAGAGGTGATAAGGTGATATATCTAAACCTAAAATTATTTTCTAAGAATGTCCCTGTCAAATTAATTAATTTCCGGTCTGCAAAAGTATTATTTTGTCCACTAAGGACCCAAGTTGCTCTTCCCTTGAGGAAGCACCCTAATTTTGCAGTAGAGCTAATTTTTGAAAGAGTTGGTGTCACTTGTTTCCATCGGTGGATTGTTGACTTTGGAGCAAAGCTTTTCAAATTGCAATCACACAGTTTGTCATCTTTGCACACCTAAGTTCTGTTCTGTCTTGGGTCATTCAGCAGAGATTAAAAAGCAATAATAAATATCTTTACTGTGGGTCATTATCCTTCAAAGCCACCTTATTTTCGTTTCAGAAAAAGGAGGCCTTGAGCAAGCTGGAGACCATAATGCTCAGTGGCTCGGAGCTGCTTAAGACACTGGACCAAAACACTGAGGAGCTGAAAAAAAGGCTCAGTGCAGAGAATGCATTGAGCACAGAGCTTACCATCAAGCTCAAGGCAGAGAAGGAAGAGAAGGTGGGCCTCCTCCAAGAAATGGAGAAACTGAAGATACTCCAAAAAGAGGAGTTGAGCATCCAGGAGCTTTCGATCAGGCTCAAGACAGAGAAGGAGATGGAGGTTCTCATCAAAGAAATGGAGGAGCAGACCATGAAGCTCAAGGTCTGCATGGGGAAAGATGAGAAAGAGGCTGGAGGAAAAACGTCCAGGAAGTCTCCCACAATGAAGAGATTGATAACGCTTCTGATCCCAAAAGGGAGGAAGAAGAAAAGGGAGAAGAAACAGGAGAAGATCCAACATCTAACAACAACATCCAACATTTGACTTTTCCTGAATTACCTCAATAAATTGAGCACACTAACACTTGTGCTCTCTCTCTCACACACACACACACACACACACACACCAACCCCCGTTTACAACCCACCATCCCCCCCACACACCCTAACACCCATTTTAAACCCACCCTCCCCACACATACCCGAACTTCTATAAAGCCACACACAGCCAGAGCTATGTAAAACACACTCACAGCTCAATAATGCTGCGTTCCATTTACCTCAGAAGTCGGAGCTGGGAATGACGTCACACCTGAGTTGACCGCGTTCCAGTACAACAAGTCGGAAAACCAATTAGTTATTTTTATTTCACGGGGTTTGGGAAGTGGGGTAACCTGGCTGTAGCCAGGTTAGCCATTGTTAGCAATACCAGTTGATAACAACACATTATGCGGTATTTTGCGCATACAAACACTGTAGCAACATGTCCGCAGATAGAAGTTGGACAGTACTGTGTGTACGACTGATTTAATGAGACACAAATAAGACAGAAGTGCTAATAAGCTTGAGGCGCGGAGCAGACATCTTGGATTTTGAGGTCGGGGTTGGTGAGGTTCTTCCGACATTCTGAGTCGGAAATCCGATTTCAGGGGGCGTTCCAGTTGAAATTTCTGACTGGGAACTCGGAAATTCCGACTTCCCAGTGCAAATGGAACGCACCTTAAGATCACCTTGAGAAGAATCACATACTTGATTACCCTTTTACTTGATTACTTTTAGTGATTTTATATTCTCTCTATATTTAGTTGGCTAAGTTATGTTTCTTCATCTCATTTTATTGACAGTGTATACTGTGATTTCGCTACACAGCATTGATATGACTACTAGTGTTCCACCTGAGTATATAGATCTACTGTTCCAGTGAAATCATACAGGAGAGCTAGGCCTCCAGAGGTTATCAATAAATTCAATATGGAACGCAATGATGAACAGGCATAGAAAGTATAACATTGTTGCTGAATGACACTGAAGAAACTGAATTAGACTTATTATCCAGGTTTGAGCTCTATACATGCACATGTGTGTGGGCCACAGATTTCTTATTTAGGGACAGCAAAACCCTGGGGCCGACCCCGGTACCTAAGTAATAAAAGTAAAAGTACTCGTTTTGAAGAAACAAAAATAATTGATGCATTAACCTGTAAGAAGTACTTTACCTTACTTATTATTTACCCTATTATACCTTTATTTAACCAGGGTAAAAATAAAACAATCGTAGAGAAGGTTGGTATCCAACTTTTGATTTGATTAATCATCCCTGTTATTTTAACCTATTCACTGGTGTTTATGTGACATGTTAGGGTTAACCTGGAAAGGAGGTAGGGTTTGGTTTGTTCATCAAATGGAGTGCAGAGAAACACTAACGGCCCTTACAACACTAAAAAAAAGTGCCTTCTCAGAAAGTGTCCATGCCACTAAAAGACACAATCTTGCGTAAGGTGTGTGTGTGTAGCCCCCCAACTTGGTTGGGGGGCTATATCTGCACGCCACTGCAGCTGAGGTGATCTCTAGTGGAGATCCATTGTAACATTTTGCCTATTTTTCAGCCTTTCAATTAAACGAATCTGACTAATCTGAAAGTTTTTGCTATTATGGTGTAAAGATAAACCATGACACAAAACATCATGTATTGCTATCACAGGCTGCAGGCTTGCTGCTGTCATGTGGAAACCTCATATTTCCAAAATGTCCACTTTTCAGCAATGTAAAAAAAACAGCTTTATCTTTAGATTGACAATCATATATTTTTTGAAAATATATAGTTTTTTTTAACAGTTTTACAAGTCCAAGGGTTATTAAAGAAATGTCATCCCATAGAGGACCATGTAATCTTTAAACTCCAGTAATTACATGAAAACTTCCATGGTCTGAGGTTTTGACCTGGCAACAGCAATATGCTTGAGAAAAAGTAGACTTATCTGCTTCATCCAGAGCATTGCACTGCTGCTTTGGACTTGATTGCCAACTGGCTGAGTCAGTGTCAGGTCATGATTTGGCTTGGAATGTGCATTTCCATGGTGGAGAGGCTTCTGGTATCAGCAAAATCAACTACTGGTCTATGTACTGGCCAACTGCCTCTCTGTAATCTACTGCAAAACAATAACCAGTGTTCTTGTTAACCAGTGACATTTATCTTTGGAACAACATGTGTCCAACTGCTAATTTAGTTTTCATTTTTGGACATTACTTAAAATTGTCTGATGGAAAAAAGGGACCGTTAAATGTTGTTTAGATGTTTGATGTGACATTAGATGTTTTATAGAACTGTTGTAAGATGACCTTATTTTATAACATCAACTAATTTTCAAATTACATTTTTAATGTACTTTTCATCCACTTACGTTTTTTTCCTGTCCCAGATCTCAAGAGCTCATGTGATCAAGGATCTGATCCTTGACTGATATAAAATGGAGGCAAAGGGGAAATCATTTACCAGGTTGTAAATAAGTTGTTATCCTCTCTGTCAAACAGAGGTTTACTTGTTTTAAGATAGCATCACATTTTATTGTCCATTTACATGGACATTTGCCTTGCATTTTTTACAAGCTGTTCTACTGTATGCTTAACAAACTTTAAAGCTTAATTGTGTGTCTTTTAGACATGAGTATTTGTTCTTCATAACCTGGTTACTCAGAAATTCCTTCTTTGCTGTCTTTGAGATGCCATAGACAGCATTATGCTCATGCTCAACCTTTTAATCAACTCCGACACGCTCCGAAACCATTTTTTGGGTAGAAGCTGTGTTTCCATACAAATCCCCCAAACTGTCATAAAAATTATAAGGTTCTACAGTGCTACCATTTTAGTAGTATGTGCTCCCTAACAACAAATTCATGCTTCCTAAAAAATGTATTATTATTGTTTTCCTGTGCTCCCAAACTTTTCATTTTAGAAGCACATGTGCTGAAGAGATTTTTACTGAGAAAAACAAGACATCCAACAGTCAGCTGCTCTGTGTCCCAGGCAGACATGGCATCTGGTAAAGGCAATCTATTGGAGCTTCTCTCTAGTTCCTTGTCTCTAGTTCCTGTTCAGTGACAAACAACAGGAAGAGAGGGGAATAGAGGGCTTGGACTTTTTGCACAGCAAGTGCTGAGTCAGAGTTTCTGATACTCTCCAGGATGAGGAGGTAATGCTTAAAGATGTGGACTTGTGAAATATCACAGAATATTTCAAAATGTCTTAGGAAGACGCAGACTGGCATTGGTGTCAGGGTGGTTTATGAACGTTAAGAACATTTTTAAAGACTACTAGCTCTACCTCCGGGTCAGACGGAAATACAATGAGGAACTGAAGGAAAGAGACAATCATTTTTAAGGAAGTTTGTCACTCACAGCAGTACTGAATTCCTGAATAGAGCTGATGGCCTTCTGCATCTGAAAAGTGAGGTAGCACATGCCAAAGAAAGAGCTGCCACATAACAGTCAATCAAGATCTTTAGTCTACAGTGTACATTGGCTACTGTTTGCTCATCAAACTTTACACCCATGGACATGTGCAGGACTTCTCGGCGGTGTGTCCACAAGCTAATCTCCAGCCATCAAGTAGACAAAAACAAAAGCAAACACAAGGCGGGTGGATTGGGGAGATGTGTGGGTGGTCCGCTTCAAACTGACAGTGCAAGAGGCAAGTCAGCTGCTTTGTGTGGCGACTTTTCATTTATCAATATGCAAGATGTAATGTAACTGTCCCTTGTGGTATTAAACTTGGAGGAAGGCCAATAAAACCTGGCTTGAGCGTTAGAGGAAAGAGGATTGGGTGAGAGCCCGGTATGGGGGGCAAGCGAAAACTTTCTCCTTCAGGGCTCAATAACATATCACAGTATTATTATGATTATCCTGTCAAAAAAGGAAGATCCATTCATTAAACTAATTCATAAAATTAGACATAGTCACATCTCTGAATCCTGAATGTATCAACCAACCACTGACTCCTCATTCACAAACTGTAGGGAGAAAAAGGAACTTAACATTTTCTGTGTGGCTCTTCAAGCACTTCATTGTGACACATGAAAATCTGGAGACAGGAATGTATGTTGGATCTACTAATTGGGGGCTGCAGTTTTAACCCTTGCACTACTAGTAGTTGTTTGCATTGTTGGCGATCTAAGAATTTAAGTATATTCCACGGACATACTTATTTTAAGTCATTTTGGATGAGAATGTCAGCTCAAACGCCTAAAATGTACGATGAAATGGATCACCGGTTTGCACAAAGATACACAGTCTACTGAGAAGAGCAGTGACAAGAAGCAGCAGTTTTATGTGAACTACCAGTCACTGTGATTCATAGGTAACTAAACAAACCAAGCAGCTACTGTTGACCCCCTCTCCTACAAAGCCTTCTTTGTTAATATAGCAGGATATATTCACAGGACTGGTCCCACTTACAGTACTGTATATGTCACGTCAATTTCTGGGAGCCCTAGAAGTCTTTTTGCACACAAGCAGCTGAGGCCACAGTCATTGCGCTATTGGACCAGTCACCAGTGATATGTATGATCTAATGCACATTACAGTCTGTGGCAATGATCTTTCAAGTGTGACACAAGCATCTGAGGCCACATCCATGGAAACTAAGACGAGGAATGGCTTGTGGGCAAACTGACTTTGTTTAAATCTCTTTCAAAAGTCACATTTACAGGATGGCTTTGAACTGCTAAATTCAGCTTGCCTCATTGTTTTGTTGTTTGTCTTTGCTCTTATGACTGTGGCTTTGTACTGTATGGCACTTTGTGACGTTTGTTCTGAACAGTGCTCTATAACTAACGTTATTGTTGAATTGTGAGAAATGTCCTGGAGCATTGAATGTGTGATGGAATAAAGTGAGGCCTGGTCTTTCAGGCTCTAATGAGCTTAGTACAGTAGGTGATATTTCTCTGCACCAGCATCACAAGGACAAATATCTGCAGAGGTGATTCATCCCACTGAGCTCTAGACGTCATTTCAACGTCACCTCTCTGCTTTAGCTCTCATATAACCCAGAATCTTTCCATGCATAGCCCAGTGTTAGACCAAGCAGTAACTACATTATTACATATTTAAACAATGTATAAACAGCTGTAAATATCAAATATATGCACAACAGAAGTCCATATTTTTCCATATCCATATTTTTGTCACATGCCTCAGAGGATGTAGTCTAAGATGTAGATGTCTACTAAACTTTCACTTTTAAACCCTATATAGCCTAATTTTAGCCTGGACACCTGTAACCAATTACACATCTTTTACTGTAAATTGCATATCAATATAAAATTGCTCATTGGGATGTACCCATTTGGAAAAAAGTACCTGAATTTTATCATTCAATATCTCCGAAATATAAAATCTGTAAAAGTACTACCATTTTTCAACCAAAGACTTAACTAACCTGCTTTCCCTTAAAAAGAACCATGATTTGTCTGAATTTTGTGCTATTGATCATTTTATAAAAAAAGGTATCACTGGTTTCAAAGTGTTGATATCTCATTTTAAAACAAAACTTTTCAAATATTATATGTATTGATTAAAGTGCTAAAAGCTTAGAGTACCAGGAACGGCTGGGGGACAGGGAATGACATTTTCCCTCTGCCTGATCTTTCAGGCTGCAATGTGCTGATTGGAGGTGCCTGCGGTTCCACCGACAGAAAGAGACAACAGTCTTTAAATGGACATGGAGGGGTTAAATGGGGAAACATTGCCTATTTGGTGGTTGAGTGAGGGTGACATCAGCGCTGAGAGCAGGTTTAAGAGGGGGGTTAGGACACCAGAATTCACTGTTGAGGCTTCTGGAGGTGTTGTCAGTCAAACTCAATGTAACATCTGTGGTGGGAGGGGCCCACATGATAACCCTGATGGCATCCTTTTCTCTCTCACCCCTTTCCTTTAACGCTAACCCCTGTGCACAAGAGACAGTGTCATCAAAACCTGTGTATTCCTTCCTACATGGCAGAGGGTCAAGCTATTGGTGGTGTGCCTTGCATTTCTGGGCTCATTTTGGTGCTTATTGGTGTATTTTTCTTATTTCTGTAGATAACTGGCCAAACATAGACGATGTGATGTCACTTTGAGATATTTCCAGCACAGCAACAATGGAGTTTAATGGCAGAAATGTATTCAACGAAAACATCAACAGTAAACGTCAGGTTTTGGTGTCAATCCCCCAGAATCAAACAGCAAGGGCTTCTTTCTCACTATTTTGCGTTGACGTTCAACAATCATACAGGATAGAAATCCATCGTAGAAGAGGCAGAGAGACCAATTCCTCCACTTACAGTAACCTCGATAGACCATAATGCAGTGCAACCACAAGACATGTTGCGCTTCACATAAGGGGCGTGACTCTCGATTTTTCTCAGCTAGAAAAACTGGCTCTCTTGCTCTTACTACCGCTATCGCTATTGCTCTCTCCACCTACGCGTATATAAGTCGCAGCTGAATGGAACAAGTTCAAGCCCGTTTTCTGGGCGATGTCAGAGGGCATTCTGGGAAATGTATGAATCACTAAACTGAAGTAGAAGTAAACAAGTGGGTATAACAAAACGTTTTATTGCAACACTTCATCACAAAATAATGTAGTCAAAGTAACAGATTGATGATAACAACAGTGTAAGAATATGCAAGGGTGGAATTTTCCTTTCTTGACTTGAAGTGGGGTAACACTCTTAGGTGAGAGAGCCATCAATACTCCCACGGTCTTGACACATCTTAAATAGCTGTTGTCTTGGATAGAAAAAGATTTCCAGGCCATTAGTGGTGAATAGTAGTATCTTATTTTGTGAATGGAACATTGTATGATACTGATACTACCATTAACCAAAGGCTGTTAAGGCATTTAGTTGCTAAGAATGTATCACTATGTAGATAGGATTTAATGGGTGAAGCATTAGTGTTTTGGTTTCAATAACTGGAAATAGTCATTGTTGGAATCTAAAATAATGGAACATTCACTATCTCACCACAAGTCAAAAGTTAAAAAAAAAAGAAAAGAACTTCAACATAGCCAGTAGTGGAGTGACTGCAGTAACCCAAGTGGCTCTATTCTCTTGTTTCAGTGCGACACATTAACATATCACTATCACTCTTATCTGTGGATTCAGTTGGTGGCAGAGCAGTGAAAGGCAAAGGTAAGAGCTTCAAAACCGAATTTCTCCACAAGTTTAATCTAAAGCACTCTGTAGGTGTCTGAGGGTGATTCCCACACTTCCCGCTGCTGTAACCTTTGAATAAAGCACGTATCACTTGCCTTTACATATTTATGAAGGGCCAAGCACCATAAAGAGGGCCATTGTACAGCCTACTTCCTGTGATGAATATCTTCAGTGCCTCTGCCTGAAAGCGGCTAATGGCCCTGTTTCCCCAGACATTTGACCCCCATCCATGATTAAAACACTGATAAACAAGAGTTGTGATAAAACAATGAGAAACCCTTTGAGGCAGTTGATAATGTTTATTTAATATCACTGGCATGGTTCCTAAATCATTGCATGCATTTTTACAAACTTGATTAAAAGCATTTTTTTCTACCATGCTAATTGTGCAGTAACTATGTGTATCATCATTATCAGCATCATCATCATCATCACCACCACCACCATCAATCAAGATTGTGCTTGTACCCCAGACAAGGGCAACACTGAACACATGGGTCAAGATAGTCTTTTCACTGCTGCCATCTAGTGGGCAAATAGTCAAAAAGTGCAATATAAGACATGAGGATTAGTTCATGAAAAATGTGAAAAAATTAAATTAAATTCAGTTCAGTTCAACAACATATATTTATACGGGGAAACATAATGAGATTAAGCGGCCTTTTCCATGAATGCTGTGGGCAAAAACAAAGCACAATTCAATGTAAAAATATGAAATACATAATCTTAAAATCATGCAAGCTCAGGACAGTACAAAGTTCAGCAAAAACAATTCAGGACATTATCAAACAAGCAGGAACATTCATCCAGGAGGTTTGTTCAGTCTATAGGTCTCATCTGTGAGAGTGGGGTGAGTGAATCGGGAAGTGAACAGTTGTATGGTTTCTCCATTGTATTTCTCTTTTTGTGTTACAATATCCCTTAAAACTAAATTGATGCTCCGTCTAATTAAATATTTTGCCACAATTTTTGTAACGAAAGGATTCTTCCCCAGTCTGAGCTCTCACATGCCTTTCACAAAACATAAATAAGTTTCACTGCAAACATTTGCATGCACTGTGATGCAATCACTTGAATATTTTGCTCAGTTTTTACATTTTCCATCCCTTTAATGTTTATTGTGACAGCTTAATCAGTTTTGCCATACCTCTTGGGCTCATTCACTCCCATTCAATTCCAAACCGTATAGAGAACTTCAATAATTCATTAATATTTGTATTTATCAGTATTCATGTTGGCATCAACATTTTATTAAATAACTGGTTTGAATAGGTTTGGGTTAGCTAGCCTGGGACTTAAGTAATCAGGAAATTCATTATTTGGGTTATTATTCCTTCAAAGGTTACCAGATCTTTCTTGATGTGGCGAAATCACTTGACTGGTTACAAACAAGCAACAAACTTTGCCTGAAATGTACAAAAAATATTTTAGACATGCATGTTCCATTTACATGACTTTTACAGACCTGTAATACAAAATTGTACATTTTAGGACTTATGAATGCTTTCCATCACCATGTCACCCTTCCAAATAGCTGAAGCATCAAAGTCTGGTGCCACATGCAAGCGCAGAAATGTGTGTTAATGCCTTCCCCACATAAAAGATAATTTGATCACATTCACGCAATAGCCTGATGATAAATGTTATGCATCATTTCAGGGATTTATATGATTGTGGCAGGGTGGCCTTGTTGATAAACAGATGCTGTGTAATTAAAAAGTCACAGGTTTGAACTATCCATCAATAGGCATGCGTCCTGTGAAATGTCTTGGAGGAAGACAGGACAAGCTCTGGATAAGAGTGTGAGCTAAATGCCACAAATGGGTAAATGTTAAATTATTTATATAAATCGTTGGACGAATAATTGTTGGCTGCTATGTTTATAGCTAAGCACTGCATATAAAATAGTCTTGGGCCGTCACACCACCACATGATAGGCTACATTACAGTGAGTCTTTTACAATTTGAGGTAAAAACATATTCTGCACTGTGTTGCAATAAGTCCTGTTGGACAGCAGATATCCTCACTGAGCCTGAATTGAGCGCTTCGAGTCATCTTTTGTAGACAGCCATTACCCTTTATGAATAGGATTTGGTTATAGAGGAACATTAGGGTGACACAAGATGTAAGGATCTATAAAAAGTGGTAAAAATGTTACATAATATGACAGGATTTGGTAAGAAAGTAAATCTGAAAGGGAGACATGAGGAATCAGACAGACTTTTTAGTTGAAGTTTGTGGTAAGGGATTTCAAGGTTCTTTATTGTCATAAGCATAGCAAAACAGCAAGATGCAGATAATGCTAGCTATGAAATTCTCTAGCCACAACAATGTAAACAAAGTTAACAAATAAAGTATACAAACAATGCAGTAATAAGATAGCAGTGCAAAATGGTAAAGTGACCTTCAGTAGGAAGTAATACAAACTGGCAAAAGTGGCAGAGTAAATAACAGTATAAAATAGAATATATAAATAGAATAAAATACATTATATGTACACTTTTCAAATGTAATAAATACAATTTAGAAGACATAGGAGGGAAACAACAGAGTTTCAGTGTTTGTGGAACTCTATGGTTTCTTGTGTGTCTTCTTATCAAACCTTGGTAAACATGGTTATGTTTACACACATTACACTGCTAGCAGGATTTCACAATAAACTGGACTGTTATGATACCATGGTAGTACAGAAAGTACAGAAAACTGCATGTTGCCTCTTGCTCTCTGATTGGATCAGTCACACACACACACAGAATCAGTTGACCAGCTGACCATAACTAAATCTATCAAATAAATTGACTAACTACAATGTTTGTCACTGTATTCTGAGGTCTTGCTAGCATATTTTCTCAAACTTTTCTCAAATTTTTGTCAACCTCTACCAGAAAAAATGTATTGACACCCATCCAGCCAATCAGAATCAAGTATTTACCCAAGCCACTGTGTAAGTTCCCAAGACGTTGCCTCAGCACTGTTGCCATGGTCATGTAGACATCTTGCTGTCAGGAAACATTTGAGCATAGTTTACAGTCTCTATTCTTTTTTTTATGATTTAAATTTTTATTGAGGTCACTTAAGGACAAATTCTTGTTTACAAGGACGGCCTGGCAAGAGGTTGGTCTCTTGGGAGAAAGGGGAGGGGATAAAATTAAACTTCAGATATACAAATGTTTGATATTAAGGGCGATAAGAGGTTAGTCTCTTGGGAGAAAGGGGAGGGGATAAAATGAAACTTCAGATATACAAATGTTCATTATTAAAGGAAATAAAAGACAGGCAACATTTAACAACAAACAACATTCCCATTAACAACGAGCAGTAAAACAAAAGGAGAGAGGGGAGCAAAGGGAGAGGAAATAAATAAGGGAAAAAAGAGAGACAGGGCAACAGTATAAAAGGGTAATAAAACAACACAAATCATACAACAATAGACACGTGTATGAGAATAAAAAATCAATTGTAATTGGGGGAGCCTACAGTTAGGACTTGAATTATACTGTAGTATATAGAATTAAAGTGGCCTGTGTGCTGTGTGCTGTACTGCTCTCTAACGCAAATAGATGTGTCATGCCTCCGGTGAATATGATACCAACATGCATCCTTTTTAAGCAACATCTTGAGCAACACAGAAATGCATCACATGTTGGGTGGAAGTTGATAGATGTCACAGAATTTGAAAATGCAAAGTGTCCCACTTAAGCTGAATTCACGATACACAAGCATGGCCTGCTAAGAGAGAGACATGCCCTGTGGTCTATGTGGATTTTAAACATTAAATTATAATTAAAGTGTTTATTCTAATTTTGTAAAATAAATTGATTTTCTTTTATATTATTTTGGCTTACCATCAACATCTTGGAATCACAATTAGGCTGCTTCGCACTTTATCAAGTCACTTTATCAGTTAATCAAAAAATAGAGAAAAGAAAACCTGCTGCAATGCTGTACCTTTTTTCACATTGTTTGCAACAGATAATATCTGTGGGTTTGTCTACTTCCCTTACATCATACCATTTGGTAATTGCTATACTGCTCTGCACACTATATCTCCTGTCTTCCACCTCTCTAGACAACGATAAAACACTCTCGATAAGGAGGTTCATTCTTGATAAAGGTGTTCATATCAAAAAAGGAAGGATGAGACTAACATTTTTCATAGTTAGTGTTTTGAGATTTTTTGTTCTAACCAATCAAGAAGAGGGGAAACAGGTAAATATTGGAATTACTCACAATTATGGTATAGCAACTTTTTATTCAGAGCAAATAAATTCTTTTAAATATGTAAGCAAATGATAAAAGACACATGCAACTGTGCATGTAATATATTGGATTCACTGTACATTGGGAAAATATCAAACTAAAGCTGCACTAGGCAATTTCACACACTGGTTGATCAGAAATTGCAGTGAGAGGTAACTGAATGTTGAGGACTTCACTAGAAATCATACAATATGGTGTCAGTAATCTGCACTCATTGGACCTAAATTTCATCTTCTCCATGGCTGCTGGGGATGGAGGAGCTGAAGAAAGTCTTTTTGCATCAGGTTGAGGCGTTGTTAGCAAGTCCAGCTTTCTCTGGACCGAGCGCTCACTCTGCTGTTTTGTATTTAAGTTTCAATTCTTCACTTACTGTGTGCTGGGAAGATTTCCCACCAGTGACCTTACCTGATACCAAAATACTACTACTAATAATAATTTGGGCAAATAGGGCAAATCTGCAGCATCTCAATTTGGAAGGATGGGATGCTTTTGTTTGTCGTAGCCCCACTTAGGCTAATAAGACTGGTGTATTTTTTGCATAAAAATCGCCTGGTGCAGCTTTAAAAGTTTATTTTTGTAATTTCATCAGATGCTATTCTCTACCACTTTGGGACTAATAAACCAGAACTGCCAATACTGCTGCTACTTCTAGTAAGCCTACTATGATGATTTTCAATAATTTTCTTTTGTAGTCCTTGACAACGCTGGGATTCGACTTTGACCTGGCACTCTTCGAATCCATATTTAACAATACGCTTCCCACGTCTGAAGCAGAATCGTCCGCCCCTTGCAGTCAAACTGTGCGTGGTTTGAGTAGCTTGGGCCTGATGATCACCTTCATGACTGTGTTTGCCTTCAGCATGCTAGGCAACAGTGTGGTTGTCTATGTGGTTTGTTATATGAAGAAAGGCAGAGCCAGCACAGACGTCTACCTGATGCACCTGGCCCTGGCGGACCTTCTCTTCTCCATCACTCTCCCTTTCTGGGCCGTCAACATGCATTCTGGTTGGATCTTCGGCAAATTCCTGTGCAAGCTCCTGTCAGGCCTTCAGGAGGCATCGGTCTATAGTGGCGTCTTCCTGCTGGCCTGCATCAGTGTGGACCGATACTTTGCCATCGTGAAAGCTACGCGGATCCTGTCTTCCCAGAGTCACTTGGTGGGGCTGGTGTGCAGCATGGTGTGGCTGGCGGCCGGTGTGCTCTCCTTGCCCGTGGCAATTCAGAGGGACACCTTGGAGCCTGACAGCATGGACGGTCACATCCTTTGCTATGAAAACCTGACCGGGGAAAGCAGCGACCACTGGCGAGTGAGTGTGCGTGTCCTACGCCACACAATGGGCTTTTTCCTGCCGCTGGTGGTGATGGTTTTCTGCTACAGCTGCACCGTGGTGACGCTGTTTCACTCACGTAACCAGCAAAAGCATAAGGCCATGCGTGTCATCCTGGCGGTGGTGCTGGCATTTGTTCTGTGCTGGCTGCCTCACAACATTACTGTACTGATAGACACACTGATGAGGGGCGGGGCGCTTGGGATGGAGACGTGTGACGTCCGGAACAGAGTGGACTTGGTCCTCTATGTGACCCAGGTGATGGCCTTCATGCACTGTGCGGTGAACCCAGTGCTGTACGCCTTCATCGGGCAGAAGTTCCGTAACCAGCTGCTCGCGGCTCTCCACAAACACGGCCTCATCAGCAAGAGGCTTCAGGTGGCTTACAGGAAGGGTTCTGCCAACAGCACAGGAAGCTTCAGGTCTAGAAACACATCTGTGACCCTGTAAATTACCCCTGATGGATGATGAGCATTATCTGTTGTGAGTCAGGTGGCATTTTCATTTGCTCCATTTGCGAAAATAGAGAGGAATGTTATAGAGCTGGTTATCATCTGGTCCGGTACTGGGCTTCTCTTCTGTTAAAAAAAATTAACCACATTGTTTGTTGTGATAAGAGTGTGAAAATCGACTAAAACTAAAATATGTAGGCCCTACGTCATTCCAAATCTGAATGACAATCTGTAAAATATCAAAACACCATATCCATCACTCCATAACCTTTTTATATAATTCAACCATAGGTGAATAATGTACAGTGCGGGAGCAATATCCTTCAACACATTTGAAGTTAAAATTGGTTTGGACACTGTCATCTACTGTCAAAAGTCCAGCTGGATGTCTGATCCAGCATCCTCTCAGAACCCAAAAGTGAACCCAGCACTGAAAGAATTATTGTGTCAGTGTGTTTTGATGATCATAAGATGTGATTTAACCTTGTTTTAAATGTAATCATTGCAATTGTAGGCTTGTTTATTTACAATTTTCAAAGCCTGTCTGATTTATCATGAAAAGAAAGTCCTTTTAGTCCTTCCAAAAATCACTTCATTCGTTAGTAGGCTACAAATCAACGGGGGAGAGAAGTATTTCTCTGAAAATTCCTATTTTAAAACCATTTATGTAGCTCATTATGTTGTGAAAAGGTTACAATATTGTTCGGAGAGAGCTGCATGTCCTTTATCAGAGAAATAGTTTTTAGGATGTTTTGGGCTAACAGTTCACCTGGATCATGATAAATTGAACAAGCTTCTTAATAAAACTGAAGTATCCCTTTAACGCTTTGCTTTTAATTCTATGTTTATATAGCTATTTTCTAATTTGAATATTGTGAACTTAAGGGCTTAACTCGACAAAGTTTCATTGTTTTTTTTTGCTTAGAACGAGACAGGAACAAAAACATAGTATTGTTGAAGAAATAATCAGATATCTTAATCTTTCAAAACAGGAGGAAGTGGTGAAGTCAACCTTATACTGTTTTCCTGAAGTCTCGCCTGTACATGCTTCTTTAATTTTACCAAAACTGCATGGTATATAAACATCTTGCATGTTACTGCTGTTATGGAAAAGCCTTCTAACTAGTAATCATTCATATACCAATTGTTTTCATTGTCTAATAAAAATAAAAATGTTGGAAATCGGCTGCAATTTTTTTTGCAACTTGTCTCTGGCTACAGGGTGTATAGATATGATTAGATCATGATCATTTACACACTGGTCTGTGATATTACTTAAGTTTTTCCTTTTAGCACAAATACACTGAGGATAAGTTAGACCCTTGGTTCATCTTGTCCTTTATATGATTTTGTGTGTGTGTATGTGCACATGGTTGCATGTCTGAGTGTGTGTAATGTGTGTGTTTGCATGTGCATACATCTGTGGGTGGCTCTGTGATAGAAATAAACTACATAGGCCTAGATATCATTCCTTATGTGTACAGTATATACATATCAGGTGAAATTCATATGTGGCTTGCTTATGACTGCTTAAAGGACAGGAAGAATAACAAAAGATACCCGCAGACTGGATTGCTGCTCTTTCAGTGGTTTATTAAGACAGATTCTGACTGCAGCTGGTCTTTGCAGGACTAAACCACAAGTGGAACTGAGTGTACGGATATCCTTTTCTAGGCTATTTCATTTCCTCCAACCCTTTTGTATCATCCACCTGGTTAATGTTTTGGACGTGCATACACTACAGTCCTGCTGCATCACAGACACAGTCATGTGCAACGTATCAAAGATAAAGTCAAAACCGAGGCGCCTCTGCACTAGCACAGTAATTTACAGACTATATTTTGTGGTATCATTACTGTGCTCTCTATTGAAACAAGTATTTCTTTTTTATTTTATTATTTCTGAAAGGCATGGTCTTGAAGATGTTTCATACAGTAGGCTACCAACAAGACCTACAGATTCTCAAAACAAGACTAGGTCAAAACCTAGTATATGGCTGGACCGTGTATGAGTGTGCCACGTGCCACGGCCGACCAATGGTGTAACTAACTCCGCTGTTGACAGGTTAAAGTGGGATTTGGCAGGTGGGGGAACCCTGTTTCGGAGGGGGGGGGGGGGGGTCAGAAAAAAATAGTAATTTAAAACAAATTTCCTGCATTTCTACACCACCTAACCTCTTGGATTAAGTCAAGAAACAGCAACCCTGTATAATGTTAACCAAAAATGTAAAGATTATGTTATATTACTAGATTTCAGCATTGAGGTGCTTACATTCATGATCTTGCATAGGCATACTAACCTAAAAAACCTATTATTGGGAATCGTGAGAAAGTTTCAGAGCGACAGACACAAAGCGTCCCCGTAACCATAGCAACTCACTCTCACTCCTGCCTGCGTGCGCACGGCGCGAGAGGAGAGGGAGAGATGCAGAAGAGCCGCTGACTGAGATTACTCTGAGCAGCATGCATGGGAATAAATTACAATATAATAATTATATAATAATAATATAATATATATAATAATATAATATAATAATTTGTGTATATTTCTCGCTATTCAGATGGTCTGAATAACTTGCTGCTGCGCTGCGCTGCTCTGTCTCATCTGTCCTGCTGTCAGTTTCCTTTTTTCACGTCGCGTTGGTTGACAAACCATTTGAACAAATACAGTGCTCTCAGTCAATCCAAAATGTTAATAAACCTCAAACCAGAGTATTTAACAAAGGAAAAGTGAGTTTTGGCTTTCTCAGGAGAATATATATGTGTGCACAATTATTAGGCAACTATTAGTGTGCAGAATTATTATGCAACTAAATGAAAAACTAAAAATTTCCCATCTCACTTGTTTATTTTCATTTATTAGAGTAAGAATAACAAATAAACAACTCAAAATTTACAAATAAACACTTCTGACATTTCAACAAATATTCAGTGACCAATATAGCCACCCTTCTTTTCAGTAACTGTCATGAGCCTTCCATCCATGGAGTCTGTTAGTTTCTTGATCTGTTGATGATCAACTTTTCGTGCAGCAGCAACCACAGCCTCCCAAATGCTGTTCAAAGAGGTGTATTGTCTTCCCTCACTGTAAATCTCATGTTTAAGAAGGGCCCACAAGTTCTCAATAGGGTTTAGGTCAGGTGAGGAAGGGGGCCATGTCATTATTCTGTCATCTTTAAGGCCTTTGCTGGGTAGCCATGCAGTGGAGTACTTGGATGCATGTGATGGAGCATTGTCCTGCATAAAAAACATGCTGTTTCCTCCTGTGGGGGCGGGGTCAGGAGTCTACGTAACCGGATATCATGTTACCATAGTGACAGCAAAGCCACAGCCAGTCTGTTGACTGCCCAGTGCCCACAGTAGCTAGCCTTGCAAAGCACATAAAATAAATTGCGTTACAGTGGACTGCTTTTTAATTTGTTACCTACTGAGCTAGAGTGCTGACTTCAAGACCATTAAGGTAACTGCGATGGATATCCAAGAGTGACATTCGTGAGATAACACCTACGATTATCCGCTTAGAATTAGGTAGTGGTGTGCTGCATTGAACAAGCTAGTAGATTGTAGAAGCGCTCGGTTGGCTGATGCATTCATATTTCCGGTTGATTTTCAAAATAAAATCCCAGTTGATTTATCCCAGTCGAATCTTAAGCGTCACTAATATTCACTTTTATGTTTGTTTGTTCAATAGTGAATAGTGCATGACGCCTACAGTGTTTATGATAGCCAAGGCAGATTGCAGACTACCTGCAAACACTTCCAGAAGAATAAGTGATGTTTTCACAACAAATGTTTTAATGCTTCATTAATGCTTTAAGCACTGACCAGCTGTAATAGTCCCATGTCTGGCCAATGCAGGCAACCCTGTAAAAGCATTGAATTTAATGGAACATATGCAACAAGCCCTGGCGAAACCATTATGTGAGTTCAACATGAAATGATTTCTTCAAAATGTTCCTGACTTTTTAATAAAGCCATATAGTACATTGGTCTTCAGGTGAAAGGTGATTATAAAGTGCAATTCAGCATGAAACATTATTTCAATTTAAAATCTCAATGCATCCTTTATTTTGTAATTGTTTGTGAATAGGTTTCTACATAATGGCCTGGGAGTAGAGTGCCACAAACAGTCTGTTTTGTGTAGGATGAATGTACTTCTATAGCATGTAGTAGATAAAATAAATTTTGCAATGATGTTATGAATAACAGTCATTCATGTTTTTTTCTCAGACTATAGATTTGCATCTCTTTGTTTTTATGTACAAAGTAGTTTAATTTTGTGCTTTTATTTTGAAAGGAAAACCTACACACCGGAAGTTTTAATGCAACAAGCTTAACAAAACTTACCATAAGTTATCTTTTAGCCATGATTCTAACATTAGTCACCTTCTACTCTTTTTAACATTGCTAACGTTCGCTGACTATTCTAGTTAGCTATGCGGTGCCTGCTGTTGTAGATACAATCGAACTTATACAGAAAAGGACTATATTATTTGTTTAACGTATTTCTCTTTAGCTAACGTTAGCTAGCCAGCCACATATGGAATCAGATACCTATGTAGCTTGTTAGCTAACTAGCGTTTAGCGTCATTCATTCATTTAGGCATCTAGCAGTCTGGTTTTTGTTTACTCCAGCAGGTGCTGAAGAAGTTAGGATGTCGAATGACCTGGTTGGAGTGTGGGAGGTGGCGCTGAGTGATGGAGTCCACAGAATAGAGTTTGAACATGGCACAACCACTGGAAAGAGGGTCATCTACATTGATGGAAAGGTATGAATTATGAACTTCCTCAGTAGCTAGGGCCTCTTCCCTCAATCTCTCTATGTTGCATCGAAGTTTCTCATTCCATGCTCAGTTCTGTTAGTTAATTGAAGACACTCTGAAAACTGACCTAAAGAGTGAGGTACCTAATGTGCCTGTTTTACTCTAAGGCAAAGGCTTGTTCTGATTTCACACCATTTAACAGGAGATAATAAGAAGGGATTGGATGTTCAAACTTGTGGGGAAGGAGACCTTCAGTGTGGGCAGCTCGGACACCAAAGCAACCATCAACATTGATGCAGTGAGCGGCTTTGCCTATGAATACACCCTGGAGATCAACGGGAAGAGCTTGAAGAAGTACATGGAGAACAGATCAAAGGTCACCAGCACCTGGGTGCTCAACTTGGATGGTATCGACATTAGAGTGGTCCTGGGTGAGCCTCTCTGTGTTTCTGTATTGATATTCTTTTATTTTATGTTCTAAACACTGGTGCTGTTTCCCTCAGTCAGGAATGAATGCATGAGTGTATTTTTCAGCTCTTGCCACAGGAAGAATGTTTTAAATCTGCAGCCACAGAGTTCATCTCCTTATAACAAACACCTTTGCTTATGTGGGATCCTCCACTAAACATGAACATCAGCGTGGGTGCTGTCATTTTAGGTCATAATTTAATTCTCAACATTGTAGACCTCTACCTCACAATGTTCTTAGTATCTGGATTCAATGCTGTACAACGTTACATCTCAATTGATCAGTCCAGATAAAGTTTCCTATGTGATTCCTGCCCTACCCCACTGATGTAATGTCAGAATTGAGTCTAAGCTCTTTAACTGCTTAAAGCCCCATACCATCTTCAGCCGCCACTGTCATCTGGGAAAGCTAATCCCTCTGCTCCGTGTAATCACACCGCTTACAGCCGATCAGATAACATAACACCTTGTGTATGTCCAACATGTTAAGAGCTACATTAGCACGCAATGTTGATAGATATGAATGGGGTACCTGCCTCTGTGGCCTGTTTAATTCATGCTCTGCCTCAGCAGTGGAATAACCTCATTAATTCACTCAGATGGTTGGCCGAGGAATGTAGCTGTGATCTGCAATTAAATGGCAGTCTTACAGATGAAACTCTGTGGCAGCAGATTAAAACTACATACTGCCATCTACATACTGTTGTTAGAACTGCAAAAACAGCATAATGTTTCTCTCACTCTCACATGGCCAATATAGAAGTTTCTATTGCCATATAAAACCTAGATAAGTCACAAAGTTTAACAAATGGTTTAAATGGGTTAAGCAGGCTTCGACAGCTCATGGAAAATGATACATGTCCAGAAAGTGAAATGTTAAGTGTTTAACACCAAGCTTGCCCCCTGGTAGATCTCAGTATCTTTGAAGGAATAATAACCCAATTAACAGATTTACTGATTCCAGTTGCCCCCAATGATAGTTGTAGCCAGTCAAAATATGACGTTCATATCAACTATTCAACAAGAAAAATCATATTTGAACCGAAGACTGACAAATATTTGTCATGGAAAATGCATTTTATGCCATGGAAAGTCATAGAATTCGATTGGCAAAAATGTTATAGAACTGTGTGTTGTGTACATAAGCAGAATTGCCACTGGCAGCTGTCTCTCTAAAGTACAGAGCCTTTATAGCAGGAAGTTAACAGGGAATGACCATCATGAGCTTTACTCTTCAGGGGATCATTTCCCTCTACTGACTATGTGGTGTTTGTCATGTACATCACCTTGCCTACAGAGCCTGTACTCCCATTGTGTAATTCCAGACACAAGCTCAGCTGTAGTAGTAGTTGTATTACTTTGTTGATCATGGGACTTTCCTTATCAGTGAAACACAAGTGATACAATACACAGAACAGACTGCTCTTGTGCCTGTACTGCCGGGAAACCAAACTGAGAGGATGAACAAACGACTGCTCAAACCTTTCCATACAAATATACTGAAACTTGCTTTGCTACTAGAACTTGCAGTGATCACGATGTGTTCTCACTGTCAGTTGTATTTTTCATTTACTCAGAGAAAGACACCATGGATATTTGGTGTAATGGACAAAAAATGGAGACTGCGGTAAGTATAATACTTTAAGACTTTCATACTTTTATATAAGATTTATGCATAGATTTTAGATTTTCCACTAGTTTTGCAATACTTTTACAGTATTAAAGTATTAAAGGGATACACCACTCAATTTCAGAAGTCATATGTGTATATATATTATTCCTATTGTCTAGGAAAGTCAAATCAACATTTGTGAACGTTAATAACTGTCTCCCAAAGCCAGAAACCAAAGATCTAAGACTTGTACCTGTCTTTCTGGTCCAGAACTGATAATGCTGTCAAAAGCTAAAACCACAATGGGTGCAAAGCCTCAGGCATCCCATGGTTCTACAAAATCAGTCTCCAGTTCACTGTCTATTGACGACGTCGAACTGAACCATTCCTTTCTCAGCCCGCACTCATCCTCACTTGCGTCCGCAGGGGGAGTTTGTGGACGACGGCACGGAGACGCACTTCACTCTCGGCGACCACGACTGCTGCGTGAAGGCCGTGAGCAGCGGGAAGAGGCGAGACGGCATCATTCACACACTCCTCGTGGACGGCACAGAGATAGCTGAATGCACCGAGTGACCGTGTGTGTTTGTTCACATTTGCATGAAAGCAGAGGTTCGGTTTGTGTGCGTATGACTCTGTACATGTATATTTGAGAGAGCGAGAGGGTATAAATGAGAGGATGAGAGTGTTATTAGACACTATTGGAATCAGGGACCAACTGAGAAAAATATTGAATCCCCCTAAGGCCATTCTTAGGAGGGAATATTAGCCATATGTCGGTAAAGGTTGTGATTGATTCATATAGTTTCAGTCGCTGAAGGCAGGAGCTGCAGTTTGGATGAGAGGGAGGCAGTCATAATTTCAGTCACAAAAATTTCAAATTCAAATGTGACATGTATGAAATGTTTTTTCTTTGATTGATGCAGCCAGCTGATATTGCAATAATGTGCCAGTAATTTGCTTTTTTGTAGGCTGCTACAGGTGTGATGGCAGGTGTGTCTAAACATGTCCTAGGGTGCATAGTCTACAACGGAATGGCTGTAACAGTTTCATAGACAATCAGATTCAGATATGAGAGCAACAGCATTTATAATCATATACACAGCCAAAGTGAATCATTTCCTTATTTCTAAACACAATTTGGAGACACTGTCATCTTTATAGATGTGTTCTGTTATGCTGTCAAATCATTAAAATTTCATTTCTTTTTTTGTGAAGGACAGATTAACAGAAAAAACCTAATTTTTGTTGTGGTCGCTGTAGAGTAAAAGAATATTTTTCAACAAGTGACATGTACAGTTGCTCATCAGACATTGAGAATCTCTCCAACAGAGATGAGTGTCTCCAATGTTTGTTTACATTTTACAAAGTGAGGCATGCTCTTTCTTGGAGCATTGGTAAAACTACAGTAAAGAATTGTAGGCCTACACTCATATGTAGTGTACATTAATCTGAGATGTAGGAATGAAATTTCATTCGGATCGGCCAGTTTATTGAGGCATTTATATGAGGCATTTTTATTCTGATTGGGATACTATTCAAATTAAAAGGATCCATGTAAACGCAGCTACTGATACTATCCACAACTAATGGATTGTAGCGCGATTTGTTACATAAATTAGTCAGCTGTGTTGTTGTAACCCTTAGAATCTGAGGGACTTTTATATCATTTTAAGTCTTAAATATGTCATGTATAAATACTTAATGTTTATATGTATATTTTATTTTGTTTGCTGTTATTACATGGTTGTAAAATGTATATTGTGTTTAATTTTATTAAATCTCTATACTTGAGCAGGCTTTGTTATTGAGCTGCAGCAGGGAAGGGTCATGAAATTTGAATCATCACTTGATGATAGGGTTGCATGTCAGTTTACGTCAATAGGACAGCAATGCTAAACTGTTATGATGCCTGTGGTACTTAAGTGTCATAGTATTGAAAATATTTGGAAGCAACTCATAGCCTGTGTATGACTGTAGCTTGTGCTGTATCAACTACTTAAATGTCAGTGAGCAGTTTTCAGTATTATTTGGTGCTGTATCACACCATTTATCTGTATGCTCGATTTGGTGTTGCAGGGTAAAAGTGTGATATTGTCACAGCTCTAGTTGACGTCATGAGGATGGTGCAGTTAGCAGATTGTTGCTGCACTTCTATGGAGTGAACCATTCCATTAAACTATTCTTCCATGGTAAATCGGTTCATCTACATTCTTCAAACAGAGAGGAAAACAATACAATTGTTCAAACTATACCCACATTTTAATTTTGATTTCTGCCTTTACATGCTCCATCCCACTGTAGTCACAGTCTCCATTTTGTTACACAAAGTTTGACAATCATCGTCAGTGTATCAGAAACAGTTTACAATGAGGTTACAATAACGCATTTGTATTACAGTGGTTATGCAGGATGTCCCACCCTTTTGCCAAAGCCTCGTATCTGTTGTAATAAGGATTATATCATGTGGTCTTTCTCTAAACAAGACCAAGTCAGTTTTGTCATTTCAATATACAAAAATTGGTTACATTTATTGCTGTTATCTGAGGGCACTTGTGGAGAAAATGTACATATCGCTTTTGTCATGTGAAAACGAACTAACTCCAAATTTGGTGATTTCTTTTTTTTTTCACTTTAATTGAACCTTCACATGGTCCATTATTGGTTGAGAAAACCCTTTAAAACCCCATTGGTGAACTCAAAAATTCATCTCTGTAACTAATAACAAGGTTGTTTTTCTTACTTCCTGAAAAGTTTACATTTTGGAGATTTTCACCGGAGAGTGGCGATATATCATTTGGCGCCACTAAAACAAATCACTCAGACGTGCATCTATTTGTATAAAACACAATGTTGTTTCCATTAGCAAATGTTAAACTTACTGTCTTTCAATTTGTATCTTTGCTCAATATACAAATCACAATGCCCTGCCTTGCCACCACCATCTTAAGTACACAATCAGCCAAAAAGTAAAAAACAAAATCAGTTCAAAATAATGAGAGTTGTTCACTTCAAGATAATACAAAATTGCATCAACTCATTTAATTTCTTTACCGACAAAAATGTCTCCTCTGTAATTTTATGCAGAAGTGGTGCTTGGGGGGTAATTTAAGTTTTGGTTCCATATCTGATTCTGATTCGGTCCCAGTTATGGTTTTTGCAGTGCTAAAAAAGCTGTTCTTCAGATATAATAGAAGCATTAATTCCAAACATTTGGAATATACTTATTCATGTTTTCGAGGGATATAAGTCTAAATTATACTGTTATTTTATTGGTGCTCTCGTGCTGGTGGTGGCGCCCCAGTGGTAAGAGGGCTTTTTGCAGATGATAGTGTACTTGGGCAGAGCTTGGTAACCACTGAATATGACAGAGATATCAGTTCCTCCTCTTACACTGTCGTACAGATCGACTGGGTCGTCGCCCACAGCAGGTGGCACGATAAGGTCTGGCTGACCGGGGACGAATTTCCCTGTCAGCACCTCTGCCTCCACAAAGTACAGATACTCCTCCTCTGCCAGGTCCTTCCACACCTCCATGGCCTTAGTCACGCTGTCAGTGAAATAGATGCCCTCTCCATACTTTGGGTCTGTGTGTAGAGGAAAATGCACAAGAAAAATAACTGTACTGTATCTTTTATGTTATCTCTTTTTCTTTTTTAATGTGCCCACCGCTGCCTGAAAAACTGTTGGATAACATAAAAAAATACATCAGTAATCATAATCATAATCAAATATGACATCCCAACATTGGAGTCACTGTGTAGGCTTGCATATTGATGATGCATTTACTGACACACAAACTCTCTCCCTAGATCGATATTGGGTTGTCTGTGGGAGTCATGGCTAGCAAATTAGATGTTCCTCTTCATGGGGCCTCATTTAGATAGTGAGACAGTGTGGACCTGCTCTGAAAGATGTCCTTCAAAGCAAATTTGGGTGTTGCCAATATCTTATTACGCTCCCAATTTCCACCCAGGGTTTAATCAAATTCCTAAAATTTTATTACTACCTGACAAAAGACTAATTCTAATTAAAAAGACCCTGTGAAAATTAAATTTGCCAAAACTTTATGTAATAACGTTATCGTAATCAAATATTATATTCAGCAGCATTCATTAACATACCATCAGGTGGTGCATACTCCCTCTGGAATCCAACATGGCTGACCATGTCGCAGAACTGTGCAGGTATGCGTTGATACATTTTCTGAGAAGGAACAGATGAACCTAGCTGTTTTCTCTTGAGCTCAAAGACCTCCTTCAGAGTTCGGTTCTCCACTTTGTCCACCTACAACACATCACAGATGCAAAAACAATGAAAAACAAGGGTCAAGCAGTGGTGTGATACCAGACCTAGGAAAACTGCAATTTCCTCTATCTTATCTTGGAAGTAATGCGTCCACCTTGAAACTGTTCAGTTGTTGAGCATTGTTCAATTAGTTCTAATATTTGAAACCTTATGAAGAGTTATGTTCTAAAATACTATACATCCATTTTCTTAAAAAAAAAAAAAAAACAAGGACTTAAAATTGATCTACCATGTTTAAAGAGTACCATTATGTTTTTATTTGTGCTATATATCATTTTAGTTTTAGTAGGTGACACTTTTTTCAAATGTGGATATCTACTTTCGGAATAATAGCTCTATTTGTGTATCAGAGGATAAACGGATTACTTATCATACAGTCATACCTGCAGTTAAGACTTGGGCCTAAAATGTTTTTTTGTTGCACTTTCACCTACCCGGATTACTTGCAGCTTGTGACTCTTGAAGATGTGGTCTTTGTCTGAGAATTCAGAACTGGAGTAGTCAACTGGCTTCCTTTCATAGGACACACTCCTAGCTGACATGGTCATGGTCTTCTCTTCCTCTCTGACAAACTCCTTCTGGACGTTGCAGAGTATGGCCTCCACCCGCACCCCGACAACTGCCACATCTACAACTGATTCCCCTTTCACTATTATGCCTGCACAACCTTTCTGAAAAAACTCCTCAATGACAACACCCCTTTTAGTTTGACGGGACAGCTGCTGAAATTCCTGCTCGCCAAAGTACTGGATGAAGTTGTTGCGGACAGTGACGATGCCAGATGAAGAATTCAAGAGGGCAGTGAGCCATCGTTCAGCCTCGCGTATCATTTCTTCAGAAGGGCTGCTCAGACTGATCTGTGGACTGGGAGTCCTGCTGCCACGAAACTCGTCATTCTGCTCAAATCCTGATAGAGAAGACATTAAAAAGACAACAATCATTACTGCAATTTAGGATAATTATCAAAATTAGTTTCAGTAGTTTCAGCCAAGCACCGGGATTGGTCAAACAAACCAAAAACTTTTCAGTCAGTATACATGCATTGGTAAACAACTGTATAAAAGCCATAATGCCTTGAAGGACGTTCTTTACTGTGACTGTGGGTGCTTCAGTACTTCCAATGCTGCGTGGCACTCCATCACCATCACAGTAAAGAACGCGTTCTCGGGTATTAGTGCTATGTATATTAAATGTTAATTCCAATATTATGTTGTTATCATGTGAGGGGCCAAGATGAGATGCCATACCCTGGAGAAATCTCATTTGATCCTCAAAAGCCTAGAAAGAGAGGGTCATTAATATTATTTTTTTGTATGAGACAATTTGCAATGAATAAATGCCATTATCAGTTGATACATAATGAAGACATTGGTTAAATCACTCATTAAAACACATATTTTACAGATTCTGATTGTATTTGTGTTTTATTCCTCTAATCTTACTTTTCTGGGATTTTTATTGTTTAGCTTATTACCTCTTATTTATTGTTGTTTAATTTTATATAAAACAATTTGTACTGCTATACACATAAAGTTGATTATTATTTCTATTATTACTCCAGTAAAGGCACTTCTACTTTTGCCTCAGACTGTAGGCCGATATTGACAGTACAGCAACATGAGTTCAGTAACATGACTCGTGGCATTTTTGCGACATGACCTTGAATGTGACGTTGTCAGGAGGATAGATGACAAAGTGGATGTCCATCTTGTCTGAGGCTTTCTGGGCGAAGTCAGCTGCTGCACGTGTCATGATCTGGGCAGCGACACTTTTATTGAATTTAAGGTTGCCAGTGCCGATGGCTGGAAAGGCGATTGACCTGTGGTGAGCTGTGGCTGCCATCGTTAAGCAGTTGTATATTATGGTGGAAAGAATCTGAAATGAATGAATGAACAGATAGATAGATGATAGATAGATAGTTCATTTGATATTTGGTTGTAATGCTTTGTTTTGATCTGAATTTCTGAAAAACTCTAATTATGGTACATCATCACATTAAACAAGTATATAATGCGATTTTTTTTCATTTTCATCTTTACAGTAAGCTGTATTTAGCACTACATGGTATAAGTGTTCTCTGGGTGACATCACTAACAAGACAAATTCAAACATATTAACTTTAACAGTAAAACCCTGTGAAAATTATTGAGATGTGACAAATGTCTTTCAGTTTTTTACTTTACTGTTACAGCTATCTGCATTTTTTTAAATGCCCCTCAACATTGAAGGAATACTTAACTCATACTGTACCTTTTGCGCTTCTTTGTCCCCTACTTGAGGACATACAGTGTGATACACCTGTTTACACTTTAGATCATATGGTTTTGAGGGAATGATGTGTGCTTGACCAGTGAGATGATATTTGTTATGTTGATCCATTTCACTTTGCATTTTGTAGCCAGCTTTCTTTAATAAAGCGCTGGAGATTTCACCACCTGACAACTTGAAGTCTTGTGATGTGGTGTTCACGATGACATCCGTCTGAAAGGAGACAAAAACACAGATGGTTTATGAAAAAGCAAAAATACAGTTTGTGAGAAGCGCCATCTACTTTATAAAGTTTTTCCTGGATTTTGGGCTTGGCTTGGGTGATAACATCACCAACTGGATTGATTTTGTACAGCAGGCAGGGGATGAAGGGCAAACAGCCTTTAAGAATAAATATATAGCCACTGGAATTTTTACATGAATTTGGAGAAGTCAGGCACCATATTACACACAGGATAATTAGGAATTTGTATATCCTTCTGAGACACACATTCAAGTCCGTATTTCACCAGAGGTCAGCATGCAGGGGCAGGCAGGGACAGTTAACAAGTAAGTAAATAAGAAATTAACAAATAATGAATAAACATTAAATATTCTTACCTGCTGTTCTTCAATTCTACCCTTCGCCAGTGTCAGACTGACTTTCCCAATCTGGACAACGGTTTCTGGGGTTTTGGCAGCACCTTTCCCTTGGCTCCCTGCTGCCTGGCTGTATGACATGTGTGTGTTTGCTAGTATCCTACGGCAGGCTCTCTCCATTTCCGAGACAGAGGGGTCATCATGGTTCACCAGGAAGATCTCGCTGGGAAGACGTCCTGATTTTTTCTGGTCATAGTATTTTTTCAGGGTTGTCACTATGATGTCCGCACATCGCGGGAGGGGGAAGTTGAACAGTCCGGAGCTCAAAGCAGGAATGGCAACAGACTGCAGATTGTGTTTCTCAACTAAGGCAAGGATGTTCCACACTGCTTCTGTGAGCCGTGGTTCAGCCTGGGCAACAATGGCCGCAGTTGGTAGGGTTGGTACTCTTGGGCCCACAGCATGAATTATCTTCTTGCATGGTAGCTTCCCAGCATTTGTGACAGCTGCTTCTCCTGTTTTCAAAGCACCATGCTTCTTGATGTATTGTTTACTTTCTCTCTGGATCTCTGGGCCACCAGCATCGGACAGTGCCTGCGCAAGGCCGCCGTAATGCTCAAGCTGATCATTAGCAGCATTAACAACAGCATCCACTGTGAAATTGGTGAGATCAGCCTTCCACACAGACACCTTCACGCCGTTCTGCAGCTGAGCAGAATACCTCATTTTTGGGACAACAGTTGGCCTACTCCACTGACCTGAGCTTGGATCTCTGTCAAAATCCACATCATGGATTTCGACCGAACACCCAAATTTGCTTTGAAGGACATCTTTCAGAGCAGGTCCACACTGTCTCACAATGTTAAATGAGGGCCCCTGAAGAGGAACATCTAATTTGCTGGCCATGACTCCCACAGACAACCCAATATCGATCTAGGGAGAGAGTTTGTGTGTCAGTAAATGCATCATCAATATGCAAGCCTACACAGTGACTCCAATGTTGGGATGTCATATTTGATTATGATTATGATTACTGATGTATTTATTTATGTTATCCAACAGTTTTTCAGGCAGCGGTGGTCATTTTCTTGCTGTAGTGGTGTAACACTGTTAAATGAATGCAGAGGAAACACTGTTGGGACGTTACATTGGGTGCTTGACCCTGACATATTTTGACTTTATTACACTTATCTGCTTTGTAACAAATGAAAGCTTTTTATCTACTTTGTAACAGATGAAGCTTCAAACATCATGCCATTGCCTGATATGTTTCAAACTGGATTGAGACAACGCATACAAATGAATGATCAGCAACTATGTTTAAATGCACACTACAATTTTGATCTCAATATGTAATAATGAGGAGGGAAATGATTGACATCTCTTGGTGCCAATAGTGAAGGAGGCACCCCACAATGTGTTCAATCAATAATTGCACACTTTTCTACAAAGCATGTCAGTGGCTTAACTGAATGATTTTTATAATCAAAATAAGGGAAATAATTAGATTTTTATGTACATGAAAACATAGTGAGTGATGATACCGTTTGTCTCTTAAGGAAATTAAGTTCTATATCTAATAACAACCGAAATAAACTAAATTGGTAGCTTGGCTTAGAAATCCCAACTTTAAGTGAGGTTATTGTGGCAGCAGTACAGTATTCATTTATCAAAGGAAATACCTCTGACTTAACAATTCATGTTTTTCTTATGATCTATGACAGCTGAATAACTGTGACCATAAACTTCTCTCTCCAAAACAATAGAAACCAGAGAACTGAGACTTGAACCTGGGATTTATTTCAGCATGAGCACCTGGAGCCAAAAGACAATTATTAACTACAGAATGGTTTCCAGGACCCACACACTGTGTTTAAGATTTTATACACAAATTCATTTTATTCTACGGCAGTGTTTTCAGGTCTGACGATCAGATGATGCTCCTTTATCCCCCACGGTCACCTTTACCTGCTTTCCCAATTCATTCTTTATGACAGACATTCCCAGTCTTGACCATGTGGGGGCAGTGAGACACTAGGAGGAATTTCATTGGCCTAGTTTGAAAGGGGGGGGAGAAAAAACGTGTGGCGAGCTGAAAAGCCACTGTGAATATCTTGCAGTATCCCGTTGTTTTGTGCGGTTTCTTCATTAGGGAGAGAGTTGTTCATGTTCATAATTACTTATCTGGCTGCATTAGTGTCCACAAAATGTACCAAATTAGTGCAATTCTCCATTTAGTCCAGTAGAGGGAGACCTAGACAACATCCAACGAGCCAGGTAATCTCACTAACAGAAGCCTCAAAAAGCCTTATTCACTAACAAGCAGGGGAGTTAGGCCCAAATGCATTTGTTTCACTGTTGTGAAGCTAAATTTTAATTTGGTTGTCCATTCCCATATCTTGGCCAAATTATAGATAACTTAGAATAAAAACAGGTCACGCAACTTTTTTCTCTGTATTTGCACTTGGTTTCTACAACAACGGGTGACATTAGGGAGAGCTGCTGACGCATGATGGAGTGACAAGGAAAACAAATGGTGGTTGTGCAGCGTTAGTGCGATTAAAGTACTTTGTACTACATTAAGAACACAATGTTAACCGTGTATTATATTTCAACGCCGATCTTCAGCCAGGCATACCATACATTTTGAAGAAATATAAAGTAATTTGCACCAAAACAACGAGACTGTTCTGTACTCACCCACCAACCGTCTGGAAAGCACCTTGGTCAGCCCGAAAGTGAAAGGAGAAAGATGGAGTATACGCCCCCCCCCCCAAGGAGATTCGCCAAGTTTCCAGCTTTTAAGTAGTAAACCTTTTAATAACTTTGCCCTACCTTCAACAGTCACCGAACAGCCTGCGTTAACACTATTTGGCTTGAAAATTAGAAAGTACCTCGCCGCTCTCAGACAGGAAATCAAACTGGCTTTGTGAAAGTTACAGCGTCATTTCACGAGAAACAAAAGTGAAACTAACACTGACAGACTCGTCTCACGCAGCGAGGCGAGGCGACTCGGGCGAGCAGCGATGGACGACGCGTATCCTCATGCCTTGCTCGTCGAGCTCGGTGAAAACAATGTCCCAAAACTGAAAAACAAGTTAGTGAAATATTTTCAAAGTAAGAAATCAAACGGCGGCGACTGTCGAGTTGAGCATGAGGATCGCAGCGGGACGGCGGTGCTGTACTTCCGAACAGAGGAGGGTGAGTCTGGCCCGACAGATGACGACTTTTACTTCCTTATATTTGCTCTTTAAGAACTATTTGACTTAATTTGCCGAAAATGGTTTACTTGTCTTTCTAACAGACCGGCAAAGAGTTTTGGGGAAAGAAGGGCATGAGATCAATTTGGATAAAGGGGTGTTGAAGATAACTGTTCGCTTACCTAATGATGAGAAATCACCAAAGCAGGTAAGTGGGTATAAAACAAAATGTCCATACAATATGCCATCAGTGATACACAGCACAGCATATTGGCAACTGTGATCAGAGGTTTCCCATCATTATCACGTCAAAGCACCCCAAGTAATTTAGGCTGCTGTCCCCAGTTCGATAAGATTTTGTCTGCGGGACCTCATCTGAAGGTTTTTGTTGTTTGGTATAATTTGCTACAGAACTGGACTTAACTTTTACTGCTGTATATGGGGAAATAACAGTAGGGAGAGTGAAAGCTCTCTTTGCAACAGTCCTTCCTATACCAATCTCTCACTGTCCTATTCAAATGAGATAACAGTGAAAAAGAAACTATTCCTCATTTTGCTGGAGACCCTCTGAAACCCCCTCAAGGACTCCTGGGGGTCCCCGGACCCCAAGTTAGGAACCCTTGCTCTAAGCATTTTGAAATTATGGACATCTTACTAGTCATGTGAGTGGTCATAAACCTTGAGGCCTTGTCTAATACAGACTCTTCTCTTGTTCTCTTAGTTCTCTTAGCTGCAAGGATAAGGGAGATTCAGTATTCATAATCCCTGCTGTTTATGTAAAGCTTTGTCAAAATGGCAAATGTGTAAAATTTGGAGATGGAAAAATGAGGAGTGGATAGTGTCATCACATCGCATCGCATGAGAGGCCCAAACTGACATACTGTATGCAATGAAGTGAAATATTTCATTGCATACAGTATGTCACACTCCAAAGTCTAACTGCATAAGGGATTTATAGTCATGTGACAAATTTGGTTACTGCTTGTTTTATTCTCTATTACGACCCCCTTGAAAACCAATTAACATTTAGGGCTTTATGTAAGGCTTCACTACTCCATGTTAAATTAAGTTTTCTCATTCTATGTAGGAACCTTCATCTGAAAACCTCAAGACCTGTAAGTATTGATAGAAAGTCCTGTATTCAGTAGTTATGCTTTTTGTTTGTATGAAATGCTAAAATTTGAATATTGCCTCTAATCCTACATTTATGTGCAATGTCATGTTTTTCTGACTTCTGACTGTCTCTAAACACACACACACACACACACACACACACAGCTTGTCATGTCATCAGAGTTATCTGTAAGGTTCTTAGCCTGTATGTGATGAGGCATATTTGCGCTAGCTACAAACCAAATCAAATGATAATAAAAATCTGTTTCCTGTTTCTTTTACACATTGAATTACAACATCACCACTAAACACATTAAAATGAAACTTTATTTATAGCACTATATATATAGCACTTCTCAGACAAGAAGTCACAAAGTGACAAAAAATATTCATAAAATATATAAAAGTGCATACAAAATTCAGGTACAGTACTACTGCTACTACAGTACAAGCTAAAAGGCACTTCAGTGCAAATACATAGGTAAAAAATCATCAATTAAATGTACTGTATTGCAGTTTGTTACAAACAGCACTCCCCTTACACATCATTGTGAGTTGTATATTAATAATAATATATAATATACTGTCTATATATCTTAATATATATTACTAATGTACATTAATAATAATAATTGTCAGGCCAGCCATCCCTGGCTATAAGAAGGAAATAACACTGGTATCTGTTTGTGTATAAAGCCATTCTGGGGCAGCTGCAGCCTTACATAAGCGCTCTGACCCGAGCAAGAGGTGGACATTACAATTTAAGATCACAAAACTGTATTTTCATATCATGTTCCCAATATAACAACTGAAGTTGGAAAACATGCCTTCAGCTATGCTGCTCCATTTTCTTGGAATCAATTAAAACAAAAAGATCTTAAGTTAAACTCTCTTATTGGAACTGATCAAGTTAAAGAACAGATTGGAGACCTGCTTACCATGGAGTGCTCATGCTTTTAACATGTATTGAGGTTTATTATTGCATCTTTATTTTCTAATGTGTTCATTTATCTTTTATTTGTATTTTTTTTTTACCATTGGTTTTTGTGTTTTTCTTCTTGATTGTTTTAAACTCTCTGTATGCCGCCTTTCTTGGCCAGGGCCCACTTGAAAAATAGATGCAAATCTCAGTGTGACTACCCTGGTTAAATAAATGATAAATAACATTAAAAGGAGTCAAACCAGAATACAAATGGTAAAAGGAACACAGGGAGCAATACAAATAGGATGATCATTAAAATTAGAACAAGGCTTACAGTGCAACAGTGCAAACAAACAATATATACAGTATACATATTATTATTTTATTTTTATTTTTATTTTTATTATTATTATTATTATCATTATTTTATTTTACCATTTACATATATATATATATATTATACTGATGTAAACTATTAATATACATATTAACTGATATGAATTGTATGCCTTTTCTATAGAATACTGTATTTATAAGATGATAAAGCCAATATTTATTTTTATTTGCTGTTGGTATAGTCCACTAATAATTATCCATTGATTGTGTGCATGCATACATTCTTGGCAGAGAGCTTGTTTTGGCATGGAAGTTATTTTCCCATTTACCTAGATACAGTTCAGTATAGAATGGAGTAGACCAAGTCCTGTGACTGTCCAAACACTTTCTGTGATCGTCCATCCTTCAAAAACTCAGATTAGACTGAAAGTACGAAGGGATTGAAAACCAGATAGAATTTATTGAGCAAATAGAATTGAAGAACCCAAACAACAACATTTTTGCACATTACAGTAATTCTTTTCAAGGCAGTTAGGTTTTGTTATTGTCCACTATTTGACTAAGACCACGTTGTGCCTACCACAATAATAAAATCCTCCCCTATTGCGCCCCAGACACAAGGTTAGTTACTTTAAACGTGACTTTCTGTTGATGAAAGTTAAAAGAAATTCTCCTCTCTTGAGGCTCTGGAAACACTCAAAGTGTTAATGCCGGGGCCTTCTGCTGAGAGAGTTACAGTGTAACAAATAAACATACACTACCAGTCAAATGTTTGTACACACCTGACTGAATGTACTATGTTTTTTCATTATCTTAAAGCCATTTTGATCTAAAGGCTTATGTTAAATGTTTGAAATTTGTTTTTTAGTCAAATCTAAATGGTGAAGCCGCCCTTTGCCGTGACTAATTTAAATAGTCTAAAATAAAAGATAGTTTTGATTTTTTGGTCACTGCATAGTCCATTTGTGTTATTTCAATAGTTATGTATTATTATTATTCTAAAATATGAAAAATAGTAAAATATAAAGAAAAATGTTTGTGTCCAAACTTTTGACTGGTAGTGTATGTATTTTGGATTGATTTTCTATCATTTGTGTGTTTTTAGTAGTAGATAATCAGCCGTACAGTTCATCAGGCAGTAATGACCAAAGGGACACCCATCACAAGCCACCAGCTAAAACGGAAGGCAGATGCTGATTTGGCACCAAGCAAAGAGATAGTCCCCAAAAAGCAAGTGGTTGGTCAGTAGTAATGTGTTGAAAAGTTTAAGCATGTCTATTAAACTATCCACATAGTGAGATCCATTCATACATATCTTTTTTGTGTTAATTGTTATTTATCAACTTGTCGGGTTAGCTCACTTCATGAAGAATTTTGTGTTGAGTCACTTAGCATCATGTCTCATTACCAGCTGACGATGCTGCAAACAACAAAGGAACAGGTGGAGACGGAGGCACGCCGCAGCTGTAGTTCAGACGGAGACGGAAAGCAGAGATGATGAGATGGCAGATGACGAGCCATGCTCCACCTCAGCTGTTTTAGGCAATATTCCACAGAGCATGAACCGCGAGTTTCTGGAGATGCTGGTGGAGAACATTTTAAAGGATCCAGACTCTCCAACTACCTCCAAAAAGTTCAGTTTGGAGGTCCTGCCTGACATCTCCTCTGCTGTGGTGACTTTCCCAGAGTGGAAAAGGTAGTCATTTAGTGGCCTGTGTGTGTGTGTGTGTGTGTGTGTGTGCGCATGCACTATAATCATCAAGGCATTATCAACTCAAATATTCATTGTAGGTGGGCAATAGCTGGGCAGTATGGTTGAAATCAATACCACAATAATCATAAGGATTTTTCTGATATCGATATATATCAAAGTATGGATTATGTGTGCAAAAATCACGTTAAATTAATGTTCATCGCATTGAACTGCTTGTAATGTTAAGTGTGATGTCAAACAAAACTAAAATTTTCAATAGCACTTTGAATCAGTTTAAATAAAATGCTTGTTATCAATTTGACAACATAATTGTGTATCACTATATCAGAATATTGTCATATCATCACAATATATTCTACTGAACCGTGATAAATTATAATATTGAATTATTGCCCAGCGCTAAGTTAAGGAATGTTAAACTCAAAAGTATACCAAAGCCAAAAAAATTCAAATCACAGTGAAAAGTGATGAATGATTATTTGTAATGAGTAAAAAGTACTAAACAGTATGTCTTCCTCAAAAAACTGAATAATGAAAACACAACGGGCTGTACAGGGTGTGGAAGTTATAATGTCTGACTGCTTAATTTCTATCCCTACCTGACAGAGAACACCGATTTCCTTACAAGCTGCCCCAGCAACCGGATGTTCAAGAGTAAGAAATTATCGGTCCAACCTCTTGAAGTCACAGCCAAGTTAGAGCTGAAGACATACAGATGTTAGCACTGATCACCTCTACCTATATTTTGAGAATGTGGAAGAGGATGTGGAAGATGTCACGCGTAATGAAGAGGAACAGTCTGCCATCATCCCTTTAAAGACCATAATGGTAGTGCAGTTATGCTTTTTTTAATCAATATATGATAGTATGATAAATATGGAGTTTTTCATTTAAAAATATATTCACCATTTGAATGAACAAGGAACAATTAACACTTTCATATGAATTCTAGACGATAATCCTATGTAATATTTAAGATATTAAAAAGATGTATTTGCTTTCCCGACTAGCTGTTGACAGAATCATCAAGAAGAAGCTTGCCATCGAACAGAAACCGATCAGAGTTTTTCCTTTTTATGAATCTTTGGGAACGGCCCTCTATGGCAAGACAGACCCACACTCAAACTCCCTGCTGCCTTCTCTGAGAGCATTGATGATGCTATATGGAGATACCTTAAAACAAGCATGAAGCTGCAGCGATCATTCATAGCGATCTGGCAAAACACTTTTGCAAGGTAGACCTCCAACGGTCTACTGTATGCTTAAGCCCCTTACCATCTCTACTGCAGCAAAAGAGTGTCAAGCCAAGGACATCCCAACAGTGGACACAGACAGTAAAGATGGCCTTTGCACAAGCCGTGTCAAAATTCAAATCCCTGCAGCTTCAGCCTGAGTCGGTGGCATGGAAAGAGTCTGAAGAGAAGATCAGAGAGGCGCTGTTGAATGAGGCTGTGGCTGTAGTCGCAGATAAAGCCAATGGCGTCTTGTCAGTGGTTGGCTTTGAGGATGATGTAAACAGACTGAAGCAGACTGTTAATGAAATCTTCAACAGGATCGCCAAAAGGTACAGCGGAGAAATTGTGGCATAACAGACACGATCAATTTGTCACCATCCGTTTTCTACATCCTATGTCAAGATGGTCTTCAGGACAAGCTGTTAAATGAATACCCAGAGCTAAAAATAGCATACAAAAGGAGAGCCAGGATTTGTCATTAACTGGCTTAAACAATGAGGTTTTGGGTGCAAGCAAAGGGGTATATAAAGGAGTCACGGCACTAAAACGACGGATTTTAGAAATAGATAACTCTGTGCTTGAGTTTTTGAAGGATGAAGATCAAGAAGATCTGACAAGCTCTCTCCTCACATCTAAGAAAATAGATGCAGCACTTGAGATAAGTGGGGAGAGAGTGCAGCTCCTTGCTGTTTCAGACAGAGCTCTGACGAAGCTGAGGATCAACTGAGCACACTGCTGATCTCTCAATCCATTGCTGTTGAAGATAGTGATGTCCTGAACAAGTCAGAGTGGCAGGACCTGGTTGCTCGGTTGGAGGATGCCACAATGACTCATTCAGGAAAATTCTGATTCAAACCCCTGATTTTCAGACAAGTCAGCAAGTAGTGGTGTCAGGTTACAAGGATAGCGTTAGAACAGTTAGAAATGAACTTGATGATTTCTTACAGCAGAATGCTCAAGTTGAAGAAACTGTTGTGGTCAAGCCCGACATCAATGTCAAATATATTGAGAAACATAACAGAAATGCTTGGTGGGACCAAGTGAAAGACAAAGTGGAGGTTCTTTCAGGAAAGAGGCCATCTACTTAAGTGGTTCTAGAGTCAATGTTACAGACTGCAAGACCTTGTTTGAAGACTTGATCTCTTCAGTATTCTGTAATGATTTAAAAGTCTCCAAGCCTGGAGCAAAGAAGTTCTTCCAGGAAAAAGAAGCGATGTATGTTTCCTCAGTCATGAATGACACTGGTTGCTTGGTCCAATTGGTTGATGAGACTGGTGGTGGGCAGGACGCCTGGCCCTTGGACGAGTACCAAAACCCATGTACCAGCTTGAGACACCTGATGGAGTAGAAATAGCTGTTTGCAAGGCTGATATGTGCAGTTACCCAGTGAGTGTAGTTGTCAACGGCTTCTAATCAGGACTTGAACATAACGGAGGTCTTGCAGGGGCACTTCTGAATGCTGCTGGCCCTCAGTTGCAGGATGAATGTGACAAACTAATTAACTCGAAGGGACAGCTCAAGCCTGGAGACTGTGTCATGACTGGTGCAGGGGGACGGCTTTGCTGCAAAAATATCATCCATGCGGTGGGGCCCAGTTTTGATCAAGCTAACCCCAGAAGGCCGTGGGGCAGCTGAGAAGAGCTGTTAAAGGAAGCTTAGAGCTTGCTGAAACGCATAGCTGCCCCTCTGTGGCTCTGCCTGCCATCAGCAGAAACTTGGGGTTTCCTCTCAGCTTGTGTGCAGACACCATCGTCAAAGCAGCTGAAGGGACATTGTGATGACAAATATGGCGACAACACCCTGAAGAGGATCCATTTGGTGAGCAATGACGACAGTACTATTACTGCTATGGAGGCAGCTGTCAAAAGGAGTTTTGGAACCCACGGCGTTAGTCATTCTCAACAGAATCAGCCTACCAGACCCAGCCAGCCTCCGCAAGTGCGACATGTTCAGAATCCGAGCAGCTCGGATCAAGTGCTGACCAAAGAGGGCTTGAGTATCACTCTGATGAAAGGGAATATCCAGGATGCCACGGTAATTCGTATTTTCTATTATCTAACAATAAGAGCCTGCAATCAGCTAGTTTAAAAATGTAATATTCCTACAGAGAGATTAGATTGTATATCATCGACTATTGACCCTATCCTCTGGCTTTTGAGTATAGTCATAAGTGTAGTCTTATAGGACTTTTAAGACTATTCGATGATATGAAAAAATTTTGTAAAATATATTACTTGCAACTGAAAACATTCTGTTAACACATTCTTAGACTGAGGTGATCGTGAATACTGTGGCTGAAGATCTTGTGCTGACAAGAGGAGCAGTTTCAAATGCCATCTTTGGTGTGGCCGGACCCAAACTTCAGGAGTTGGTGAAGGAAAAGCAAACTAAAGGAAATCATGGCGATGTCATCGTTACTGATGCCTGCAAGCTGAAGAGCAAAAAAATCTTTCATGCAGTTGCGCCTCATTGGGACAATGGACAAGGCACAGCTCAGAAGGTAAAGTGTTAACCTGTGAGGGATATTTATGTATTTACTCAGTCCTTTGATCTGGTCTGATCTGATTTTATTTTAAGCCAGGTTAATCCTGTTTTACATCAGGGATCGTTTTAGAATGGAGACCTGTAAGAGACAGCAGCAGCACATTTTGGTTGCAAACAGAACAACCATTTACTATAATGAACAAACTGCATATTTTTTATTTATAGTTATAATTCATCATTTGATGGCAAATACCAATTATTTAACTTTTTTCTCTTTTCCTTTATTGCACATCTTGCAGAAGATATTTGGATTGACGTCTGATAATGTAACTCTCAAGACAAGTGCCATTCAACCATAGTCAGTTGAGGTAGCGGGGTCATTATAGAAGTCAAGAAAAATAACACAGAAATATAGAATGGAAAGTACATGCTTTGTTGTATGTTCTACAGTAATAAGATTTATAGCATCGCAAACATCTAGTTGTTTTTATATCTTGGTTGCAAGGACTGCTAAATACTTGCAACATTAGTATAAGTGATCAATATTTTGTAGGCTAACTAGATATTAAAGAAAATACATGTCTTCCAGATACTGGATGGCATTTTAAGAATTGCTTGGGCCAGGCTGAGGACAGTGGGCTGACCTCCATAACCTTCCCTGCCATTGGCACGGGGAACCTGGGCTTCCCCAAAGACCTTGCAGCCTCTTCAGTGTTGGATAAAATCTTGAAGTTCAGCAGTAAGAGACAACCTAAGCACCTGAAGACAGTAGTTATCGTCCTTCACCCAAGTGATGCACAGACCATCCAGGTAAAGAAGCGAAAGTGAAAACTAACTAGCTTTGCATTAGTTTCATGCTTGCCAGCTGTGAGCGTCTTGGCAAATGAAAATTTAACAATGAAAAATCAGTAATACCAACCAATAATAGCTCACTGCTACAACTTAACTGGTGGTACTGGTAACATACACTTAGCAATGCCTGCTACAGTAATGTTACATCCTCAACAAAGGATTAAACCCACTTAGAATGAAGAAGTCCAACAAACAATATGCAAAACCTAAATAACAAAAGGTAAAAGACATGACTTACTTCATTAGGAACCTAGGGAACTTGAAATTAATCTTCTACTAGCAAGTGAAACACTTCAACAAACTATTAATTCTATGTCTTAGTGACATCAACACATGTAGATGCTTGCATGAAAAAAGACACTGCTTTCATATTCATACAAATAGAGTAATACTCATTAAGCAGTATCCCTTGTGTTATTAAACTAGGGTAAACATGTATGAAGAAAACTGGCTTAGATGTTAGTGGAAAGCTGCTTTGATGAGAATGGATATATCATTTGCATTATCAAGCGGGCACCTCCCAGCACTTATCAGACCTAGACTCTACTACATAATAATCATGAACAAACAGAGGCACAATAAATAAAACTGTTTGGTAGAAACCTGCATGATACCAGCAGCATTGTCAGGCTGTGTTTTCTATGTGCTGTGTTGTGTTGGTGTGATATCTGCGAGTTTTTGGTGACAGGTTCTCTCTCATTCTGTCCCCAGGTTTTCACTGATGAGTTTAAGAAAAGGTTTTCTACTACCTCAGGTGGTCCAGTGCCAACAACTACAGCACAGACTACAGGTAGGAAACATTTGGTTTGATCTTAACCTGCTTTTAAAAAATGATGACTGAAAGGAAGGTAAAATGCACCAAGGGATATTAATGATGCTAATAATGACCATAAGAGATTTATTCACAAATTAGCAACATTGTTGCAAATGTAATGACCTGTGTTTTAGAAATTTGCACTGATTGAGTAACAAAAACGACTATATAATTTTGGAATGAAACCCTTCAAATGTTTGTTTTTTTTATGTTTGAGTGCCTTGTGTGTTTTTTACAAAAAGTGTTTTTGCTCAGTGTGTATTTGCTGTTTATTCTTGATATTTGTTTCCGTGTTGAGGTGACTTTTTCTAAAGTCACCTCAACCTCAGGAATGCATGAAACCAAAATGGGAAGCGTGGCTGTGCAGGTGGTCACAGGGGACATAACCAAGGAGACGACTGATGTCATTGTCAACTCCTCCAACAATGATTTCTCTCTTAATACAGGTAGATCACACATCAGCTCAACTTTGACTCAATTCGCTCCCAGTTCCTTTTCCTTTCTGTTTGTGTAGTAGATAATATTTTTAATTAAAGGTAACATCAAGGCAACCTATTGCACATGTAAAGCAGACTTAAGCTACTTTCAACATCATAGTTGAACGACTGCAGCGGTAGCCCAGATCAGTGTGCATGCAATTGAAAGGTGGCTGATTTGAATTTCCTGACCAGTTTTGAATATGTTGGTGAGGGAGGTGAATGTGTCCTCTCTCATAACAACTGTTGAGCTCTTGAGCAAGGCCCTTAACCCCCAAACTGCTCCGATGGAGCTATTACCAGCAGCGATTCTTAATGGCGCAAACTGGTTGGGATGGCAGCTCTCTGGCTTGAGCTCATGTTACTGTATGAGTATAATGCAGGGTATTCCTGCAAAAGAGCAAATGTGTTCAGCTAAACTTCCTTGGCTAAACAAAGGCTTTAAAACTATACATGAATACATGCAGCTGTTATTATTTTTTTTTTTTCTGTCTTTCTCTCCTCCAGGAGTATCCAAGGCCATTCTGAATGCAGCTGGTCAGGCTGTGCAAGCGGAATGCCAAACCCTTGGTAAAAACCTATCACACCTACCCTTTAAGCCTTTAGCTGAAGCTCTGATCCTGAGGGAATAAGTAAAATTGATAGAATAAGCTTAAATTCCTAGATTGCCAACATAAGTCCAAAATGTCAAAGCCACAGCATCCATAACCGACTTAACATTATCTATCACTATATTTCTGTGTCCCTAGAATGATCATATATAATAGAGGAGTGAGAGAACCTTTGCCACTGATGTAGTTTCACAATACAATAATTTTTTTTCACTGGAACATAGAACTAGTTTTATTGCTGCATTCCTCTGTGAGATCAAGAGATGAATGCCAGTCATGGAATGCTGTTTGTTCCAGTCTTACTGTGTGGCGGGTGGCAGCAGAACTATAATGAGACTATATGAAATGGCAACCTAACTTGACACGTTTTTCAGTGTACAGAGAATATATAACTAGAAATTCAGTTGTGTCCGTCTTCCATGTCATCGTCCTTTTTATTTGTACATTGACATCACACGTTTAAGAAGTAAAAATGTATAACATATCACTCCTTTTCAATTTATTGATTAACTCTTTTGGTCTGTTTTGAATACAATAAAGAGATAAGCCCATACATCCTAATATAGGATTAAAGGATAGTGAAGCAAGGATAGTGAAAGTAAAGCAACAAATTATACACAAAACTCACTCCCTCTTTATTATTAAAGCAACAGATAAAGCATCAAAACTGTAGTGGCTCAGAAAACGAAATGAAGCCTGTTAAAATTAGACCATATTTCTCCTCCCTGTACTCTGCTGATTACAATGCTGGCTCAATGATTGACTGGTTGTCCTCCTGAGCAAGCATGAACGAGCACAGCATAACCATCATCCTACTGATTATGACCTGGATACAGAGTTAATTATTAACCCAGTTTTATATTCCACAATAATACAATATTATCAGGAAGGGAACTGTGACCTGAATAGAATTTAACAACAGACATTACCTTCATCTTCAGCAGGAATACTACAGTTTTGCTGAAATATTTGTTGCTTATTTATTACAAATTGTGTTTTTGCATCATACTTTATCTTTTAGAATCTATGGGGCAGTGATTGTTGTTTTCACACACATACACTTGAGGTTCCCATGGTTTTAAAGCATTATAACATGGAAATTAAATCCACTGTCCTCACCTTAAGGTGCCCAGCAGAACCCAGGCATGATAATGACCCAGCCGGGCAACCTGAAGTGTAAGAAGATCCTTCACCTAGTCGGACAGTCAGAACCCAACAAAATCAACAAGGCTGTGAAGGATGCTCTCCAAATGTGTGTGAAAAACTCGTACACATCTGTCTCCTTTCCTGCCATTGGTACAGGTGAGATTTAACAGCAGGGCCTGGAGTATATTGTATGAAAACAAGTTTGTGTGCACTTGTGGTATTGTAAGGCACTTTGGATTAAAGCATTCATCAAAGGTCAAAAATACCCTTAATACAAATTTAGGGTTTTATTCAGGTTTGGAATCACAAAAGGTTCTCTATTCCTCAGGGTCAGTTCAGATTCAGACAGAAATCTTTCAGATTTTAGTTGCCTAAAGTATCTTTCTACTGAACAAATTTAACAGACATTTAAGGGAAATCAAAGAAAATGTTCATGCGTGAGGCCCATTGATTGGGAGACTGTGAGCATGGGTAGAATATGTTTGTAACTTTTTCATAGTGTTTTTTACAGACTCATCTACTGTTATTCAGGTACTGTTGTTACTGTTGACTTATTTTGCTCATAGCAAAAATCAGTAATTTATGTTGTGCTATTTCAGGCCAAGGCAATGTACAGGCAGGCCAGGTGGCGGATGCCATGTTGGATGCAGTGGTCGACGTGTTGAGCACTCCCAACACTCTGAAGACGATCCGGATAGTCATCTTCCAACCTCCCATGCTGAAGGACTTCTACAACAGTTTGCAAACGAAAGCAGCCACTGACGCTAAGGATAAAGTGGGATTCTGGGGAAACCTCGGCTCCAAAATAAAATGTAGGTAAAGGGGGAAAAAAATCAGGTATTCATCATGCTTAATCCATGACCAATATTATCCCACGTGTCTTGGGTAATGAAGTATGGCAGAGGCGTGCCTGTTTTTTTATGACATTTGGATCTCATTCTTTCAGCAATCTTCACTGGGGTAACTGCTGACAAGCCACAGAAGGATGATTTTGTCATTGACTGCGAGGAAGTGGCCTCTGCTTGCTTCCACATTTGCGGTGCCTCGCAGGCTGGAGTTGACTTAGCCAAAAAGTGGATCAGTGACCTGATATCCAAGGAGCTGAGCAGTTACTGCATCACCGACGACACCATCCTCAACCTCACTGCTGCGGACCACCAGCGTATTGTTGACATCCAGAGGACCAGGGGTGTGAGCATAAGAATCGAATGTCAGAAGCTCAAAGCATCTCTCACCATCATGGGACTCAGCAAGGACGTGCTAGAAGCCAACAATGAGATCCATAAGATGCTGAGGAGGGCCAGAGATGAGGAGGATTTGAAGAAGACAGTGGAACTGGCTGGCACGGTGGCGGACTGGCAGTACCAGCAGCAGGGGCTTCAGTTCCAAAGCTTTGACCCAATGTCCAACTTCCACCTTGAGCAGGCATTGGAGAAGGAACACCTTCATGTAGAAGTCAATGTCCAGGGTCAAGTCTACAAGGTCGCCATGCCAAGTGGACCTGCCACAGATATCCATGGACAGGGACTTACTCTACAGATCAGACGCATTGACAAACTGAATGGTATTTTACATGTCCACTGATCAATGGAAGCCTGTTATTGAAAGAATCTTCTCACTTCTTTTCTCGAAGCTCTGCAGTCTGTTGCAGTAGTTAATTATATCACTTTGAGGCCAGAATAGAAGTACATTCAAACCAGATTTGGGTCAAATTGTATTTACAAATTATTATTAGTATTTAGCATACTTTACTTGGACCTATCTAAATTGTTTTGATGTGGTAAACTAAATCTTTTTTGTCCATTATGCTTCCAGCTCAACAGGCTGAAACCCTGCCTCAGCACTGGGATACCATGCCAGCCGACGCTGCGTGTCAGGCCCTCACCATCCAGGCTGGAACGGCAGAGTACATTGAAGTCCTGAATCTGTTCCAGGCCACATGCCCACGAACGGTTACTAAGGTAGTCTACCTGTAACGTGCCCCGTAGTTAATGTGTAATGTTTTAATTATCACATTATATTGATGAATGTTTCTTGGGAGCATCATCAAAGCAACATTTGCTGAGATTATTAAATTGATCACAAATTTGCAGACCAAGATACTCAAGTTTTGACACAAATGAATCGAATTGAATCAAATTTATTTAAAGTGCATTTTGTACACCAGTGTTGCACGACGAGAGGTTAAAGTAATAACAATCATTAAACCGTAACAGAATGACAAAAAGAACAAACATATTTTATCCCACTAAGATTGAGAGGATCCAGAACCCCACCTTGTGGAAGAGCCTCCAGATCAAGAAGCAGGATATGGAGAAGAGAAACGGTCACCAGAACAACGAGAGGCGTCTCTTCCACGGCACCTGCCACACCACTGTAGCCTACATCAACCAACACGGCTTCAACAGGAGTTACGCTGGGAAGAATGGTGACAAGTATACCTTGAATATTTGGGACATTGCTTAAACTGAGACTTCCTCAATCTTGCTTGAAAACCTTAAATTAATATATGTAATTCTCATGCAAGCATTTAGATGACTAGATCGAGTCCCAGCAGATCTCACACATCTATTTTAATAGCACATGGGATGGTTACATCAGGTCCTGTATTTTGGTAATTTCAGAATATAATCTGGCATTACTGATAATCTTTATGCCTTTCTCCATATACCACAGATCAATTTAATAACTCTCTGCTAATATCCCATTTTCAGCTGCTGCGTATGGCAACGGCACATACTTTGCTGTCAGAGCTGCTTACTCCTCCAGCGACACTTACTCCAAGCCGGATGCCCAAGGGCAGAAGTTCATGTACCTCTGTCGTGTCCTGACGGGGGATTTCACCAGGGGCCAGTCAGGCATGGTCGTGCCGCCGGCCAAGAGCTCCGCCTCCATTCAGCAGTACGACAGCGTCGTGGACAACCCGGCCAATCCCTCCATGTTCATCATCTTCCATGACTCTCTGGCTTACCCAGAATATTTGATTACATTCAAGTGATAGAGCATGCAGAGCGCTGCCAGAAATAAGATGCCTTACATTTTACACTGCCTTAAAATATTAAATAGTTGTTTACAATGCTAATGATCAGGTGATTTTTAAATCATTCTTCATTTTTTAACCATATACTGAACACATTTTGACATTTTACATTTTAGTTATTTAGCTGTTTCGCTCTTATCTAGAGCAACTTACAATGAGTGCAATAAGATTCAGTTCCTAGATTACAACATTACAAGCAACCAATGAGTATAAGGCTCAGAGCCATAGTGCCTTGAAAATATCCATATGAACATAGAATGAATGATCATGCAAGAGAGAAGTGCTGGGAAAAGAAAGTAAAAGGAAAGGGGTAGAAGGGATTTTTTTGAAGCGCTTTTATTCATATATTGTAGGTTATGTGTAAGTTAATTGCAAAGGTGATCAAAGTTTTACTTACTCTTTTCAAATCAGTGGTCTTTTTTGCGCTGGATTTTCCCTACTGTTCTAACCTGTATAGTGTGTTAACACTTAATCAAATTGCACAGAACAATTGGATTGCGTAAAAACTGGTTAATGGATACTTGAAGAAAAACAGGATATTCCAGGAAATCATGTGATACAAAGATTGTTTGTGTATGCATGCTCATATCACGTCAACCATAGCTTTTGGTTTTGAAAAGAAAAGTGAAAGTTAACATCTGTTCTGTTAAACAAGTATCAACTGTTTTAACGTGTTGTGTTTGCGTCATCTAAAATAAAACTATGAACACCAACTTGTAGCTTGGTTTACAGGTCAGTAACAGCTAGTATGAGTCACTAAAGCTCAAGTCTGAGAAGGAAATGATGGACTTCCTTTAAAGTTTGAGTCCTAGTTAAGTCCCTTCCCAAGTCTCAGGGTAATGAGAGCAGCATACAACTGCGTAGTTATCACCTGATTTCCAATCCAGTGAGATGAAGAAATAGAATAACAAGGAGGGTTTTTGGAATAGGAGGATTGCAGAGTTTCACTCTAGTGTGGCTGAATCCAATTTATTGAAGTCCAGTCATGAATCATAAAATGGTAGATATCTGGTGTCACATCCAGTTCCAGTTCTGGGTCATCAACATTGAGTCATGTATACGAGTTTTGGACCTGAGTGAACTTGGCATTCATCTTTGAGAGAAACATACAGTACATCGCTTGTAAATTACGTCAAGAAAATGTACTCTTGTTAGACTACACTACAGTGCTGTAGCATTTAGGAACTAAACTAGACATGTTTCTTGTGTTTCTGGCTCCACCTGCAGGTTATATTTATAGTCGCCCCCCACCCATGGGCGCAGGTGTAGATTTTTGGGAGTGTCTACCTGCTGCAAGTTTCAGACACGGAAGTTTACATAGTTTTTAGTCTGACGTGACTGCTCTTGTGCTGTGCAATAAGTTGACTTTCTGGATGTTGCAGCTATGTTAAGAGAAAGCCGTACAAGTGAGACGACATAAAACCAGAAAAGAAAATTAAACACATCATTTGTATTGGAGCGGGGTAAGTAAACAGCTCCGAACTTTGACGGAGCGCACCGGGCTTCAGCGGGACCCTGACTGAATGTCATCCGCCGGCCAGATGCTTCCAAGCGGCCCGGTGGAGGGAGGGCGCCCCGGCGAGAGCTCCACTGCTCACGGCAGCACGGAGAAGTTGAGCCCGTCCGCGGTCAATCAGATCCTCATGGAGTTCCTGGCATACTGTGGGAAGGCGATAGTGGTCTTCTATCCCGTGTATCTGACGGGATACCTCGGCCTCAGTATCAGCTGGGTGCTGCTGTGCATGATGATGCTCACCTGGTGGAAGAAAAATCGCAAGTGGAAAGACGTCCGGATCGGAACCGCCATTGAATTTGTGGATAATGAAACACACGTGATCAACAAGGAGTTGCATAGCGCGTTGAATATGGCAACTTGGGTATGTAACGTTATGTATGGAGATGTGGCTGTGGTATTGCCCATTGCATGGAGCGAAATCTCAAATTTGTGCAAGGCAAACAAAGGTAGAGGACTGATGTTTTTATCCTTGATTTGTCCAAGGAGGTTTGCTCTTTCCAGCAACACTCCACTCCACTCCACTCCACATTCTTTCAGTTTGGGGATTCAAAGCAGACACTAACCAGTCACATCATGTCAGTGAAAGAAAGGCCAGATTTCACATCTATAGTTCATTCTTTATCTATTTGGAATCATAAATCTTAAACAAGCCTAGTGTTTTCTACATCCCATATTCAGACTACATTTTACACTCACTGTTGTCATGACTACCAATACACATTGTTTGTATGGGGCAATGAAATGCTAGATTCGGGATCAACATGTCAGACTCAGAGGCTGGTTAAGCCAGCTATCATTTTTGCAGGAGCATTCACCCCTCCACATTTGGTTACACCACACCCACACCAACAGTGACTCACGCTAACAAGAAAGGAGAGACCGAGAGAGGGATTCTTGTCATGTCAGAGGAATGTAACGTACAGTAGACATGAAAAGACTGATTCAATCTTTTTGGTGTGAGCACTTTCTCTCTCACCCCCTCTCTCAATTGCTGTGTGTGTGAGACAGAGTGAAAGAGAGGGGAGAGAGGGAGGTAATGACATGCAAATCCTCTCAAACAAATGTTTTTGTGTCACGCAGCCTCTTGATTTTCTTCAGGTAAGACATACATTTCCAGCCCAATGCGTCATTCGATCCCACTAAACAAGTACCAAAAACAAAGAACAGATGGTTTGCCCTCTCTTCCAGAGTATACCAATTATACCTGATTTATTAAAGGGTATACATATGGTAAATAAGCTTTCCACAGCTCAAAACAGCTTTTCTCCAGTGTTTACGAACAGCAAAGGAACTGTTGCTGTTGGTGTTTTGATTTTGTAACAGTCCTTGTGACAAGAGCTCTGTCAATCAATTTTAGAATTAAACAGAGTATTCAATTCATCCAATTTTACCCCCATCCTTCCTCTTAACATCTAAGATAGAATTCAGTGAAGGTACTCACTAGTTTAATAGCACAAGGTGTGAGTCACATCACTTGCTGTGTATTAGTAGATGATACCACACTTCTGTTACAGCCCACAGCTTTACAGCTGCAAAGAAGCTTTGGTAAGACCTAAATAACAAATATTACTGTACTTGCCATATTCATTTGTGGTAATTCAACCATTTGTGCTCCCATGGAATGTTGTCAAATTTCTGAAATGGGAACAATTTTCATAATTTTACACAATTTGTCTCACTAATCTTATTGCTGCTTGATTTCCCTGCATTGCCATTTTGGGGATTTTATTTAATTTCACTGATTGTATAATGAATTAGTCACGAGCCATTTTAGCTAAATGATGGAGGAATCATTATCAATATCACTTCAACAACAGTAATACTTTATCACAACAACATAATAATAATCATAATCATGATAATCACCCTTATCACCAACATCATGCATGTCACTGTGTGTCACCTCATTGTGATTTGGGCTGGACAATAGAAGTCAAAGTCTGTGATTAGTAGTTATTGGAAAACCGAACAACTTCTATCATAACTATCATTTTTTGTTTTCCAAAGGTCCACTTCCCTGATGTTGAGAGAGTTGACTGGGTTAACAAGGTACAGTAATAAAATGAAGCTAACCTGCCTCTTCCTATGCTTTTACAATTGAAGAGGTGATGCAAAGCATATCTGACAGAGTTGGAGAAATCCCATTCTGAATAAATCAAGTGGGTGTTTTTGATTTGACTCGACTGGTAGCATGGCCGTCTATCATGCAAAGAAGCACAGGACCTGGTTGCATTATGCAAAGAAGCACAGGGCTCAGTTGCTTGTATGACACCTTTAACACATGCAAGTTTTTATTATGACTGTATCACTACCACTGCAGCTGAACCTGAACCTGCAGCCAACCTAGTCAAATAATATTTGCAATTAGGTTTTGTGGTTTATTTTCAACTAATTATGTGACAGATTGGCATGGTTTACAAAAAAAAAAGCCTGCAATGACTTCCAGAAATTATACACAAGCACAGCAAAAGTTTTGACCAATCTGGTACTCCAAGCACATTAAAACAAATGCAAAGAATTATTTACGTTTACATATTTGCTGTTTGACCGAGGCGTGGAAATATGTCATGTTTACAGGTCTGTTTTGTTGTGTGTGGTCAGGTGTTGGAGCAAGCTTGGCCTTTCTTTGGAATGTTCATGGAGAAGCTCCTTAAAGACAACATCCAGCCGTCCATCAGGCTCTCTAGCCCCGCCCTCAAAACGTTCACTTTTACCAAGGTCCACTTCGGACACATAGTGAGTTGACGTCTGTTACTTTTCTTTGTTAGTCCATTTACATTCTGTGTGTTGTGTTTTTGAGTCTGTGTGTGTATTTCTTTCTTTTGCCTGGCATCAACAGTCATTCCATAGTCCAAGCCACTTAAACACCTGCTTTAGCTCAGTCTAGTGTTCACTTGAACACTTATTGAATCCATCAATGCCTGCCTGCTCTATAAAGCAAACCCCAGCCACGTCATTTATAGGAATGATTCCTGCAGTGATGCACCTAATAGACTGAGTGTACAATCAAGTCAAAAAGTCACATTTCATACAAAAAGCAACACCATGTGCTTCACAAAGCCAAGAGCAATACATGTATAATAAAATAAAATAAGAACATATACGTAATCATACATAAAAACATACATACATACATACATATGCACACATCTAGAGGACATAGACAATTTAAAGTGCATGTAAATTCTGGTAAAACAGCAGCAAACATTTACTCTAAAAAAAAAAGTCAAGTAATGTCTTAGGAAAGGAGTGTGAGCAGTCGGCACCCCTTATTATTTTGTTTTTAGAGTGTAGGAAAGCTGAAACAGTAGAGAAAGCACTGGTGGGATTTGTGGTACATGTGGCTCCAGATATGTGAGTCTTAACCGTCACACCATCTCTGGGAACATTACCTGATCCTCCTCTTCCTCATTCCAGCCTCTCAGGATCACTGGAATGAAAGTGTACACCCATGAAGTGGATAAGAGGGAAGTGGTTATGGACATGAATATAAGGTTGGTAAGGCTGTACTCTAATTATAATCATGCCTGCCAGTGAAGAACACAAAGGTTGACGTCGAAATTGTCAAATTAATCACTTCAATCACTGTCTCTTTTTTTCCAGTTCCCTGTAAATTCTACATGAGACCCCTGCTCCTAGATGTACATACTGTCCCATATAATGTTTACTCTTTTTACAGTCATGTAGTTCTCACAGGTTCTGTTCACTTTGCAGTTATGACGGTGACGTGGACATCGACACGGAGGTGAAGCCACCTATCACAGCTGGTGTCAAAGGACTTCAGGTGGGTTTTCTGAAGTTTCTGCTTTGCGCCTGACACCACGTCACTGCACTACTCTTGCGTACTACAAGTTGTTTTAGTTACATAATACATATTCAGTTAAAGATCGTTTCACTGGGATTACTGGGACACACGCTACATATGTAGTGTGAAAAATTGGGTTCATATTTCCACAATTTGAAAAATACATGAGCACTTTAAAACAAAGTTCTGTGAATCATTTCAGCTACAAGGGATGCTGAGAGTCATTCTGGAGCCTCTCATTGGTCAAGCCCCGCTGGTGGGAGGAGTCACCTTTTTTTTCATTCGCCGCCCCGTGAGTGTCCAAGGACATTTTACTCTTACATCTTACTCTACATCTCACTGTGATTAATTGAGCTGTACGATTAGTGATAAGTGTAAAAGTCCAAATGATTTTTCAGACCCTGCAGATTAACTGGACCGGCATGACCAACCTCTTGGACACTCCCGCTTTCAGGTTAGTTTCCACAGAAAAGCCTCGGACTGTTACGCGTGAATGTGTGCAACTCATGTGAAAGTGATGCAGGATGTGGCTGAAAAATGGTCTTAATGGTCACACTGTCTTCATGGTGTTGAGTTTCTTGGTTTTAATGCTGTTTGACCCCATCTGTCCCCTGCCAGTCAGCTGTCTGAAGGGGCCATCATGGACATCATTGCCTCTCTCATGGTGCTGCCCAACCGCATGTGTATTCCCCTCATAGACCAGGTTAAAGTGGACCAGATGCGATTCCCACTACCTCGTGTATGTAACTCACTCATTAACATTTACATTGTAGGCGTTTGGCTGACACTCTCATCCAGAGTGACTTAAAATAAGAGTTGAAATTATTAACATTAGAATCAAGGGTCAGCACAACACTCTGCATCTGCTGAATGTCAGAAGTAGATTATGTTTTGGTTGTTAATTATGAATATGGGAATGTGATGTTTGCCCTGTCAGATTGTGCTTAATGTCATTGTGTAAAGGGGAAGCAAGACAGGGTAAAATTCATGTAAAAAGACCCCTGCACAGTCACTTGCATATTTAAAAGCCATTGCTCGCTCTAGGATCTACATCATGACATATCTGATAAAGGTCCTCAGCTAAAACATTGCCTAATAAAATTGTTTTTACCCTTGCAGTCCTTGCCATTATAATGTCTGAAGTGCAGGTGAAGACAGTGTGCGGGTATCTTTTCACACAGATTGTGCTCATGTGAAATGTTCATCTGGACTCATGTGCTCCTCTGTCCCTCAGGGGGTGGTGAGGGTCCACCTGCTGGAGGCCAGAGACCTGCCTGCCAAGGATACGTACATGATGGGCATTGTGAAGGGCAAATCAGACCCATACGCGGTGCTCAGAGTTGGCAACAATCAGTTCAAAAGCGAGACTATCAAAGAGAATCTGAACCCGCAATGGAACGAAGTGTATGAGGTAGAGGCTTTACGTAACATATTGCTGTTGTCATGTGAGAACCTCATAACTAAGAAAATTCTGCCATCCTTGTGCTTATAAAACCTTTTCAAACCCCATTGGAGAAACTCAAAAAGCTACAAACAAGGCTGCTTTTCTTAGCTCCTGACAAGTTGACATTTTGGAGGTTGAAGGTTTTCACCCAACAGCAGAGCACAATACTATGAATTCATAGCACATAACTATACACAGTGAAAGTTAACACATCACCTGCATGTTTATTAACACGTTTTTGAAGACACCCTGTGATCACTGGAGACGTGTGTATTCTGTAATGCAAACCACCAGATTGTTAAAATCCCATCCCTCACTTCCTTGTTTGTGAGGCAGAGGTGAAGAAACATAACTTCTGTCACATATATTACACTGGAGAACAAATCAAACAGATTACTGCCAATAAGTCAATATTAGAAAGTTAAGGTTGTCACCTGTGGTGACAAGTGCCTCCATTTTTTGTTTACTTTTTGCAAAGTGGCGCATCTATCCGCCACATTGCAGCTGTAATGTTCAACATCCAATATACTCTTTTCAATATTTAATCCGCTATGGCCTTTTCCCTCAATATAGCACTCTTTTTGAAATTAAACTGAGTATGAGTGCTGATCCAGGGCATATATTCTTACATCCACAATCCCATCTTTAAGACATCTGCTAATGCCAACCTGTCTTTCTCTATGTGCAGTTTGTGGTCCATGAGGCCCCAGGACAAGAGTTGGAGTTGGAGCTATTTGACGAGGACACAGACAAAGACGACTTCCTTGGAAGGTAAGCAAACCAGCTAATAACAGTGTGAATAAATAGGTTTAACACTGCTCTAGTCAGATCCATTGTATTCATGATGTTGCTTGGTTTGTGTCCTAATATGGCCTGTCAGCTATAAACACTGATCAACCGTTTCAGTTATGGTTTGATTGCAAACAGAGGTTGTTTGACTACAAAGATATTTTGTTTGGATAAGACTATTAAGACTAAGTTATGTGGCGATGTAAAGTAAGGAACTATGAATAACAATTAGTATTTTTATTACTATTTGTACTGCACTATATGCACTGTTGAGAATGTGAGTGAATCTACTTGATTTTGTTCCTTTAAAGTCATCATATTATTCAACCCTCATTATCAGTTTTCATCATTATAAACGAACTTACCCCTTAGGTATCACCTTGATTTCGGAGAGGTGAAGAGGGAGAAAGAGATGGATCAGGTGAGGTCCTATTTAATGCAATGGTTACACTGTATAAAGAGCTTTGTTCCAATATTTTTTTTCCACCATTCAAAAAAACAATGACACCGGCACTCACAAAAAGATTGCTGGCATGAAAGAAAATCACATTACAGAATACTATCCTAATCCTAATACTATTTTACTAGGTTATTAACCATTTGGTTAACAAAATGGCACAATTTTTGAGAATGAACTGACATGTTTTTAAACGTTGATACATTTCTAATTTTTCCCCCAAACTCAATATATAGCAATTTGGAAGTAAGCCTTTATATTAATGACATGTTAATAAATGGATATCCTTCTGTGTTGTTGTAGTGGTTTCCTCTGGAAGGGGTCCCGAATGGAGAAGTTCATATGAAACTGCAGTGGCTTTCCCTCCAGACTGACCAGACCCTGCTGAAGGAGGTAGCCTCACTTTTCCTTACTTCTCTTCCATCAAACTTCACATTCACACGTTTATACACTCCCAGTAGGCTCTTATTCAACCTGGCAACCTCCCTGCCACAAGTTCACCTCCCCTGTGTGGGACCAGGTTGTAGGGCCAGTGCCTAATCAGGTGTGTAAATCATGTATTGCTGTCTGCCATTACTCTCTTCCAGTCTACCGAGGGCTGTGCTTGCGCTATGCTTGCAGTGTATCTGGACAATGCCTCAAACATACCAGTAAGTGGTTTAACAGGTCTCCTTGTTGCTAAAAACAGATGTTGCCATATGTGTTGACACGTGTGCTGATGATGTTCTCGTTATGTGTCAACAGAAGGACAACAGTGAGTTCACCCACAATCAGAAACACGGGAAGCACTCAAAGGAAGCCAGGGTAAGTCAGCATTTTTCTTAACCCTTGTTTAACCAGACAGGTTGACTAAGAACACAAACATAATTACACCATTGGCCCAGGGGAGTAGTCCAAGGATTCGACCCGGTGACCTCCTAGTCACAAACCCCTTCTTTAGACCTAGAGGCTACCATCGCCCCAGATCTGTCTCTCTGACTGAAATCTCCACTACATTGTGTTGTACCTGTTGAGTATGAATGTTATATATTTTAATTTGTCATGTTGATATTGTTCCATACATTGCATGCTACAGTAAGGAGTATACAGTAAGGTTAGTATGGATAGTCGTTGCAGAGGGATTGTGTATACGCTGTGCAGATTTCGGACAAGACACAGACTCACTCCAGGTGAACTTATCCCTCTGCATGGCTGGTATTTCCTGTTTGTCTGGTGAATGCCTGTCATTTTATGTGGGTGTGTGTGTTACCAGCTGGTGTGCATGTTGCTAGAGTTACTCCTTCACCTGAGGCTTGTTCAGGGTGAGTTTTCCACGACAAAGAAATGGGATTAGAAGTGTATAATAGGAAGTGAGCATGTGTGTGGTGAGGAACTATGTTTGTTGTGTAAAATTTGAATTATACTCCATATATTAAATCTCTATTTGTTTGTCTTCTTGGAAACAAACCTGGGTTAAATAGTTTTGCTGCCATAAAGTTCAGACGAGCACAGATAAGTAGTTTGACTATCACTTAGTATAAGTGATTTCTGTGATCGACAGCTTGTCTACTCGGTCTGATGTGTACTGATGTTGTAAACCACAGCCATTAAGGCAATTTCAAGCAAATGCTAAGCATTATTTGCAAACACTATTTGACCCAGATCTGCTTGGTAAACATATCCCAGCACTGTATGTCCTGACTTGAACTGTCTGCGGAGCGGTTCCCTCTAAATGCCCTCTGCTGGTCATTGTGTGAAAATACACTCACAAAGTAAAAAGTGTTGAAGTCAACACAGGATCCTTTCAGGGAGAGAAAAGTTGGCAGTCTTGTTTAGGTTCTGCTATCCTGAACTCTATATTTAATCTTAGTAAAGATAGTTGAGAATGAACTACAGGCAGATGCTTGTGTAGAAGGTTCATTCTGCACTAGAAAGTCCTCACAATCAAGGAAAAAAAAAAAAAACTGAGGGGAAACACCTACAGGAAGGTGGTTGTAATGCTCCGTTATTGTCAAAATGTATTTTTAGAGGCGGTATACAAGACAGTCCTCTTCCTTCAGTGCATGCTGAAGGGTTTGGGGAAGACTGTTGTTGAAACGTGAGATGTCTCTCTCTTGTGGGTCGGCTCTACAGTAAATATAGAATAGTAATGAGCATTGGACATGGAATGATGTTGAAATGAGGGTCACCCATGCCTGTTAGAAGCTAATCTGAGATGGACTACACTCCTGCAATAGCATCCACCTCCTTATCCTGTGATAGAAAAGGCACTTCTCTCTGCCTTGCCAACGTAAAACATCTGTTTTACATGTCCCAGATGGCTCTGGTGTGTATTAGGAGTGGAATGCGGAATCAACCCAAGCTAGGAGGCAACCGGCTGCCTGCAGGCAAACTCCCAGCATTCCAGTGTGTTGGTGGTTCCCTGTCCCACAGGCAGAAAACGAGGAGGAGTCAAGCAGCATCATAACAGCAGATGCTCTTGAATGTAAATACCTTAAATGGGACCAGCGTGACTCTCTGATATGGGAGATGAGCACTGGCTTATTTCTGCTAGCAGTTAAGAAATCAAGTGTCAAAGTGGCTGAAATAGTTACTCTACCCATCAGTACACTCGCTGGCTAATATTCATCATGGTTGCTGATTTTTTTTGTGTGGCGTATTGACTCCCAGTGTCAGAAAATATCTTTCTGGTAAATTAAAGACAATTTACATTATGTTTTCAGCTCACAAGGAGAACCGCCAATCCTAACTCATTTGTGGAATTCTCCATCGATGAACAAGTTCAGAAAAGCAAGGTACAGCTCTCACTTTATTATATATATACACCATTTTATTTTAATTGATATGTCTAATATGTCAAATCTGTCAATTAATGTTCCTTTTGTTTGCTTGCCTTATTTTAGCACCAGCTAATCCCTTTGCTATTAGGAGCCACTTTGCTTTAAGTTTTCAGTTCTCTTACTTTCCAAAACATTTTGTAACATCTTCACTCTCTGAAAAAGTTTCATTCCAAAATTATATCTCCACGGTTTGAAAAATGTAACACTTAATTTCACAAAAGTCACTATTGAAATTACTTAGGTTATTGCCTTTTTTAAGTCCTTTGTTTAAAACATCTCAGGGAAAGTAAATTAACTTGCTATGAACAGTCTTCTGTCCAAAATTGCTATCTAGATTTTTGGACTGAACCCTTCTCTTCTAATTATCCCTGTCACTGACTTCTTTCTTCGCAGGTTGTGTACGCGTCTAAAGACCCGGTGTGGGAGGAAGGCTTCACCTTCTTTGTGCATAATATCAAGAACCAGCAGCTCAGTGTTCAGGTCTGCCACTAAACATTGTACATGCCACACAAAAGCTCTCTCCGAGAAGAAGTGATCCATTGTTTTGGATTTAGCTGTAAAGGGAGCAATAATCACAACTGAAAATTTAAAGTTGCTTTTTTTTTTACCAGGCAGCATTTTTACATATTTTTTGTCTTGAATCAGACATTGGCAGAAATATTTAAGAGGAATACAGCCCCCAAGGTCATGTATTATTAGGATCAGCTTCCGCCTAGTGTCATGTACCGAAAGTCTTGTGAGTGTGCTCTGACCATTGGAGGTGTCTTAAAGTCCACATTCAGAGAAGTCACTAGAGAGGCACACATCAGAGAGAGTGTTAGCCTGGTAATTCTTTACAGTATTTGGTCAATTCCAAGGAATTTGCTCGGTGCCACGAACAGGAGAATGTTAGTGAACACGGCTAATGTTTTGCTAAAAATCCTATTCAAATATAAAAGTACAATACATAACAATGGCAGTTTTATTGTGATGAAGGCTTCAAAACATAAAGAGCATCACCATATTTTGAAATCCATTGAACTTTATTTTTTGGATCCATCTCATGAGCCAAACCTCCCCAGTCCCCAGAAAGTTTTAGTCCTGCAATGGAATGCTACACTTAAAATTGTGTCTTGTCATTGCCCATGTGAACTGTCTTTATAGCCATATGTTTTTAATGTTTTTTACGCCTCTCATGCTCTTTGTGCCAAACAAGTATCCTCAGGGACTATAAAAGTTAATTCACTCACTATATGAAGATTTTTCTGATGTGTCTGTCTGTCTCTCTGTGCTGTCCCAGGTCAAAGAGCATGAGAAGAAGACTCTGCTGGGTGTCCTCAACCTGCCCCTGGCTCGCCTCCTCAGCACCTCCAACATGACGCTGGACCAGCGCTTCCTGCTGGAGCGCTCTGGAGCCAACAGCCAGATCAAGATGAAGGCCACTCTCAGGGTGAGCACACACATTAATACGAACGTACACGCACATTCAGTACATATACACTCATTTTACACATACACACATAAGCACACCACACGCCCATACACCAGACCCGGTTACACTGCTTCCTCTTCTCACTTGCAGTTAAGTATCTGTGACATTTGCCGACATTTGCTGCATTTGTTATTTTAAACACCTGCCAGGAGGTATGTCTTTCCAGGAAAAACCCCTGTGGCGAAAAAAGAAAAGTGATTGGCACCAAAGATGTCTCCAAAACAAGAATCTTGCTGATTACCACTTTAAGCAACATTTATCCTTATTTGAAACCAATACCTCAGTTTTTATCCTTTTTGGGTTCTGGCCCCTTTCTTCAGAAACAACTTATACCACATTAAAATTTGGTAGAGTCATCATTTTCACACTTTATGTCACCTTATTGGTACAGCTATTTTTTTCACTGTCACTGATGTCCTCAATTCCAACATAGATTCTTACCCTGGAAAAGCCCCCGCCCAAGATCATCCTCGATCCTCCTCCGCAACCCAAACCACAAACACTTCAGACAAACCAAGCAAGCAGCGCCTCCTCAGCCACTCCCTCGCTCTCCACCGCCTCCTCTCCATCTCCTCCTTCCAACACCGTCTCTGCCCAAGCCTCATCTCCAATCCCGGCCGCTGGTTCCACCAACGGCTTTAATGGAGACTACGCACCCCAGCGCCGCGGCTCCTTCCTGGCCTCCGAAGGCCGGCGGACACCTGCTGGCATGCGTCGGTTCGACTCCCACAGCCTGCTGTCGGAGAACTCCATCGCTTCGTCGCGCTTCGACCTTTCAGAGGGAACTCCCTACCCAGCGTGAGTCTTTTGCTTTACTCTATATGAGACCATGCAGAGCTGCAGTGTGAGATCTGAGAGGATTTGCAAAAATGCTATCACTTAACAGATTTTTTTTATAAGGAAAGTGGAGAAAAATGTAAAGGTGCTGGTTGCACTAAAATGAAGGTCAGTTGTAACGCAGGTGCAAGAATCAAAATATTGTAAACTAGAAAAATGGGAAAATAATTCTGTACACTGCAAATAAAAGGCTGGGACAAAAAGGTTTTTTTTTAGTTCAGAAAAACAAATTTATTACATTTTTTTTGCATAAGTGCCCAACATATTACATATAGTTCTTTTTTCACTTTCACTTTTTTTTCACCTTCAAGTTGGGCACTTATACAATAAATTTGTTTTTCTGAGCTAGGAAAACCTTTTTTGTCCAAGCATTGTATTTGCAGTGTGCAGAATTATTTTCCCATTTTTCTAGTTTATAAGGGAAGTTCAAGCTTCCAGCAAGATTTCATTCTAGACCAGCATGTAAAGTTATAATTATTGCATCATTTCTGGGCATCGCTGGAGGTTTCTTAACTTGAAAAATCTATGCTAAACTTAAGCTAATCTTCTGTGCTCTCCAAGTTTTGATGGTTAGGCTGAAGTGTGTCCGCTCGTGTTCATTATACCTTTAGTCAGTGTGCGTTCTAAGTGTGAGTTCTAACCTTTCTACAGCTGTCGTGTAGGTGTTTTAGTAACAGTCACGTAACAAAAAAAGTACTTTCATCACCGAAGGGCCATCATGAACCATCAGGGGTCGTTTGGGGAGATCCAGCTGACCCTGCGCTACGCCACCCTGAGGAACAAGCTTATCATCCTGGTCAACTCCTGCAGGTACTCCAACATCCAGGCTCCACTTCATTTGCTCAGCTCAGATCTGAACACAGGCATATTGGCACATTGGGGGTTGTAATCACATAAATATTTCTTGAATGCATTGGAATTTACAGTATATGTTAATCAACATGAAAAATCAACACTAAATATTACTTAAAATACATATAAGCAACTCTGACATATTTATGGTACTATCAAGGGAACTAGGATATTGTTGCTGAATATTTTGACTGCTATATGAATGTGGAAATATATGGACACAACATTTTCTGCATAATTTCCTTTCAGCAAGAATGTCAAACACAGTTTGGGGTTAAGAAAATGAGATGCTAATGGTTATGATTTACTCATAACTATTAGCATTTCTCATTCTAGTGTGCAGTCCTAATACCATCTGTAGCACTTCCTCACAGGTACACCGAAAACATATAACCTCCCTCCTCTTAGTAGGGCCTATAGTGTTTTACATCAGTATGTATACTAACTAGGAATTTAGTCAACTAAGATCCAAACACAGATTTCTGATTCAGATTTCTTCATTTGCTTCATTCTTTGTGGTTTCAATTACAACGACATTGCCACCGGAATTAATATATGTCATTCAAACCTAACGAATCATTAAGAGAAAAACGCATAACCAGCTGCAATATATTTAAGGCGTCACTTGTGCCGGTTCCCCGCAGGAACCTGTTCCCCTGCAATGAGAATGGCTCAGATTCCTACGTCCGCCTCTACTTGCTCCCTGACCAAACCTGGAGACACCGCATGAAGACTCATGTCAAAAAGAGGACGATCAACCCTATCTTCAACGAAAAGTAAGCTCACTGGATGTCTCGCACATCACACGTTTACGTGTGAAAAACAACATTTGACATTTTCATCTGTTGATTTTTATGATTCCCGACATTTGCAAAGTTGTACTTGAGGCTTGGAGGTTGAGACTGTGTATGGCATTCCTCTCTTTCTCCCAATCCTCTTTCGTCACAGGTTTGAGTTTTCTGTGTCACTTGAAGAGGCAGAAACCAGGAAGTTGGATGTGGCAGTGAAAAACAACAGGATGTTCCACACACGGGAGAGAAAGGAGATTGGCATGGTAGGCAAGGCTGCTGCCATCTTTTTTGATTTTTGATAGAAGAGCTCAAAGGCTATTGGTATTTGAAATGCTTGATAATGTTACACAATATTAGACTGGTAGATATTTTACTGGTAGATATTTCACTTTGCCACTGGACTGATCGTTATGGTACTGTGTTATATAAAGTTTTATTTCATACATACAGTATATAGCAGAATCAATATCTGGCTGCTGTGTCTGACCCTCGGATTCTGTGCCATTGGCTGCTTGCAATGTTGTCGACCTTTGATTTTAAGCATCTTCTACTGTTGCATGCATTGTACATCGGTCTGGATAAATGCCCAAAATGCAAAATATAACTAGCAACATGCACTGTATCTGCTTCCCACTTGTTTTCTGTCCACAGGTCCTGATAGATCTTTCCCAGCTGGAACTGGCCAAAGGCGTCACAGAATGGTATGGAGCCCAGTCTTCTACTTTTCCATGATGTGTGAACCTGGTAGCATGGGTTCATATTTGTAGTACGAGGGTGTAGATGCGGACCTTATAGTGAAACAGTAGTTGCAAATGATTCTTGGTGTTTTATTCTGCATAGCATACCAGGTGAGTTGGGTGTATTGCATCAGAACAAGTCAGATAGTGTCAGGTCAGTTGTCAGTGATGGAACTAAGTATATTACAGTATCATTACATAGTTTCCTATAGCAAACCCGATCCAATCAGGCTCTCCAAGCAGGTTAAAACAAATGTCAGGAATTATTTGCAACTACTATTTGACCCGAGTATCGTCTGTGGGCATAGATCTTTAAAATAACTTTGTCTAGTCTGGACAATAATGAATGATTGGAGTAGAAATTTGTTCAAGCATAACTGCATCAATATTCCAAATCTCTCTCCTCTCAAGGTATGAGCTCACACTACCTGGGCTGAAGAAATCCAACTAGCAGGTGGAGCTGTAAAAAGTCTGTTTGCAGCAAGATAGAGAGCTGCTCCTCGGATGCTGCAGTGCAAAATGCAGGTGTAATAAAAGCTCGGAGAGCTACATATTTCTTTGTCTCTTCATCATCATGGACCAGGGCTAGGTGTTCCAAAAGCTTTGTCCAGTTGACTTGCCAGTTAACAAATGCTGCTTTTGCTTTTGTAAAACCCGGCTCAGATGTTCACAAGCACACAATATTCCAAACAATACCTCTGCTTCAGGTCTTATTCGGGATAAACTGTTGAAGTGCATCTTTTATATCCCATTCACGGATATACAAATATACATGATTAAACAAAATATAGTACACTGTAAATATGGTGCCATATATTCAGCATCCCAGATAATGTTGGCGTAACCCATTTATCATATATATATATATATTCAATAATATGGAAAGGAGCTTGAGTTATTTGGGTTATTGTGAGTGGGATGTTTACACACACAAACTCAAAGTAAGTATCCTGAATAATAATGAAAATGCTGCGCATGTAAACACACTGGCTGACCTCACTGCTAACATGGTTTCAATACAATTGGAGGGAAATTGTCAGTTTCCTAAACTGCTAAACATTTATTTGTCACAGAAAAAAAGAAAGTCATTCATCTGTGTTTTTCTAAGAAACAAGTGAAAGTCTATATTTTAGATATTATTTATTTTTTTTTTAAGAGAGGCCTGGGTTTTGTTATTTTGTTTTTTTTCTGAACCAAAGTTTTACTTTGTGTTTGTATATAAATAGTTGTATTGATTGTTTTTGTTTTTTTTACCCTTATGTAATGAGGCAAGTCGATTTAGAGCCAAGTCTGATTTACAGCAACAACCTGAGGGAGTAATTGCTGGGGGAGGAAGGGATACACACTCTGACACACACACATACACACACACATTCACACTTGGGAGATGCCCAGTACAACCACAGTCTTGTAGTGCTGGCAGCTGACCAGCTCAGGGAGCCCGGACCACAGTTAGGAAGGAAGGGCATGTCTTGTTCACTTCACCCTCTCAGATTTTCCGACCTGGTCAGGATTGGGACTAGTGACCTTCTAGAAACATGCCCAGTTTTATTTTTTTAAGTATCTTCACACAACCACTTTGCGTGGATAATGTCCACCTTTTTTGCACAGAACTCTGTATTTTCCCATATAACCAACATGGATAAATGTTCATTTTTCTAAGCCAAAATAACCATGTCTAATTTTGAAAAAGAGCAAAGCAAGTTTTCAATATGAACATAGCGGTCTACATTTAGTATAGGATTTGAACTTGAAAGAGTCAAGACTTAGGTCTTGACTAACCATGAGCGGTTTCTCTGTTCTCTGTTTAAATGAGGTTGTTCACAGGATAGAGAATAAAATATTTCCAGTTCAGGTACACTACCAGTCAAGTTTGGACACACACATTTTACTTTATTTTTTCTATTTTTCACATTTTAGAATAATAGTAAAGACATCAAAACTATGAACACAAATGGAATTATGCAGTGACCAAAGAAGTGTTTAACAAATCAAAATTATCTTATATTTTAGATTCTTTAAAGTAGCCACCCTTTTGCCTTGATGGAAAGGCAAAGGCTTTGGAAATAAATTCATACATAGGCATCAACTTCACTATTTGTCTAAAAAACTAATTTCAAGCATTTAAGCATAAGCCTTTAGATCAAAATGGCTTTAAGATAATGAAAAAAATAGTAGGCCTACATTCAATCAGGTGTGTCCAAACTTTTGACTGGTTCTGTATCTTCTGGAGTTGCTGTAATCAGTTCTGAATGACTGTGAACAAATGCAAAAAAAAGTTGTTGTTTGCTGTAGACCTTTTTGTGGCATGACAAATAAAGTTTTGTTTTGGCACCCAAATTGTTCTCAGTTGGTTATTTCATTGTTCCAGGTGGGCTGCAGTTAAAGAGCCTGATTCTGATTGGCAGAGACACGTTCAAACAAGTTGTAAATACCCGATAAAAGGACACCTGTGACCTGTAATTTAAATACTATTGCACTGACCGAAAATCTTACCGGTACGATTGAAAATAGAAGTTTACATTTGTCTTTCTATTACAATAGTGTCATTATCGACGTTTTATGAATGCAGTAAGGCAATTAGTGATTTCACAGCAGCTCAGAGGTACGGCCTTGCAGCAGCTTATCGATATTACTCATATATATATATATATATATATTATTGCTTATACCAACCGCAAGAATGTCGTTTGCTCTGACCCCATTCCTATTATTTTGGAAAGCAAAGCACTTTAATTGCTACATTATGTTACTTTAATTTGAAAACTACAGTGGAATCTAGTGGAGGGGGCGGGGAGGCAACGGTTGTCCCTAGCAACCGTCCTAGCAACGACACGCCGTTTTCGCTGAGCAACCAGATAACTTTCAGCCCTCACGGATAAACAGCGGTTACAACTTTATTGAATAAGTTACGTTAACGAAAAATAGTAGTGGAGGGCGGACACAATGACTAGGCCACCTGTTGGCTACTGTTGACAAAACTGCAACCGCCTACTGTTAGCTGAACGCAGGTTGTCGGTTAATTTGAAGCAAACTCGCCACCCTACAGAATTCCTTTGGTTTAAGCTAGCTAGCAATATAGCTAAGCTAAGTGCATCAACATGGACACCAAGGTAAGTCCTGACTAGATTAACCTATCTATGATAAACATGGGTCTAAATAGGCTTAATTAGTATCTCTGGCATACACAATCTATTGTCAAATGTGGAAATGCCCTAATGATAATATTCCTGAAAGTCCAGCATGCATCCTACCACAACCTCCACAGGTGTATACAACAATGTCAAGGGTAGAAAATAAACACTGTCCACCAGCCAAATTGTAGTAAACTTTGACTGCTTGTGACCTGATTCCAAGGGCATTTTGTAAAAAGCACATTTGACTACTCGTAAAATACTGGAACTAACAGGTGACTTTTGGAATCCAGCAGCCACTGTGATGAAAAAGTTTGTTTCCTGCCAGGATTACATATACCTTGGCATTTTGTAAGTCAAGTGTAAGCCCCCCCCCCCCAAAAAAAAAAAAACACACACACAAAACAACACACAAAAAAACCCCAGTGCCTTACAAAACTAATGGTCACCTTTGAATCTCAAGGGACACAGCAAAAAACCCACGTGGCTGGACACACAATCTACATTTATGCTGCATTCCCCAGTCAAATGGAAGCCACAGGGATTTGGAGCAGCAGTGAAAAGTGAGTTTAATGTTCCATGTTGTCCTGTGTCATATTATGCATATTTGACAAACATACCTGTCATAAAAAACTTACTTAATCTTTTGAATAAAAAATTATTGGTTAACCATCAACTACCTGTGTTCTCACACATTTTCAACTATTAATGACAAAGAAATGCACATTCTTGTGTATTTATACACATTTTGATTTGGCAATCATTCACTCAAGCAAAAACAATGGTTTCCTCTTTGCATTTGAACTATTAACCCCTGTGTGCACTGCAGGAGATGTGCTGGTTGGAGGGTCAGGTGGTAGACCAAGTGAAAGTCAGGGCAGAAGTCTGGAGGCGTCCCAGAGCAGAGAGGCAGGGCAGACCAAGCTCCGCAGCAGCACCCACACAAAACCCAAGAAAGACCGCCAGGACTTCCGCAGTGCCCTGGTCAGCGTCATCCTGTGAGTTATTGGGCCTTGATATAGGCCCAGTCTATCTGCAAATGAATTCATCCATCTGTCTGCAATGTCATTTCCATCCATCTATCCATACGTACATTAGTGTTTCCTCTTTATTTATTAAACAGTGGTTTGGCAACACGGCAAGAAAATTTCCACCACTGCAAGAGAAAATGTGAAATAACAATATGATATAATTTTGCCTGATTTCCTTCTTAAACATAACGTAGTCCTAATGTTTAGAATCGTTTTATTTGTTATGATAAAGCATCCAGAGAAACACGTTTCACGCTAACCGTAACTGGGACCAAAACTAATAACATCCTCACCACTGCTACATTAAACTACTGAGTAAACATTGCACATACATACTGTATATCTTTCCAGACACAAATACCATTCCTTGTGACTCTCGTTTGGCTAACTTTTTTGACCTTTTTAGGCAGCAGGAGCAGAATGCTGACAAGGCCATTGCTGAGGACAGTGACTCTCCTACATATGGTTCTCCTGAAGCTACAGAAAAGGATATTCTGGTGAAATGCAATATACAAACATATATATACATATATATATTATATGTATATTATATATACATTATTTCCCAGACCCTCTCTTGTTAGTTCTATGTTCTAATGACCATTATTATATTCTATCCAGTGAAGGTTGAGTACGCATCATTCTTTGACATAATGTGCTAAAGACACTTGATATGCCAGTCTTTTATACATTGTTTTGTTTTGTTGGAATCCAGTAGTTGCAGTTGCTATGTCTGTTTCTAGTACAACGCAAGCAGTTTGCCTGTACTATGGCGTAACAAGAAAACAGCATACATGGTTTTTGCATTTTTTTTGTTTTTTATAAATGCATTTGAACAATTGACGCACAGAACACACTCCCCAAATAGAACTTTATCTCAGGTACAGAGTATAAACTGAAGCCAACAATGAACAAAGGAAAAAGAGTACCTCTACACTGAATTCAGCTCAGGCATTATAGTCCAATGTCTGTTAAAATGGTGTTATTACTGCTGAGAGTGATTTTGTACTATTCTGTCCTGTCAGAAATATTCCTACTACATCCGTAATGGCATTGACACAGAGCATGTGGCCCCTATGGAGGACTCGTGGCTGGAGAATATTCTGAAACTGGTCCCCTCCCACCTGAAGAACCAGGCCAGGACAATCGAGCTGCTGTCTGATGAGATGAAGGAGGACTACTTGTTCAGTGTCAAGAAGGCTATTGGTGTTTACTTATTCACTTTGGCTTACAGACATGGGGTTTTATCACATGTAGGCTTATGACCTACATGCATGTGTAGGGCCTAGTGGCTACATATTTACCTTATCAAACACCGCAGTTAGGATGAGAAACAGCATTTTTGTTCTACCTGCTAAAGTGACAGGTGAATCCAAACATTTCACGTGCTGTTCTGAATTTTTATCAGGTGAAATGGGTGTTTGAAAACAGTAGATTTTCAATAGACTTGAAATACGCCTAGCAAGTGGTGGGGGGAATTGACAACTTACTATAATTTATGAAATAGTTTGCATATGTATTCCAGCTTTTCAGAGTATAGGCGTCACAAATCATAAAAAATTACACATTGTTGCTACTTTCGTTTTGGTCAAAAGACCTTCAGGGCTTTTTCAAAAAGCAAGAATACCAGTGTGCTTGAGTAATTTTTGATGGAATTCACAACAAACCATTCTTCCTCACTAAGAACTGGATAATTGGTAATTAATAAGAAGGAAGCAATTAAGTGACACTTTTTTTTTTGTGTGTGTTTGCAGTGGATTTTGTGTTAAGAGACCCAAGAGAAAGTGACAAAGGCAAGGTGAAAGATCTGCCCCCTCACAGAGCTGAGTAAGTCAATGGGATTTGAGGGAGGATGTTGCGTGTTAATCTTGTGTGAAGTATGCTTCAGACCAGACCACATAGACCACCATGCAATATTTTGGAACCAGGGTCACAAATTCAGGGTCAATAATCCAGATTGCTTATCCCAAATCATTAATGTTATTTATTCTAAAAGGAAAACTTACTCTTGATCAGCACTGAGAGACAGGGAGCCTTTATTTCTTTATACCTTTAAAATTGTGTTTTTTTAAAATTATTTTATGGCCTTTTTTTTTTTGCCTTTATTAGATAGTTCAAAGTAGAGAGAGACAGGAAAGATTGGGAGAGAAAGAGATGGGCAACCTTTATAATTATGGGCCAATATCTTTCACCGTCAGAATGGAGGTGGTGCCAAAACCATGGCACAAGTCCTTTGTCCATGCCCAGAGGAGGATGAGAGATAACCTTCACGCTATCAACCCCACTATGCTGCAGGTTCTGGACCTCTGGCATGTCTCTTTCAAGTAAGTATGCCATAATATATTGCTACTTTTGGTAAAAGCCATTGTAACTACAACTTTGGTATGATAGCAGTTATTGTAGACCCAGATCTGCATGTCATCTCACCCTCCTGGATGATCTCCCTGCAGGAAGCTGCGTCTGATAGATGTGGAGGAGTTCCACAGCAGAGAGGAGTCCATGGAGCTCTCTGTTTTCCAGAAAATTGTCACCAGACATATCGATAGTGCCAGAGGCATCCTCCTCAAAAAGTAAGGCCAGGATATCAGTTAAAGGGTGATTCCGATTATTTTCAACCTGTGCCTTATCTTCCTCATTTTTGCCTTCATGACGGTTGATTGTATTCAAAGTTTTATCACTTACTTCACTGTAGCTTTATGTTGTTTAATTTTGTTTAATTTTGCCATGAGTGCTGCTCTCCAGTACACACTGAAGGGCCAAAGCAAGCTCCAACAGCTGAACTCAGAAAGTGATTAAGATACATCAACAACACAATAACACTTTTGATGAAGGACAAAAGTTACCTATAACAACTGCACTGGAGGTGCCCAGTCCCCAGTCCCAAACTTTGGAGATACTAATATATCAATAAGATACTAAGATATCAATAACCGTGCCCAACATGTAAAAAAACAACAAATATATCAGTTTGGAACAAGACTTTTAATCTGTAATATCCTGTTTATTCACATATATAGCTGTAGGGACATTAACTTCGAACTATCTTAATTGCAATATGAGCTAGTATCCAGGATACTGTGTGCTTGTGAACGCCTTCACTGAATTTAGCTCCTCTCTTCCCCAGATGGTTTCCTGAGGTGCAGAACATTTACTACCAGGGGAACAAGCGCAAGCTGGTGCCCAGCAACAGTAACATGACCAAGCTACAGTCCTTCTTCAACTGTGTGGCCGCCCTGATGACCTCACAGCTGCAGAGCCTGGCACTGGACTCCATGAGGGACTACACACACCTCATCTCCCGAGATCCTGTAGGAAAAACACATTTTAAGATACATGATACTTGTTTTTACTCTGTCTGTGCACCAGCCCACCTTTGCAACTTTGAAACATAGTACTATGAAACAAAAAAACAGAATTGGACTAATAAAAAGCCATCCTACTATAAAATGTCTGCATCCATTTTGCTCCTCGATGGGTTGGCCAATCAATCTGAAACTGCACATGGGCATTGAGCATTGGCATAGGCAGGGACTGACGAAGCTGATTTTTCCATTTTCCCAAATTTACGCTGTTTATGCACATTTTTGGCAAGTCTGCGTGGAGTTGTGCTGTGCGCATCCCCGGAAGTCTGCACATAGTTGTGGCGCACGCATCCCCGGGTATGGACTAGTTTCAATAAATTCTGGATTTTGATGGGCTGGTGGACCTGGATTTGAAGTTGCACTCTTCTTACCGCCTTGTTTTGGTTTGTACCCCACCACCCTAGCTGTCTGTGCGAGCCTATGAGCACCCAGGCTTTGTGCTGCATCTGATCCTGGAGGACAGGGAGATCAAATTTGAGCCTGGCTTCAAGTTGGTCGAGATCACCCTCCTTAACGCCTACGACTTCATGCTCAGGTCTATCAGCGTTGTGCCTCGTGTGGAAACCAAACTCTACTCTGAATGGGTAAGAACAGAAAAGTGTGTGTGTGTGTGTGTGTGTGTGTGTTTATGTGCATGTGTGCCTTATGTCACAGTTTCCCCATAGGGATTGTTAAAGTGTCATCTTCATCGTACCTATGAAAGCTTGTTGGCTCTAAATGGGAGATAGTGATGGCCATATTTAGTTATGTATTTTACAGAAGTGCGTAAAAAAAGACTAGTGCACCTCACTTCACCTCACTTATCCCTATATCTGATACCATTATTGGTGTTGGTGCATTGCTATTTGTTAAACGCATTCTCTACCATCTAAATTTTTGCTGTGGCTGGTAAGTTTGTCTACCAGTAATGTTGTTCGGAGGTCCTATTCTATATTTAAAAATCCTACTCGTAAATCATGGAATCCAGTGAACAAAAGATTTTGTTTCCTGCCATGCTCTCTACCCTGCTTCACGTCTCCCCAGCTGGGCACCCAGTCTGGGGTCACCCTGAAGCCCATCATCATGCCAGAGATCCTGCAGGCCCAGCAGGAGGAGGTGCGCAGGGTGATCTGGGCCGAGAGTCTCAGGCCCACGGAGCATGTGCGCCTGTACGATAAGTACGCCACACTGGTGTCCAAGCAGGCGGAGGAAGATGTGGATCAGTTTCTCCGTGAGCAGCACTCCTTCCAGGAGATCATGGTAGAGGTGATTCGCTACCAGCAGCTGGCTGACCAGATCCAGTACACCTCATGCAAGGTACTTGATCAGCATGGTGGAACTCACCAACAAACTATAATCTGATGCAGTCCCTGGCCCAAAAGTTGCATTCTTATTTACATTTTAGGCATCTAGCTGATGCTGATATAAGTCTACTATTAACCATACTATAGCTATACCACTGGACATGTGTTAAATTATGTTAATGGTGAAACTGAACAATATTTTGGGCTTCAGGTGGTGCGTCTCGGCATGTTTGTGGTCCACTCCCATGAGCTGATCTGCTCTCTCGCCAAGCGTGCCGAGGGGCTACGTCAAAAGCTGGTCACACGAATGCTGCAGGACCATCAGGAAATCAACAAGAAGTGAGTCGGTTTGCTATTTTTCCAATATATCCAATATCCAGTATATCCTCCACCCAACAAGCCCCTCTACTTCTGTGCAACTTCATTTCAAACTTAATTTCCAAGTTATCTTCTTAAGAAATGCCTAACAGGGATAAACAGAATTTTCTCCTTCACATATTCCCCTCAGGTGTGCATAGGGAAGCTTCTTCACTTTCAACCAATATCAAACTGCGCTTAGACCTTAGTTGGCCTCACTCTGTAGTCTCAAAATAAACATTCTGCAGGCCACAGGGAATGCAGCACTCCCTTTTCTGTTTTAAATCCAACGTTTAGCTGCATTATTGACCTAGATCCCAATATTGTTTCTTAGCTCCCTGTTGTGCAATAATAAGAACATGAGTCCAAGTCCTTCCCAAGCCGTCACACCCTTTGCCCATGACACTGAACTCTAATATTCTCTCACTCACAGGCTCTGCGATGAATTTGAGAGGATTGCTGAGAAGGCACTGAGCATGCCGCCCGACACGCAGAAACTGATGGAGCTCAAGGTACTAACTCCCTTCTCGTCACACCGGCCAGCTTGGTGCGACGTGCTGTGTATAACTAATTGTCCCTCACACCTCAGACCAAAGCAGTTGGAGGTGGGATTAGATGGACTTGAAGGGCCATTATGACTTAATGTTGAAAGTGTTTGGCTTCTCATGGGTCCCCTCTGTCTGGGTGATGTGCTCTTTAATTGAGTCCCACAAGTTTTCAGTCTAGATATGCTTTATTTCACTGTCTACAACATATGTAATGACTGGCTCCAATTTGATGCACACTGTGGAGTAGCTTAATACCATCACACTTAAACAGACTTGAGTCAATTAGTTATATAATGTAATAATATACTAATATATAATATAAAATAGTAAATAATTATTTGTGTTTGTTTTCACTTATTTGGGGTAGCAGACAGGTTGGGTTTACAACATCTGAACAGTTCAGATTGTTTCAGGTCACATTGTCAGTCTAAGCAAAGTACACTATATTGACTTTAAGGAACTTTTCAGTGACTCAGACTCTAATCTTTCTGGTGCCTTTTGCATTTTGCTTTTCTCTACTCACCACCCATATGGCATCTATGGCTAAACCAAACCATACCACTGTTTGTTCCAGATCTATGTGTCAGTAATAGCCAAAGCTCATTATAAATGGGAACAGTTTTGCCAAACATAAAATGCTCGCTATCATTTTTCAGTTAGTTTCACGAAAGGCATTCTCACATACCAGGAATATATTGAATCTATTCTGTCAGCATAGCAATGTGGATATGGACCATTTGAGACTTCGGTATATTTTAAAGTTAATACCAGCTTTTGTAGGTTCATGGAAGTCATTCCACTTTCAAGTTTTCTGTTCCTTGCATCTTCCTAATTGCCTGTCCAGTGCCTCCCTAATAATTTTCGTAGCAGTTCTCAGTTTGGTTTAGTTTTGGTCTTGGTTTTAATGTCTGTTCCAGTTTTGGTCCTCATTTTGTTTCTAGGACAGGTTGTACAGTAGCAATAATTTAATACTTTATTTATTAATTATGCCATGGATTCTAAACTTTTCTTGCTTACGTTTTGGGCCTTATTTCCCCCCAAAACATGAAAAGTTTAGAATCCGTGGCATAATTTGTTTTCCTTTGGTGGCACTTTTCTCACTGTGGTGGCACTACCACTGCTGAATGATTAAAAAGGAAGCACTACATCTGTCCATCTTTTTGCCCTCCACCCCCATCCAGGCCTATGTAAACAATGTTGAGAGAACAGAGATACCTCAGCTGGAGCAGAGACTGGCCGACTCCATCACACTTCTGTGTTTCCTGATAGACTACGTCACCCTCTCACCGACGGACATGGAGCTCAACAGGCAGACCTACCAGTGGCAAGCGCGTATGCCCTCCATCTTTGAGGAACACCGACAGATCATCAAGGACAAGACAGAGCAGTACCAGAGTGGCCTCAAGGTCTGTTAGTCAGTTGGTCTATCTATCTATCTATCTATCTATCTATCTATCTATCTATCTATCTATCTATCTATCTATCTATCTATCTATCTATCTGTCTGTCAATATATCTGTCTATCTGTCTATCTGTCTATGGATGTTTTACATTAAACAACAAACCAACTAAATAGCTATGTCAGGTTGAAGTGAATGGAGATACTAACATGGTTTGTTAGAAAACAATGTGTGCATGTCCGTGTGTGTGTGTTCATTTCAGTTGCGCTGTGCACGCTTTGTGGAGGAGCTGGAGAGCTACAGCATGCAGGTGGAGGAGTTTACCACCTTTGGAGACCTGACGGATCTCAGCAAGTACTTGAAGAAAGCCCAGGCCCTCAGTGCCAAACTGGAGTTAGCCATGGAAAAGGTACAGCAGGACTTCTAGGCTTACCAGTGAAAAAAAAACAGGTTCTAGCATTTTGGAGCTCAGTTAGAGTCAAAGTCTCAGGATACAACCAACTCTGAATCAGGAGCAACAGTTCAGTCAATAAAGAACCATGGATGGACAATAGGTCAATATTGGAGTTTACTCAACAAAATTTGTGCAACATGGGCACAACAGAATGCAAAAACTCTACAGATCAACCTGACTGTTTGTATAGGGGACGTGGTTGAGGTTTTGAATGATATGAATGAATAGTTCTAAGTTTTGTATATTAAGATACCAATTACAGACAGGTATGATGTATATGAGACTAAGTATATTTCTACTGAGGCCCAGACCATGATCAGACATGATATTCTTTGGGTAAATTACTGCATTGGCTGCATTTTTTTCTCATCTCTGACTGTATAAGTACAACCTGGGCATGTAGGATGGCTGTCTGCAGTATGATTCAAGGCTAACTGGAGTCTGTGACTTTGACAAAACTGCAAGTGTATTTGATGTGGGATCTTGGCAAATGCATTCACCAACTTCTCTGTTATTTATGCTGTCAAATATTTAACCTTTAGAGGACAGTATCAGCTGTAGAATAACTCAATTGGCTACTGGTGTAATAATAGACACTAATGTGGCATTGGTAGGTTATCCTTGTCCATTCTTGGTGTTCTGTTTGCCTCAGATATGTTCACTCTTTCTCTCTTTCGTTCTTTCCTTCGTTCTTTCGTTAAATCTTTTTTTCTTTCTTTTTTTCCTCCACCCCTTCCCTCCGTCTGGAAAGATTGATGGCTTTAACCAAGAGGAGGACGCCTTCGGCTGGCCTGTGTCCCAGTACCCGCAGCGCAAGAAGGTCCAGGATAAGCTCATGCCCTTCCTACGCCTCTACGAGACAGCCTCTGACTTCCAGAACCAGCACCAGCAGTGGGTCCATGGGCCGCTGTCTGATGTCAACCCAGACAAGGTACCAGCAGCAGGCCATAACTTTGTTAGGCCTACATGCTCATACAGGAGGGTAGACAAAAATAACAGAAACACCAAACATTATATGAATATCTAGCACCTAATAATGAGCAAGGACACCCTTTGCCTTCAGAATAGCTTCAGTCCTCCTTGGAATTCTGTAATATAAGACCTGAACTGTGAGTAGTGGGATGTTGTTTGGATGTGGATGTTGATTTTTTGGACTCTGTGCTCCTCTGCACTTCCCATACAGGTTCAATTATGTTTAGATCTGGTGACTGGGGAGCCCATGGAAGCCATTTGACATTTCCCTGGCGCTCATGAAACCACTCTTGAATTTGTTTAGCAGGGTGTATGGGGGTGTTGTCATCTTGGAATATTGGAATGCCAGGAGGAACTGTGTGCACACCATTGGGTGCTACTGGTCCTGTAAAATTACCTCATATTCCTTAGCCATTATATGATCTTTCAGACTAATCATCGGGCCTAATGTCAATATATACAGATGCAACACAATATTATAGATGCAACACATGTATGGAAAAAGGGAGCCCACTTTTAAAGTTGTCACCTACTGCTGCTAAAAATGATTTTCATTAAAATATCACTCTTGATTCAGTTGAGAAAATTACCATTGGTGCTATGTTCAGTAACTAACATCAACTACTTTCTATTGGCATATTTCATTGTTTTCTTGCTTCTGATGCATATATGTATGGCAAATTGAGTCTGATAACTTCATATTTTGCCAAAATGAAAGCATAAGTTATGGTTTATAACATTATTTCTGGCCTCTCTGTAATGCTAATCCCATCCGTGTAGGTAGAGGGGGATGTTGGGAACTACTGGCGCGCTCTGTACAAGCTGGAGAAAGGCTTCGCAGACACACCCAAAGCCCTGAACATAGCCACCAGCGTGAAGGCTGAGGTGGAGGCCTTCAAAGAGAATATCCCTCTAGTGCAGGTAAGACTCGAGAGCTGAATCAGCCAAACTGGATAGGCAGAACAGGTCAAACATTTTTGGGAACAGATTTGAAAATCAAAGTCAAAATCACTAGTCTATCACTTTGTTATTTCACGCTACTAAATCATCATTTAAATTGAAATGCCTTTCACCAACATAATTTAATACATTTTTTATCAATTAATGTACTCCCTCCCTTGTAGGTGCTGTGTAACCCGGGCCTGCGCGACCGCCACTGGGACTCCATGTCGGCGGTAGCCGGCTTCTCCCTGCAGCCGGCCAATGACCAGGCCTGCGTGGCTCACTTCCTGCCCCTGCACCTGGAACAGCACCTGGGCAGCTTTGAGGGCATCAGTGAGGCGGCCAGCAAGGAGTACTCCCTGGAGAAGGCCATGGAGAAAATGGCCGGCGAGTGGGGCGACATGGAGTTTAGCCTGTTGCCCTACCGAGAGACGGGCACCTCCATCCTGTCGTCTGTGGATGAGGTGCAGATGCTGCTCGACGATCACATCATCAAGACGCAAACCATGAGGGGCTCGCCCTTCATTAAGCCTTTCGAGGTAGAAATACGGTAAGAGATCTAGACAAAAAAAAAAGAAATGCTTGAGCGTAGTTGTAGCTTTGCTGCTTGTAAGTAAGTACACTTTTTAGGGCTACTTTCAGCTGTTTGAGTTTAACAAGGATGCTTTTAGTCAACATAATTTGACCTAGTGAGCATATATTTGTCACAGAGGTATATGCGAAGAAACAAATTCCTTATTTTACTGTGTGCAACATCGCCCACCCTAAAAGACATTTTGTTCTAAATTCCCACTCCTGTTCATGTGTTGTCATTTTCTCCTCCAGGGAGTGGGAGGGCAAGTTGCTGCTCCTCCAAGAGATCCTGGATGAGTGGCTGAAGGTGCAGTCCACCTGGCTGTACTTGGAGCCCATCTTCAGCTCCCCAGACATCATGACTCAGATGCCCGAGGAGGGACGCCGATTCACCACCGTCGACAAGACCTGGAGGGACACCATGAAGCAAGTCTCCCTGGTAAGTTTCTTTTCTTTTGTTAACTATTTGTTAGGGCAACAGAGTGGTGTAGTGTCAGGGTGGTGTAAGTATCTACCCTTGCTGAGGCAAGACACTGAATCCCTACCAACTCTGGGGGCACAGTTTTGCAGCTGACCTGCCCTTTGACCTCCCTGTGGAGGAGGCAAGTGAAAGGATGACCAAGACAACCAAGATGAGAGTAGCACATTTAGTTACAGTCAGAACAATAATAAGTTTTATTATAATTAGAAGTAACTGATAATCTCAGAAAAAAATGAGAGATAGAGGATGGTAAGAGAGCCCATCGGCAGTGTAGGTTGACTACACAAAGAAATAGGTTAATGAAAGAAATCTGTCTGGTTAAATCAAATTTTTTGATAACGCAATTGGAAAGCAAAGGGAAATTAAAATTTCATCTGGGAGAATTTTGCAAAGTTGACAAGCAAAGATCACAGTAATACATCAAAACATGTAGAAATCAAAGTGAATGGCAGTCTATTAAAAGATGCAGCTGAAATAGCAAATGCTTTTAATTTCTATTTTGCTGAATCAGTCAAAGCACTGGCACTGAGTGACACCACTGGTTCGTTAAACTCAGTACAAATAGATGAAACACAGCATGACTTCTGTTTGAGAGAGCTTTCTGAATGCCCCAGTACCAAGATGATTAATGCCAGATAACCCAATATGTTAAAGTCAGGTAACCCAATAGGCGTGAGTAACTGCAGGCCCATCAGCATACTACCAATTATGTCAAAGGTTTCTAAGACATGTGTTGGACTGCTCATCACAACAGCAGCGGCTTAAAATGGACATGGAGGGTGTTGTTGGGGCTGTATTTCTACACCTGAGGAATGAATTTAACATCGTTAACCATGAAGTCATCCTCACAAAATTGTTTAACTTCAATAACAAACGAGTTCAACTTCTCCCATGTTGCCTTAAAGTGGATTAAGTCTTATAAGCCACCCTTATCTGTAACATAGGTTACAGATAAAGGTCTATCATGGGTCTATCATGGGACCTGTTCAGCCTATATATAAATGATTATATAAATGATTTGCTGTCCATTAGCGTGGGTTCTGAAGTCTAAATGTACTCTGACGATACTGTCATTTATGTCATTTATTGTAATTTTTCTGTTTTATGTAGTGGTTCTGCATGTTTTGTCTACTTGTTGCTCTGTAGTCTGCTTACGTGTTATTTTGTTCCATGTTTAGATGCTTCAATGTAATTTTATATCTGATCTGTCTGTCTGCTTCAGTGTATCTACAGCTAAGTTTTGCCTGCATAGCTCCAGGCTACTTGGTGTGATATCTGTGTAGTGCAACAGGGTTGAACGATAATGTACATTCTCCTGTCAAAGTAAAGTAAATAGAAGTAGCTACAGTCCCTGCTATCTCCATTCTCACCTAAAACATGCAGTTTCATAATAGAAGTACTTCAAAAGCACAGAACATGCTGCATTTGTGGGCAAAAAAGAGTGTGCGTATGTGTGTGTGTGTGTGTGTGTGTGTGTCTGTGTGTCTGTGTCTGTGTATGTGTCTGTGTGTGAGTGATTTGGAGGTGTGTGTCTGTGGGGATGTATGTTTACCAAGAGGTGTTGGTGCTTATTAAAACATAGGGTTGCCCGTGATAACCAGACCTTACATTTTATCTATCACACAGCTCTACTTTCTATGATGGCTCAAACCTTAACAGGTGGGGCCACACGCACGCGCGCACACACACACACACACACACACACACACACACACACACACACACACACACACACATACACACCAAAGCTATCATAGTAAACTTAAAACTAAAACTTAAAACTAAAATAGTAGACTTTGTGAAAACACTAACACTGATGTAAAACTATCTTTTCTACTTGTAAAACTAACTAAAATAAAATAATAAATATAAAAATAAATATATGTTAAATGTTTTTAGTTTCTGTCTTTTTGTTTATATGCAGGGCAAAAAGGAGAATGGTGAATGGTGGAGAACTTTTGGCTATTTTTGGTGAACGCTGACTAGGACACAATATAGCACTATCCAGACCGACTTGTTAGGCCCCCATTAGCAGCTCTTGCTCTCAGAGAAAGTGCCAGCATTGCCAATGCCATCACCGTTACTCATGTCAAAAGTACTTGGGAGAAAACACCTGAGTCCCGTGTGGGATTATTTTAGAGATAAATGGTCAGAATTCAGATTGCTGTAGAAACCAAGTGGTCCTAACTTTAAGTTAATTGAGGATGTACTGAAAAATATATGTCAATTAATGTAAATAAAAAAATATACTGTATATATATATATATATATATATATACTGTGCTGTACTGTGCAAAAGTCTTAGGCACCCTAGATTTTTTATATACATTTCTTAGAAGTCTTTGTTTATTTGTTTATTTGTTTTCTGCATTAGTGTGTCAGTAGACTGCTGTTTATTGTAATTTTTTGATATTCAGAAACTTTTCATTTCATTACTTTTGAAAGCATCTTTGCTTTATGGATATCTTTGACATATGCCTAAGACTTTTGCACAGTACTGTATATATATCTATACATAGATATATATATATATATAGATATTTATTGTTTGTATTACACAGTACGTGTTGCAAACATATACAAAACACCTGTTCTGAACGTACGTCATTGTACTTAAAAGATACCACCCCTACCAAAAAGACTAACTAAAACTAAATAAGAACTAAACTAACGTTAAACATTTGCAAAAAGCCTCAAACCCACACAGAAAACTAACTACTATAACTAAATAACTATTGAAATAAAAATGAAAAAAATGAAAAAAATAAAACCTAGTGAAAAATCCTATAAAACTATAATAACCATGACACACACACACACACACACACATACAGAGAAAGAGATTGAGAGTGACAGCAAAAAAGAGAGACACAGAGAGATGGAGAGGGAGAGAAATACAGAGGCAGAAATAGACAGGGCAAGACAAAGCAGAGAGAAAAGAGAGAGAGACAGTAAGAGAAAGACAGAGGAGAGAGAAAGAGAGAGAGCAAGACAGAGTCAACAAAACAGCAGGCAAGAAAGCGAGTGTTCCACCAGCACCCCCAAAGACTTTCCAAAGGGTAATTGGCGTCCTCAGTAGACCTAAAATGAGACACATCAATATCAGGCAGTGTCCTCCAGAAAGCCTGGCCTGACTGCACCATCAAATAGAAATTATGGATTTTGTCTGGAAGGAGCAGGGCCGTGCCAAGCCACAAAGAAAATGAGGTCACCGAGGGACAGGGAGCCTCCACACACAGATGTACGCGCATACTGTCTACTGTGAGATGTGTGTGTCAGCAAGGGGTGTTATGTTACATTTTGGTGTGAACGTTTGGCACGATGCTGTGTGTTGTGAAATGAGAAGCTTTCGTGTGTGTGTGTGTGTGTGCATGTGTGTGTGTGTGAGTGAGTGCATGCACCTATAATGACTTTAGAAAGTGAAATACCATGCTAATACTGATATAACCCTTTACAATGTAATTTGGGCTTTCAATTTTCAAAAAGAAACTGGTGGCACAATACACTGTATTAAATAATCTAATGTATACTTAATATATGCAATTTATAGTATGTGCCAATATGCCACACTTAAAAGTGTTGTAATGTAGGGCTGCCCGATCATGGCTATAATGATATGATATTCCCAATCATTTTGTGAGACATTGTGATCACGATTATTATCATCATGATTATCAGGGCTAAGAAAAACTATATTTATTCACCAACATCCCAAAACATATTTTTAACTGTCCAAAAATATGCATAGGCACTCCCAAAATTAAAATATTTGCTTTTACATTCTGAAGACATAATAATATTTTTGTACTTAACAAATTAGCACGTAAACTTCATGACTAAAAAAAAACAAAAAAAAAAACACCAACAAATTATTTTAATGAACATGTCAAATCAGTCCACTAGATGGCGTTCAACTCATAATACACCCATATGAGCCTAGAAGGTTAACCCCCATATTTATTAAAGATTTGCACTGGTGCAAATGCCTTTATGCATGCGAAAAAATGCTTTTTACTGACCAGGCGAAAATGCATTTTGCTGACACTGAACTGGGGCACAGACTTTTTGCACTTTTCACTACATATATATGTATTTTGGGCGTGTCCCTGTTGAGCTGCAAAAATGGTGGAGGGGATTATTAAAATTATTCAAATGAATCCTTCCACCTGATTTATTAAACCAGAAAGTGCTAATTTCACCTCTGATTGCGCACAGGATTCAGCGCCCAGAGAAAGCATGTCTTATTTTTGTGCATGAGAATGTGACTGCTATTCTGATATTACAGGGAAACAGAGAGAGAGGTAGTCCACCAAAGGAGAGTGTGTTTTCTGTATTACTCTATTTGGGATGTGAGGTGAAAAATAGGTATAGGTTGCCAAGTGATGCAATTCTATCTCTCCTGGAAGAAATAAGGCTCGACTTGGAGTCACAGACCAGGAGGAGTCATGCCATCCCCTTGCCCAAACTTTTGGCGAATCTTCATCTCTTGGCCTCAGGGTCTTTTCAGCGGATGGTTGCATATACAGCAGGGATGTCACATCACTCACATCACAGCAGATGAAATAAGCACCACCAAAGTTGATGTCTGTTCCATAGCAGGATTCCCAAATGTGATCAGAGCAATAGATCATCTGAAGATCACCACATTTACCAAAATAGAAAACACACCTAGTCCGTGAACGTCCAGCAGGCTGCATGAGGTGATGTCAGACAGAGACTCAAGGGTGTGGGTGGTTGTTTAAAGATGTGTAACTTCTACATTCTCTCAGTCTCATAGATGGGACAGATAACCATTGTCCGTTCAGCACCACAACCATAGTGTGCTGCTGGTTTATTAGCTGAAATCATACACACACACACATACTTACTTAAGTCACTTTTGGGGTATTTACATAGACTTACATTCATTTCCTGGATACTTACCTTAACCCTAACCATAACCACTACTTGCCTAAACCTAACCCTTACCCTAACCTTAACCTAACCCTAACCTTAACCACTGACCCAAAAATCAGCTTTTTACCAATTGGGGACATGGCTTTTGTCTCAATTGCACAAGCCGTCCCCAATCAACTGGTCTTAAGTCTGGTGTGTGCCCCTGAAAGTGACTTAAGTCAAACCCACACACACACACACACACACACACACACACACACACGTGCACTCACTCATGCGCCCACATGCACAGACTTTTCAATGTACTTTTTTGCCTCATCGACAAACAGAATTCAGTTTAGGATAGCTTGTGTCTTCTCTTCCTCACAGGTGATGGCATTTTCTGAAAGTGGCTAGGCATGTGCTACTGAGTTGCACGTCTGTGGGGGTGAATGTGGTGGTTGACCAATTTACCTACAATAGGCTCTGTGGCCTGAGAGAGCTCATGTAAGCCTTAAAACAAAACTAACTGAGGGGTAATAAATAGTTTGGCTTAGTATATAATAAATATAGTTCTTGTGGTCTATGGAGTGACTGTAGAATATTGATATATTGTATATATTCTATCAATATTCTATGATTGTTAATTGTGGAAACTAAAATTATGATACAAGACTATGCACCATTGATTTTGCTGTTATACTGTAATCTCTTGATATGTTGCAATCAGTAAAGCTAATGATGCTTATTCACCATAGGCCAGTTAGTGGAGAAAAAAAAAACTGTCCCTCCAAATAGGTCCATAGGTCTGCATCAAAATCTGACAAACAACACACCCCTTCACCTCGTCCATAGCATAGATCAGCAGTGCATGAAATTGGAATCATCTCAACTGCATGCTGCCACATAACAGTGTGCAGCAAGAAGGCAAATAGGCTACTATGCAGTTCTCCTACCCTCAAATAACAAAACAGAAGGATTTCAATTTTCTGCCAAGGCTGTAGTCATCAGACTGACCACTGGGAGCTGCTCAAGATCCACTGTTGGCCCAGCACCTCGCTGCCTCAACATCCAACCCAACTTCATCTTCTTCCAGTCATTATTTACTCTCTGCTTTAATGTGTCAATTATCTATTGCTGTCCACAGAATCACAGACAAAAAACCCACGGCAGAATTAATTGAAAAGACATACTTCCTTGAACCAGTTTCCTTTTAACTACGCCAGCACACCACAACCTCCATAACAACCCTTGTCCCCTTTAATGCGCTGAGGGGAGGAGAAGCCGCTGCCCTTCTGAGCTTTTTGATGAGTTAAGACTAGAGTATTATTGTATACTAATGGCAAGATGGATTATGAAGGGACACCCAATAATAGTCATAAAAAAGAGAATAGCTTGCTTGTTGTTACACTCGCAAAGACACACACAGTGCTTGGCAGGATGGAGTGTTGCACTAAGAGGAGTCATTACTAAGCTGTCAGTATTTCCTGAACTGAGAAGAGAGAGGGGAAAGCAGGAGAGTGAGGGAGAAAGAGAAAGAAAGAAAGCCAAAAGGAGACTTAAAAACAGATAAGGAAAGTGACACAAGTCTCTTCCTTCCCTCTCAGAGTAAACTGCCACAAAATATGTGCTGACATTGTTACATATCTTTAATTGGAGTCTTATATTGGAGACCAAAGACCACAAGTGGGAGGGCAGGAATGTTCTTGTATTTGCCTATGTTTGTATTTGTATGTGCACCAACATACAGGTCTAAATGTCTGAGTGTTGGTGTCAGGTTAGGACTAAGAAAATAA